>NC_041728.1:5757575-6060606 GCF_004115215.2 Ornithorhynchus anatinus | reverse complement strand
AGGTCCATATCTGTGATTTTATTTTACTCATCTGTATTGATATCTGTCTCCCCCATCTAGATTGCAAGCTCATTGTGGGCAGGAAATGTGATGGATTATTGTTGTAATGTACTCTCCCAAAAGCTTAGTATTCATTCATTCAACTGTATTTATTGAGCACTTACTGTGTGCAGAGCACCGTACTAAGCACTTGGAAAGTACAATTCATCAATAAAGAGAGACAGTCCCTGCCCATAACAGGCTTACAGTCTCCGCTCTGCAAACAGTAAGTGCTCAATAAATACTATTGATTGATTGACTGTTGGTTCAACAGCCAAATGGTCTCACTGTCAGTTGTATTTATTGAGCGTTACTGTGTGCAGAGCACTGACTAAGCTCTTGGAAGAGTACAGTACAACAGTAGAACAGACACAATCCCTGCTTTCAACAAGCTTACAGTCTAATATTAATCCCCTTTCAGTGGGGAGGATGAGATGGCTCCATAGAATGGCTCCTCCCACCCTGACATCTGGGCTCCCTTAGAAGACATCTCACTGTGCCTCATTCTTGTCTATCTCACCGCCAACCCCTCGCCCGCGTCCTGCCTCTGGCCTGGAACACCCTACCTCCTCAATTCCGACAATCACTCTCCCCCAACTTTAAAGCCTTATTGAAGGCCCATCTCCTCCAAGAGGCCTTCCCTGACTAGGCCCTTCTTTCCTCTTCTCCCACCCCCTTCCGCATCACCCTGACTTGCTCCCTTTATTCACCCCCCCAGCCCACCAGAACTTACATCTATATCCGTCATTTCTTTCTTTCTATTCATGGCCGTCTCCCCCTCCAAACTGTAAACTCATTGTGAGCAGGGAATGTGTCTGCTTCCTGTTTTATTGTACTATCTCAAGCGCTTAGTTCAGTGCTCTGCACACAGTTAACGCTCAATAATACAGATGGACTGAATGAATCTGGGATTCTGGGAGCCAAAGAGGGAGCTGCAACAAGCAGGCTCCCACACCAGAGAGGGAGGGAAGGAGGGAGGGAGTTGTGGGAGTATAGTATTCTGGGCGAAGGGCCAAGAACTTCAGGACTTTCAAATCCTGGGAGTGGGAGTGACCAGCAGTCAGCCAGCTGGCCAAACAAATAGCAGAAAAGCTCAGCCAGGAGGCAGAAAATGTGCTATTGTAGCAGCATGACCTGGTGCAAAGAACACGGGGCCTCCAAGTCATGAGACCTGGATTCTAGTCCTCTCCCTGCTACGTTTTGGGCTGCGTGATCTGAGGCAGGTCACTTCACCTCTCTGTGCTTCTGTTCTTCACCTGTAAAGTAGGGATGAATTGTTTGTTCTCCCTCCCTCTTAAACTGTAAACCTCTGCCTGGGGGAGGGACTGCATAGGATCGGATTCTTTTGTATTGTTCATTCATTCATTCAGTTGTATTTATTAAGCTTTTACTATGTTTAGAGCACTGTACTAAGCTGTTGGAAGAGTACAATGCAACAATAAACAATAAGCGCTTAGTACAGTAATAATAATGATGGCATTTGTTAAGCGCTTACTATACGCCAAACACTATTCTAAGTACTGGGGTAGATACAAGGTAATCGAGTTGTCCCATGTGGGGCTCACGGTATTAATTCCCATTTTAGAGATGAGGTAATTGAGGCCCAGAGAAATGGAGTGACTTGCCCAAAGTCACAGAGCTGATGAGTGGCGGAGTTGGGATTAGAACCCTCGACGTCTGACTCCAAGCCCAGGCTTTTTCCACTAAGCCACGCTGCTTCTAGTCCTCGATAAATATGAATGAATGAATAAACAGGCACATTTCAAGTAGCGTGGCCTAATAGAAATAGTATTTTCCGGGGGTCAGGGAACCTGGGTTTTAATACTGGCTCTGCTCTTTGCCTACTGGGCAAGTCACTGACTTTTCTGTGCCTCAGTTTCCTCATTTATAATATCTGTTCTGCTTAGGCTGTGAGCCCTGAGTAGCTGACCTAATTATCTTGACTCCACCCAGTGCTTAGTACCATGCTTGGCACATAGCAAGCACTTAACACACACCATGATTTTCATTATCGTTAATATAATCATTATTATATCTAACACAACATCGGCACACAGAGCTCTGCACACAGTAAGCGCTCAATAAATACAACTGAATGAATAAATGAATAGTAAAAACTGGATAAATAACACCATTATTATGTATTTTACTTCGAGGTGTACAAAAGATTTTTGCAGAACTGAGTTATAGAAACTTAACCTCTCCCTACATGATACAAGCAAGCAATCAATCCATCATATTTATTGAACCCTTACTGTGTGCAGAGCACTATAATGAAGTTAGAAGACATGTTCCCTGCCCACAGTGTTTTGTCCTAGTATATAGATTTATAAATCCAAAAGCTTATGGACCGTGGCAAGTGAGAATACAGCCAGGGAAATACGTGCTAATTCACTCAAAGAAATGTTCTCTATAGCCCAAATGTCAAGGATAGTAGGAAATAAGTGTTCTTCACACCTTTTTATTTTATCGACCACTTTCCCTGCTTAGTTGTAAACTTCCTGAGAGCAGGGATCATGCCTACTAATTCCACTGTACTCCTCCAAGTGCTCTGCACACTGTGTGTGTTCAATAAATACTATTAATTAATAATGTCGGTATCTGTTAGACACTTACTATGTGCAAAGCACTATTCTAAGCGCTGGGGAGGATACAAGGTGATCAGGTGGGGCTCACAGGCTTCATCCCCATTTTACAGATGAGGGAACTGAGGCCCAGAGAAGTGAAGTAACTTGCCCAAAGTCTCACAACTGACAAGCGGCAGAGCCGGGATTAGAACCCATGACCTCTGACTCCCAAGTCCGTGCTCTTTCCACTGAGCCACGCTGCTTCTCTAATTAATTGGTTAATCTATTAATTGAATGATCTCAGAGAGGACACTGATGCTGATGGTGGAATCTTGTGGGGAAGACAAAAGAAGCGATCATAATACTGGCAGTTCCCAAAGGAATATGTACTCTTTCATCCCTGCTAGATATGATCCTGCTGGAGCAATAGGTACAGAAAGAGAGTTGAGAAGCAGCATTACCTAGTGGAAAGAGCACGGGCCTGAGAGTCAGGACTGGGCTTCTAATCCCGGCTCCTCCACTTCTCTGTTGTGTGACCTTGGGCAAGTCACTTAACTTTTCCGTGCCTCAGTTACCTCATCTATAAATTGGGGATTAAGACTGTGAGCTTGATATGGGACAGGGACTGTGTTCAATCTGATTAGCTTGTATCTACCCCAGCGCTTAGTGCCTGGCATACAGTAATCGCTAAGCAAATACAATTTTTTTAAAAAAATAGATGAGAAAGATAGTAGGTGAGAAGCAGCGTGACCTAACGGGAATAGCACTGACCGGGGAGTCAGAGGACCTGGGTTCTAACCCTGCTTTGTAACTTGACTGCTGTGCGATCTTAGGCAAATCCCTGAACTACTCTGTGCCTCAGTTTCCTGCTCTCCTTCCTTCTCAGACTGTGAGCCCCATATGGATAGGGAATAAGTTCGATCTGATTGTGTTCTATCTACCCCAGTGCTTGGCATATAGTAAATGCTTAACAAATGTTCATTCATTCACTCAATCATATTTATTGAGCACTTACTATGTGCCAAGCACTATACTAAGCACTTGGGAGAGTGCAATATAATAATAAACTGACACATTCCCTACCCACAATGAGCTCACAGTCTAGAGGGGGTGATGGACCTTTATATAATAAATAAATTACAATCATTGTCATCATTATTGATTTTTTTTGATAATCTTAATAAATACGAATAGGGAAAGTTTCTTGTGGAGGAAATTTAAAATGAGGAACATAATGAGTCTTTAAAGAAATCCTTTATAGGCAAAAATATCTTTAAAGCACTTAAAAGCCCAACACTAGAACCTGAAAGTGATTCTACAATGATTTGATTGGGCTGCTGTGGTTCTCGTTGTTGGATTTTATGGTACTTGGATCACAAAAACACAAGACCAATTTTTAAGGTTAAAGGTGATCTTAGTATTAAGTTTTCTAGCTCTATGACCAGAGTCTTCTCATTTTCGTGTTTATTTTGTTAATTCCAAGAACACCCCAACAGCAGGATTATCAGAATTATATGGAATTATCACTGTATCAAATGGAGGGAGTACGTAAACTAACCTAGAAGCTTGGCAGCTGAGAGAGTTTCTATAACTCCATCATTGGGGGAGGTGAGAAAGTATTTGCTTTTGGCATGTGTTGTTCATCTAGTAAAATCTTTTGCATCAAATGCGTAATATTACGCACCCTGTGGAACACTTATAGCCTTCTAGTAATGAAAGAATAGCAGACTAATTCTGGGTGATCTGGAATCTGTTGCTTGGGTTGATTTCATTTAAAAAAAGAAACAGTTGCCTTTTTTCTGACATCTCAAAAAATGAGCAGAGAGTTTATTGGGTATTAGTCCCACTCTAACATATTTTCAGTGGAATAGTTAGCCAGAGAGAAGAAATTAATTTATGGGTTTCAGAATCACTCTTCTTTACCTCAAGAGATTCACTGCTGCTATTATCTGATTTAAGGAATCCAGAGTTGAAAATTTTGAACTGAAATCTTGCCCTGGGTGAAGTTATTTTCCATTACTTTACAAATGAACAGTTACATTTGCCTTTCATGCTAAAATCGAGAAACAACCTAGATATCAGTTTGGTTCAGTCCTTGCCCAGATGAGTATACAAGAAATATGTGATATGAACTTGACATCATATGAATCGTCTAGTAGAACTATTTGAATGAAAAAGCACCTGTAGAGCGCTGAAAAACATTCCCTTGGGTTTTGTAACCGTGTTCTTATCAAAAATGCCGTTATTATGGAGAAGTCTCTTTGACATGTGAGAAAAATCTTATGATTCATTGGAATTCAGAAGAGATACAATTTAATAGTAGAAGTGATTATAGTAGTAGTCAGAAAACTTAATGGTACTTGTTATGGTACTTGTGAAGCACTTATTTTGTGTCAAACACTGTTCTAAACGCTGGAGTAGATACAAGCTAATCAGGTTGGACACAGTCCCTGTCCCACATGGGGCTCACACTCTTAATCCCCGTTTTATAGATTAGGTAATTGAGGCCCAGAGAAGCTAAGTGACTTGCCCAAGGACTCTTGGCAGAGCTGGAATTAGAACCCAGACCTTTCTGACTCCCAGGCCCGGGCTTGATCCACTAAGCCACACTGCTTCCCTAATGAGATCTAATGCTATCTGGTAATTCATGGGTAGAGAAGAGGATACCAACGAGAACAAAAAGGTCAGCAAGGAGTTTGAGGAATAATAATTATGGTATTTTTAAGCGCTTATTATGTGGCAAGAACTGTTCTAAGCACTGGGACAGCTACAGGGTAATCAAGTTGTCCCCTCTGGGACTCACACTTTAATTCCCATTTTTCAGATGAGGTAACCGAGGCACAGAGAAGTTAAGTGACTTGCCTAAGGTCACACAGCAGACAAGTGGCAGAGACGGGATTAAAACCCACGTCCTTTGACTCCCAAGTCTGTGCTCTTGATACAGAATGTGACGCCACCAAGAGGGAGAAACAAAAACAGTGTCATGCACTGTGAGTAGCAAATTCAACAATTTCAACAATGTAGAAAGGGCAAATCTTTATTGAAAAGCAACATGGGGTAGCAGATAGAACGTGGGCCTTCTGGGAGTCAGAGGGATCGGAGTTCTAATCCCTGCTCTGCCACTTGACTGCCGTGTGACCTTGGACAAGTCACTTCACTTCTCTGGGTCTCAATTACCTCTTTTGTAAAATGTGGGTTGAGATCGTGGGCTCTATGTGGGACAAGGACTGTGTCCAACCTGATTAGCTTGTGTCTAGCCTAGCGCCTAGTACAGTGTCTGGAACATAGTAAGCGCTTAACAGATACTTTTAAGAAAATTATATGCAAAGGATTTAGAAGGAATTATCAGTCCATCATTGTTCTTAGAGACGCACTCACCGTGCAAATGTTCACAAATCTCACCTGCGGTAACATCATTTTCTAACTCACAAAACAAACGTGTATACTAATAAATTTATACATGTGAAGTTTAACTGAAGAAGGCAACTGAAAAACTATGGGATTCAAGCCTCTACCGATTTAATAATTCCCTTTTCATTCCTATATGAGGTCACTCTTACTTCTTTGGAAACATGACTAATGATAAACAAGACAGTTTGTTTTCCCCATTTGAAATGTCTTTCTAAACTCCGGCAACCGGTTTTCATCCATATACTGGAGATTATGAGTAGTCGCTGCTTTCAGTTTTGCTAGGAAAGGAGAGGGGATTATAATAGTAAAACAATTTCTTGCCAAAACTATGGTCATAAATTAAAATAAATTAACATCATTAACTTCCAGAAACGTTCGGTTTTGGTAGCGTGTCAGATAAAGGGGTTTGTAACTGTCAATTCTCCCTGAACATACTCTGAATCTATCAGAATATTTTTCCCCATGACTTTTGGAAAAGGTTCATTTGATTTGTTATAAATACGGGATTCCTCTCATATATGGTAAAAGTCAGACAATCTGCAATATTTCTTGTACATTTTAAGTGATGGAAGATTTCCTGGTGTTTGATTTCCATTCAAAGTAAAAAATTGTATTGACATGAAAGAAAGTGAAAAGTGGGGTCTTTCACTGGGGTGAGCCAGTTTCAAAGGCAACAGTTGACATGTCCTGATATTGACTCAAGATTATCCCATTTTACCATGGTTTTAAAGTGGAATCTCTTTAAAATTCACCAGCTAATCCTTTTTATTGTGTGTCAGTGCCTTCATGGGGGTAAGAGGAAAGAGGACTAGCCGAAGATGTGGCCATTGTTTTTAAAGTGTTTCTGGATGAAAAAGGATATTATATCCAAAACATCCTAAGATTTGCTCAAAATGACTTTACCCACCATTTAAACACTTAAATTGTCATCCTAAGGTTCTTCTTGGGGTTTTTTTTTTTCAAAGCAAGAACTTCTCTGTTTCCTTTTCATTCTTTCAAACAGCTTTAATGAATGGATTATGATGGTCAGTTTGTAATGTCATGATTGAAAGATTTAGGACTTCTAATCTTGAGAATTCTGTGGCGCCAGTAGGCAAACAGTTCATTTCGTAGCCTATTTTACCCCGCTCCGTTTTTTTCTTCTTACCCATTCTTCAGAGAATCTTCATCCAGTGAAGAAGTTGTGATAACATATATGTAGATCATCATTTCTTCATATTATTAATATGTCATGGGATGTTCTGGGGAAGGAAAATTTAGAAGTTAAATATGTTTCAAAACAAAGGGAGTTTTCAGCTGTGAAAAAAATTAAGGAAATCTGTAGCTAAATTATACATTGTTCAATTGAACTTGGGGTATAATCCAATTGAATTAATTCACTACTAGTTTATTTCATATAACATCTATTTCCCGGCTAAAGAGTTCTTATGTTGTTTTATTGGTAGTATTTGCTCATCCAAAACCATCCACTCAGTCTTTTTCCAGTTCTTTGTAGCTTTTGTTTCTACTTGTCCCTAAATCAGTGATCTATTTTCATAGTTAAAATGACAATGAAACTAGTTTTACCAACTTTACTGTATTTTTCCCTTCCAAGCACCCAGTACAGTGCTTGGCACACAGTGAATTCTTAGGAAATACCATTAAATGATTGAATGGTGAAAGATATGCAAATCTGGTCTCATTTAAGCATTCGTAATCTCAAATTTTCAAATATTACTCACTCTTGAAGTTTGCTACCAATCCACACGTTTTTGTATTTTTGTCAAGAGATTACTTTCACCATATTGTTTATTATGCTTAGCCTTTTTTATTTTTCAGAGTAAGTTGCCTTTAGGAGAACAAAATAAACTTTAATGAGAAATGAACCGTGAATGGTGGGAATGAAGCAACTAGGTCTAGAGGAAAGAGATCAGCCCTATGAATTACAGTTAGGCCTGTGCGCTTTAATCCCAGCTCCACTTGAAGTCACCACTTCTTTTTTCCTAAGTTTCTTCATCTGTAAAATGGAGATTAGCTATCCTTTCTCCCTCTTACTTAGGCTGTGATTGTATCCGATGTGCCTCTTTTGTGTCTACCCAAGCACTTATTAATATTCTGTACATTGAAATTTATGTACTCTTCTATTTAACCATTTATTTATTCACTTATCCATGCATCCAATCTGTACTTTCTCTTAACTGTAAATAATTTTGAACCTGACTTGCTCATTAGATCATAAATAATAATGATGATGATGGTTTTTGTTAAGTGCTTGCTATGTGCAAGGCCCTGTGACTCAGTGGAACAAGCACGGGTTTGGGAGTCAGAGGTCACGGGTTCAAATTCCGGCTCTGCCACTTGTCAGCTGTGTGACTGTGGGCAAGTCACTTAACTTCTCTGTGCTTCAGTTCCCTCATCTGTAAAATGGGGATTAAGACTGTGAGCCTCACGTGGGACAACCTGATTACCCTGAATTCATTCAACAGTATTTATTGAGCGCTTACTAGGTGCAGAGCACTGTACTAAGTGCTTGGAGTGTACAATTCCGCAACAGATAGAGACAGTCCCTGCCCAGTAATGGGCTCACAGTCTAAATGGGGGTCAGGGGTCATGCCAACCTAGAGGAGGTGGACACGGGTGGACCCGAAGTACCAAGACTTAGGGACCTAAATGATAATAATGATGGCACTTGTCAAGTGCTTACCATGTGCAAAGCACTGTTCCAAGCACTGGAGGGGACACAAGGTGATCAGGTTGTCCCACGTGGGGCCCACGGTCTTCATCCCCCATGTTACAGATGAGGTCACTGAGGCCCAGAGAAGGACTTGTCCAAAGTCACCCAGCTGACAGGTGGCGGAAGTGGGATCAGAACCCACTACCTCTGACTCCCAAACCCGGGCTCTTTCCACTGAACCACCCTGCTTCTCTAAAGCAGAACGTCCTTTGAAGGCCAGAGATGGACAGGATGGGGCAGGGGTGAAAGGAGGAGTCAGGACCGGACAGCTTCTTCTCCCTCGACCCCCGCACCTGACCCCGCACCCTACCCCGCACCTGGAAGGGATGAACCTCGAAGGCCAAAGGGCACAGCGTGTCCCAGATCCTCCGCTCCAGCTTGGCCATCTGGGCCTCCATCTCGCCCATCGTCCACGCGGCGCACTCTGTATCTACCCCAGTGCTTAGAACAGTGCTCTCCACATAGTAAGCGCTTAATAAATACCAACATTATTGTTATTATTATTATTATTATAAGCGCTGGGGTGGATACAAACAAATCAAGTTGGACAGAGTCCCCATCCCTGAGAAGTGTTAAACAACTAACACTGTTTCCAAAAGCTCCTTGGCTCTTGGAATTATAAAACTTGGAGACTTCCTTGAGCAGAATCAAGTTATGGTTTTCCTGTTGGTTATTTAAAACTCCAGGATGTTCAACACCGGGCAATAAAACCGCCATATGACATTTCTGGAAACTAGAGGAAAAGAACCAGTTCTACTTCATTATTTCAATCGACTATGTCTGCAATTAAAATGTTTGCAAAATGTTTTACAACCCTAAGGCCTAAAAATAATACATAGGAGAGGAAAACCGGCCGGCCACATTTTCTACAGATTGTCCCTGAATTCTGGGCATAATTCAACTGATTTGGTTATAGTTACTAACCTTAGCTCAGGTCTGAATCAAGTCACGTTGCATAATTTTTAATCTCTAAGGTGTCTGCTTTGAATTGCCTACTGCCATGCAAATTCCTTTTGTTAACAATCGTGGATATGAAATTCTGGATGTGCACAAATAATTTCCCTGCTCTTGGTGGGGAAAACTCCGTCTCAAACAGTGTCATGGTGATGTGGAATGCTGGAAGAGAAGAGTAACTGATAAACTCCCCCTAGAGCGGCCATCAGAAGCCGAGTGGCCTATCTTTTGCACAAGATCCAATCAGACTTGGAGTGAGGGAGTCAGACTCGAAAACAGATCCGGCTGTTTCCGTGGTAATGGCAAGCTGTAAATATATGCAGTAAATTCACACAGAGTAGGCCGTAAGAAGCAGTGTGGCTTAGTGGAGAGGGCCCTGGTCTGGGAGCCCGAAGGACCTGAGTTCTAATTCCAGCTCTGCCACATGTCTGCTGTGTGACCTTGTTCAAGTCACTTCACTTCTCTGGGTTTCAGTTACCTCAGCTGTCAAATGGGGATTAAGAGCGTGAGCCCCATGTGAGACATGAACAATGTCCAACCTGATTAGCTTGTACCTACCCTAGTGCTAGAAGAGTTACTATTCTATGTATTATTTGCACAGTTAAGCACACAGTAAGTGCTTAACAGATATCATAATTATTATCATTATCAGTTTTTTTCAGCTACACTCATGCATCACTGAATGCAGATGGCAATTCTCCTTACTTAAAGTTTGATATATAGTTGTACTTGGCATCTGAAGAATGAGAAGCACAGTATGAGGTATAAGGTGGCGTGGTGAGAAGCAAAATGGTGTAGTGGATAGAGCACGGGACTGGTAGTCAAAAGGTCATGGATTCTGTTCCTGATTCCACCATTTTTCTGCTGTGTGACCATGGGCAAATCACTTTAACTTCTCTGTGCCTCAATTACCTCCTCTGTAAAAAATGAGGATTAAGACTGTGAGCCCAGTGTAGAATGGTGCTTGGCACCTTGTAAGTGCTTAACGAGTACCATAATTATTATTATTATTAGTGGAATGAGTACAAGACTAAGATTCAGGAGAGCAGGGTTCAAATCCCAGACCTGCCACTTTATATATATAAATTTTTTAATGGTGTTTGTTCATTGCTTACTCTGTGTCAAGCACTGTTCTAAGTGCTGGGGTAGATGCAAGTTAATCAGGTCAGACACAGTCCCTGTTCCACATGAGACTCAGTCTAAATAGGAGGGATAACAGCTACTGAATCCCCACTTTGCCAATTAGGAAACGGTGGCACAGAGAGGTTAAGTGCCTTCCCCAAGGTCACACAGCAGACAAGTGGTGGAGTAGGAGTAGAACCCAGGTTCTCTGGCTCCCAGGTCCATGCTTCATTCGTGACCTTGGGCAAGTTACTGAACTTCTCTGTGTTTCAGTTTTCTCAGCTGCAAAATGGGGATTCAATACCTGTTCTTCCGCCTACTTAGACTTTGAGTCCCATCTGGAACAGAGAGCTTGTGCAAACTGATTATCTATCCCACACTCTGTACAGTACATGGCATATAGTAAGTGCTTGGCACATAATGATAGTAATAATAATAATAATAATAATGGAATTTGTTAAGTGTTTACTGTGTGCCAGGCCCTATATTAAGCGCTGGGTGTGGATACAAGCAAATAGGGTTGGACACAGTCCCTGACATACGTGGGGCTCACAGTCTCAATTCTCATTTTACAGATGAGGAAACTGAGGCCCAGAGAAGTGAAACGACTTGTCCAAGATCACATGGGGGTTCATCTCTATTTGTTGCTGACTTGTACTTTCCAAGCACTTAATACAGTGCTCTGCACATAGTGAACACTCAATAAATGCAGTTGAATGAATGAAGTGGTGGACTAGGGATTAGAACCCATGACCTTCTGAATCCCAGGCCTGAGCTCTAGTCACTATCAAGCTGCTTCTCTATAGCAAGTGGTTAACAAAGAGTAGTTATTATTATTGTGGTCTTCCCTTAGTAGTTGCTCCATAAAGAATATTGATTCATTGGTTAATAGTGTCTATTTTTTATAATGCAGGAGTTTCAATATGAAACCAGAGGGCTGGTTTCACTGGTTTTCAATTAGGGACTCCACATTCATTTAGATTTAAAGAAACAATTTTTCATCTAATTTTATGTATTATTACTGATAATCTGCTTGTAGCATTTCAAGAGTAAACAACAATAAAACATTCTACAGATGGTGGGTTAATTCGGGGAACTAATCCAAAATCCATCTTTATAAGCAGATTCATATTTTTAAGTAAAACATTAAAATTAAATGTTTGGATTTGGTCTGGTTTTTTGAACAGACCAATTTTTCTCAGCTTTTCTGCCATTAATGCTTTCTCTTGAAACATGCGTGGATTACTTATTCCAAAATTTGAAAAAAAAGTGTCATTTTGTACTTAATGCAAAAGTAAGAAAAAAATTCCCATTGCCATTTCAACCAACTTTATTTTTTAATTTCAATACTGCTCACAGCCACAATCAGGGGAACTACATACCTTTATTCACCAGAATAAGAAAGCATTCCAAAATGCATCCAACAATATGTTATTTGGCAAATCATAAAGAGATGGATAGTTGGGGTTGATTTTTCCAGAGGAGAAAGTCACATATTGCCTCAAAAAACATACTTCTGAGTAATGGGATTTATTTTACATTGTTGACAGTCTTTACCCATTTATAAAAATGGCACTCTTTAACTCCTAATGTAGGTGTAGAGGAAAATAGGATTCTCCCTACATTTTTCATGTATAGCTGAAGATATACTACCAAGGAATCATCCCAGGCTTCTATAAGAAATGTAGCTTATGTGTAAGTTACACACGCTTGTCAAAACTCCATGATGTGATTACAATCTCAGTTCACTGCTAGGAATAAATCAGCTTTAAAGCTTATTCAATCCTTGGAAGTGTCAGACTAGCATTGTGCCTCTTTTAATATTCTCTTGATTAGCAGTGACTTTAATTATATATTAATCTGCTAACCTCTGAAAATAATGATTTTCACTGGGCAATTTTGTGGCCTACTTCTCTTTGGAGAAATATTTTCACACCGGATAGATTTTTTTTCTGACATAATTCACAGAGATTCATTAAACTGCAAGATGCATTTAAACATCCCCTCATGGAAAACCATAATTTATTGGGTAATTTTTGACTAAAGGGGAAAAACTGTTTCTCAAAAAAGATGAGAAGCCAAGAGACTAAGTAATAACAATGGGAAAGGCCTTCCTAAAGTCCCTGCTTTGACATGGGTACAAATAACTGGTAAGACTTCAAGCAGAAGTGTGACTTGGGATCTCAGTAGCCAGGGATTTAGCTTTGATCTCAGAAAGAAGAGATTTTAGTTGAGTGTTTCAAACAGTTATAAGTTGCCATTTGAATGCGACGTTATTTTCCCTTTGCAGAGTATTCAGTGTAGATCATGTCTTTGAATGAATACACATGAAAACACTTAGGCAGGCATGGCTTGGGAGTTTCTTGACAAGCTATATCGCAGATCCTCTGTATTAATTCATTCAGTCGTATTCATTGAGCACTTACTGTGTGCAGAGCACTGTACTAAGAACTTGGAAAGTACAATTCAGCAATAGAGGTAATCCCTGCCCACACCAGGTTTACAGTCTAGAAGGGGGGAGAAAGACATCAAAACAAGTAAACAGGCATCAATATAAATAAATAGAATTATAGATATATTCACATCAAAACCAGTAAACAGGCTTTGTTCTCTAGACTGAATGCTCATTGTAGGCAGGGAATGTGTCTGTTTATTGTTGATTTGAATGAATGAACTCTCTCCAGCTGCATGTGAACAGCTAAACAGCCTATCACTGGTGAGAAAAAAGAGCTTGGGATTCATACCATACACTTATCCTCTAAATCTACATGATTCCCTGAGATAAGATAGGTTGATCAAAGGATGATTTCTTGGTTCTGTTGATCAACCAATTGTTAGTACTTATTGAGTGCTTACTCTGTGCAGAGCACTGTACTAAGCACTTGGGAAAGTGCAATGCAATAGAATTGCTAGACACGATAGAATCCTCTCAGAGATTTCTGGGATGAGTATTTACATCTTGTATTTAAATGGCAAAATATCAGTTGACCAGAAATAGCCTTTGATCCAAATAAGGGTGCAAAACACCATAACCGAAAGCTTGAGGGAGGTCGATACAAATAAATGATGTGACCTCTGCCCTCAAGAAGTTAAATATCTAATAAGGGACTCAAAATTATTTGCAGTTTGGAAAGAAAGGATGAAAGGATGAAAAAGTGAATAAACAACTGCTTAGAGTGCATAAATTGATATATGCATAAATGCCAAAGATGACTGTGAGTGCATAACTGCAGAGGTGGTAATTGGAAGAATTTGGGTTGAAGAAAATAAATCAGGAGATTTTTTTTCAAAAGAGATGGTACTTCAAGAAGACTTTAAACCTGGGAAGAGCCACAATCTGGCCGATTTTAAGATAGTAAGCTCCTGTAGACTATAAGCTCCTTGTGGGCAGGGAATGTGTCTGCCAACTCCGTTATATCGTCTTCTTCCAAGTGCTCAATACAGCACGCTGCACACAGTAAGCACTCAATAAATAAGATTGGTTCATTGATTTGTTCCAGGCAAGGGTATAATATGAGCAAGGGATTGAAGGTGGGAGAGATAAGAGCAAGGGTCAGTGAGAAGTTTCACTTCTGGGTAGTGTAGAATAAGAATAATGTTGGTATTTGTTAAGTGCTTACTATGTGCAGAGCACTGTTCTAAGCACTGGGGTAGATAGGGCAAATACAGAATAGAATACAGGGTAGAATTCAGAGTAGGGAGCAGAGCTAAAGAGTAGAGGTAAGTGAGAAGGAGAGAACTGATGGAGAGCCTTGAATCGATCAATCAATCAGTGGTATTTATTAAGAAATTACTACGTGCAGAGCAGTGTACTAAGCACTTGGGAGAATCCAACACATCAGAATTAGCAGACACATTCCCTGCCCAAAGCGAGTTTGCAGTCTAGAGGGAAGTCAATGAGGAGGAGTTTTTTGCTTGATACAGAGGGAAATGGCTAGCCTATGGTGATTTTTTTTCTCTTATCAATCCATCGATCGATCAATCAGTGGCATTAATTGAGTGCTTGCTGTGTGCAGAACACTGCTGTAAGGATTTGGGAGAGTACAATATAACAGAGTTTGTCAACAGTGTCCACAATAAGCTTACAGTCTAGAGGGGGAGACGGACATTGTCGTAAGAAGAATAACAGAAGTGGCAGACTCGACTCCTGGCTTAATCCCTAACTACAAACTTTTAGGTCCTCCATCTCTCTCCGGACTTGAAAATACACTTTCTTTATTTTAGTGAACGTCACATTTTCTCAAATTAATTCAGTTTACTTTTCTCCTATCCTACCAATATTTTCTAACTCCCTATAATTTTTGGAGTTCTTCTGTACAGGGTGATCAATCCATTGGTGGTATTTATTGAGTGCTCACTTATATACAGAGCACTCTACCAAGTGCTTGGGAGAGAATAATTCAACAGAATTAAAAGACATATTCCCTGCCCATAACGAGCTCACACTCATTCCCCAAATCACTGTCATCCATAGGATCACCTGAAAAACTGCATTTTACACTGCTCATATGGTCTCTTCAGTTGAACTCCAGTTAGGGCTTTAAAATCCTTTGACGAAAAGCAGAGTGTTTAGCGAAAAACAGCTGAACAAACCACAGCTTCTATAGGAAACAATATCAACCACACTAATACATTCCCAGGAACCAAAGTTTTGACCAAAATACTATATCTTTGCTTTTAAAGTAACTAAAAACACAATAAATGTAGTTACAGATGACAAGGTCAGTAGGTCCTAAAAATAAGGCTTTGAATGAGATGCTTTTTAATTACGTACATGTGGAATATTTAAGATTTGAAAGGTTATCAAAGGTTCTATTCAGCCAGAAGACATCTCGGGCCAATGTGCTGGAGACTTGTTATCTAAGGCTAAATTTAATGGACTTTAATCAGTCCGAGTTTAAGCCTAGGTAAATTTTCCAAAGTTGTCTCAAAATGAGAAATGCTATAAAATAGTACAGGTATTAAAATTCAATAGTGTCCTTACAAAAGAGGACTAAAAGAAGAATGATACAATAGGGGATCCCTTTACTATTTGGATGAGGAGGAGGAGAAAGGGGAGAGATGGGGTTCCCTGATTATTTCAGGGTAGGAAGATGGAAGAAGTAGGGACTAAGATATTATGAAAGTAAATTAATGCCAGCTGGGAGGTATGAGCAAAGGAGAAGCTCACATCCGCTGGAAAGCCTCTTATCTAAACTGAGGCTAGATTCGATCACTGAAATAAAAGTTTGAATAATGGAGCAAGAGTGGATGAGTTGGTCACTCAACCATTGTTAAACTCAATTTTGTTTAATTATTACAACGTTTAATTACCTGAACAAGCCACAGACCTCATTTATTTAGATAATTGGATTTCTACTGCTCAAAATTAGAAAGGGGCATGCAAACGCAGTCCTTTGTCAAAGCAGGTCCTGAAACAAAAACAGACACTCGAAAGGGTTTTTTGAACATCATCTTTCAATGCCTTTTTTTCACTGCTATTTTGCAGCGCTTTGCTTCTTTTTTATCCTCCCCACCGCTCCTTCCCTAAGATCCGTTGTTCCCTTAATTCTTGTCCTTTTAATGCAAATAGAACACCCCTTGCCCTTTGAGCAAAATATTGGTGCTTTTTTTACCTTGCAATCTTTTTCCCTTCAATCTGAGTTTTCAGTACCTAAAGTCATCTTTACCCTTCAGCTAGTCTTCCTAATTGTCCTCGTATCAAGTATGTCATCCAGTTAATTTCTCTCGATCCTTTGTAAATCACCATCAAGTGAAAATAAAATCAAACTTTTCCTAAGAGCAGTCGTGAAGCAAAGCTGTGATGGAAGATTGCTCCTGGGAGCAGATTGGGATGGGTGGTGGGGAGGAGGGGAGAGGCTGGAGAAAATCACTGTGATTTGGCTCCCTTTTGAGTCGTTCCTTCTCTGCTTATTGATTGTCGCTTTTCTGAGGGATAAAACTCAAGTGAGCAGCCATTAAGGAACATGCCTGGTGGTGCAGCAGTGCTTTGGAATTACAGGAATCCCAGATAGCCATTAAAGACAGTGAAATTAAGGAAGGGGTTTGACCAAGCAAGAACGTATCACCCCAAACTGTTGGCCATTAGTCACCCTAATAAACTGGGCACAGAGCTAACTTAAAGGAAGCATAGACAGGTATCTCTTTTTTTATTTACTACGGCATCCGTTAAGCGCTTGCTATGCTCTGAGTACTGTACTAAACTATGGGGTAGATACAAGCTAATCAGGTTGGATGCAGCACAGAGAAGTTAAGTGACTTACCTAAGGTCACACGGCAGACAAGTGGTGGAGTGAGATTAGAATCCGGGTCCTTCTGACTCCCAGGCCCGGGCTCTATTCACTAGGCTTAAGAAAGGCTTAAGAAACATAACTAGAAATTTGATCAGAAGAGGAGAAGAAAGGGAATGGGACAAAAAGAGGCAAAGAGATGGGGAAACAGAAAAGGAAAGGAAGGTGGAAAGGAGAGCAGGGTGGTCTAGTGGATAAAGCAGGAGACTGGGAGTCAGATGACCTGGGTTTTAATCCCAGCTTCACTACCTGTCTACTGGGTGACCTCGGGTAAGTCACTTCGCTTCTCGGTGCCTCAGTTACCTCATTTACGCCACCCCATCTATTATGATTTTTAAGTCCAAGGGGCTGACTATACTGAAGAACATATTCCCTTTTTCTGCTACCTGTATCCCAGCGTGGCTTAAGACCAAAACCGCAACGAAGCAGAAGTGATCTCTCCTACACAACAGGCCCAGGAAGGGTGCATAGAGCAGCAGTAAGATTTGTATATTTACTGCATTCATCAATCTTATTAAGGTATTTGACATGATCCAAAGAACAAGCCTCAACAATTGCGAGGTAAATCTGGCACTCCTGTGAAATTTCCCAAGATCTTTTTGCTACTACGTGAAGGTTATTAGTAATAATGAAGTGCTTACTATGTCCCGAGCACTGTAGTGAGAATGGGGGTAGGTACAAAATCATCAGATTGTACAGAGTCCCAGTTCCACATGAGCCTCACAGTCTAAGAAGGAAGGAGAAAAAGATATTTGGTCCACCTTTTCCAGATAAGGAAACTGAGGCACTGAAAGGTGAAGTGTCTTGCCCAAGGTCACACAGTGGGCTGGTGGCAGAGCGGAAATTAGAACCCAGGTCCTCTGACCCCCAGGCCTCTTTCTGCTAGGCCACATTGGTTAATTCAATCAGTTGTCTGACTTTTCCCCATTACCATCAGAGTGAAGGAGGGTTGGGTCGGATGGATTATCCGGTTTAGCCGGTTCTATTGTGCTGTGCATTGAGAATATAACGAGGGATAAGCAAGCTAGAGGCAAAATATGCTTCTGGCAAACCAAGAAACTCTTGCCTTTTTACAGACCTCAAGCATAATCAAGAGTCTTTGAGACAGTCATCAAGGAGCAGCTTTATAATCAATCAATCACCCAGTCGTACTTATTGAGCACTTACTATGTGCAGAGCACTGTACTAAGCACTTGGGAGAGTGCAATATAACAGAGTTGATAGGTGTGTTCCTTGCCTACATGGAAGTTACAGGCTGTGGAGAAGGCAGACACCCATGTATACTTCTATAAATTATATCTTATAAATCATTTATTAATATTAATGTCTGACTTCCCCTCGAGACTGTAAGCTCATTATGTCAGGGAGCAGGTCCACTGACTCTGTTGCACTGTACTCTCCCAAATGCCTAGTTCAGTGCTCTGCACTCAATAAATACAGCTGATGATGGCATCAGTATAAATAAATAAAATATATATATGTACATAAGTGCTGTGGGGCTGACAGTGGGGTGAATATAGGGTGCAAATTCAAGTGCAGGTTTGACGTAGAAGGGAGTGGAGAAGAGGAAATGAGGGCTTAGAATGTGTTTGTTTATTGTTATATCCCAAGTCCTTAGTACAGCGTTTTGCACGCAGTGAGTATTCAATAAATATGATGAATGAATGAATGAATGAATGAATGAATGAATGAATGAATGAAGACCTCTTAGAGGAGGTGTGATTTTAATAAGGCTTTGAAGGCGATGAGAGTTAATGTTTGTCGAACACAATCTTAACATCAACAGCAACAACATCAGTAATAATAATGACAGTGATAATAATTGTGGTATTTGTTAAGCACTTCCTATGTGCCAGGCATTTTACCAAGCCCTGGGGTGGACACAAGCAAAATGGGGTGGGACACAGTCCCTGTCCCACATGAGGCTCACCCTCTTAACCCCCATTTTACAGATGAGATAACTGAGGCATAGAGAAATGAAGTGACTTGCCCAAGGTCACAGCAAAAGAGTGGCGGATCTGGGAATAGAACCCCTGACCTTCTGCCTTCCAGGCCCATGATCTATCCACTGGACCACAGGAGGACGTTACAGGCCAGGTGGAGCATGTGGGTGAGATGACTGTGCTCTAGAGACAAATATAAAGATATGCACGGGATTACAACTTGCTCCGTAGCTTCTCCACAGCCCGGTGGACTGAGTCTGAAGCAAACCAAACTAACTGCCCGGCCCACATGCAAGAAGTCTTACACTCAATCAGATAATTCCACCGGCAACATGAAGTTTAAAGCAGTCACTGAATTTTTGCTAATTATCAATCAATGCTATTTACTGAGCACTTACTGCATTCAGAGCACTAAGCAACAGACTCAATAAATACATTCCCTGCCCGCAACGAGCTTGCAGCCTAGGGGATGGTTTAGACTGTGAGCCCCTTGTTGGGCAGGGATTGTCTCTATCTGCTGCTGAATTGTACATTCCAATCGCTTAGTACAGTGGTCTGCACATGGTAAGCGCTCGATAAATATGATTGAATGAATGAATGAATAAGTTTACAGTCTAACTGAGCAGGACACAGATAGACAACGTAGAAAGAATAAAAGGGGCAACATGGTTTTTAGGAGATTGACAGAATGATGTGACAATAGGGAATCGATTTCTAGACAGAGTCGTGAGGGTGTCCCAGACTAAGCCCTCTTTTCCTCTGCTCCTCCCCTCCTTGGCCCCAGCTCGCTCCCTTTGTTCTGCCCACCTCTCCTCCCCTCCCCAGCACTTATGTATATATGTACATATTTATAATTCTATTTATTTATATTAATGATATATATATATATCATTCTCTTTATTTTTATAGATGCTATTGATGCCTATTTACTTGTTTATGATGCCTGTCTCCCCCCCCTTCTAGACAGTGAGCCTGTTGTGGGCAGGGATTGTTCTATTTGTTGCTGAGCTGTATATTCCGAGCCCTTAGTACAGAGCTCTGCACACAGTGAGCACTCAATAAATGCGATTGAATTGAATTATATATAGTTGTAAAACCTGGACATATTAACAAAGGCATAACCAGGTTTTTGAATATTTTCATCAATACCACCTACAATTATTGGAAAATTGATTATGAGTAGGGGATGAGCTTTTTCAGATCTAGAAAACATTTGGGGGATACAAATATTTGGGTTTGGGGGAAAATATTAATTTTACAGTTCCAGATTTGTGAGAATCCTTGAATTTATTTAGTATTTATTGTAATCATTCACATACAACATCTGCAGGATTATAATGCTTCCAACCCAGGCTACACACAGTGCTTGGCACAGAGTAAGCAAGATTGTCAATTCTTTAAGGGCAAGGATTGGGTCTTCTTAATCAAGGACTTAGTACAGTGCTCTATATGTAATACATGCTCAATAAATAAGATTATTTGATATTAAGAAAAATTTAACCGTTTTTTTTTGTGGGGGGGAGGGTGCTATCCCTAATTACAAAAATGTATTTGGGGTTAAAAATAAGATTGAATTAACTGAAACCTTAAAATCCATACCTAATTATAAGGCAATTACAAGGTTAAGTGTAAGCTTGTTTTTTCTAGCTGACGTTATCTGTGCTTGACTTGAAATCAATCTTTAGAGCCTCTAGCCTCTCTTTTGTTTTACTAACAAACTTGTATTGCAGAGGATAAACTCTTCATAGATGTTGCCAGTATGTCTGTCAAGATCCTTTCAAATCTTTCCATAATTGCTATTTGCCCGCTCGGGTGACATTGGGTAAGTCACTTAACTCTTCTGTGCCCCAATTTCCTTTTCTGTAAAATGGAGAATACCTGCCCTTTCCCTCCACTAGACTTTGAACACCATGTGAGACATATAGCAAGCACTCAACAAATACTATTATAATTATTATTATTACCATTTTCTTGTGTGACAAGATGGGCGACATATGTATTCACATCACATAACCAAATTTTTTAAACTGTTAGATGAAAATTGCCCTTTATAGTAAACTTAAAACTCTTTGTTTCTCCTAAACTGTGAATTGTCCTTAATGAGGACTGATATTGTTTTACACTTTATTAAATGGTGCTTTTTTAGTTTCATTTTATCTTCTAAAGCGATTTCTAAATGACTTTGTACCACCACCAATCCTCAGGCAGAAAACAGGACAGTTCTGATAATGAAATAAGAATGATGTGGTATGTGGTAAGTGCTCACTATGTGCCAAGCACTCTACGAAGCCCTGGGATAGATCCAAGATGATCAGATCAGATACAGTTCCTGTCCCTCATTGGACTCTTAGTCCAAGTGACAAAGAGATGGCTCAAGTCTTGAACCATTCATAATCTAGGCGAACAAGAGTTTCATCTAGGGGGATTTTCCAATCAGGCTGGGATCCTATGCAAACCTGTGGCCTAGTAGAAGGAGCAGAGTACTAGGAGTCAAGAGACCCAAATTCTAATCCCAGTTCTTTCACTGCTGCTGGGTGAACTTGACCAAATCATTTCTTTTTTTTTATTTACCCCCAAGCAGCAGGACCTAGTGGATAGAGCCCGGGTCTGGGAGTCAGGAGGACCTGGATTCTAATCCCTGCTCCACCGCTTGTCTGTTACATGAGCTTGGGTAAGTGACTTCACTTCTCTGGGCCTCAGTTACCTCATCTGTAAAGTGGGGATTTGGACTGTGAGCCCCATGTCCAAATGTACAACCTGATTAGCTTGTGCTTACAGTGCCTGGCACATAGTAAGCGCTAAACAAATACCATTAAAAAAAATTATCTGTGCCTCAATTTCCTCATCCAAAAAATGAGGATTCAATTCCTGTTCTCCCTTCCCCTTAGACCAGAGTCACATGTGGGATAGGGACTGTGTTCAATCTGATTAGCTTGAGTTGAACTGTGCTCAGTGTCTAAAGAATAATTAACAAATACCACTGTTATTATTATTATGGAAGGAGAGCCATAGGAGAAGCAGTGGGGTCTAGTGGATAGAGCACAGGCCTGGGCTCCAATTCCAGCTCCACCACTTTTCTGCTGTGAGACCTTGGGAGAATCACTTCGCTTCCCTGTGCCTCAGTTCTCTGATCTGTAAAATGGGGATTAAGACTGTGAGCCCCATGTGAGACAGGGACGGTGTCCAACCCAATTTGCTTGTATCCAACCCAGTGCTTAGAGCAGTGTCTGGCACGTAGTAAGCACTTAATAAATACCACAATTTTCATTATTATCATTAGTATGGGAAGTCAAGCCTATAGCCATCCTGGCTCGCCTGCTTTGCCAAGAAAAGCTCACAATCCAATGCAAGATAATAATAATAATGAAAATTGTGGTATCCGTTAAGTGCTCACTATGTGCCATGCACTTTACTAAGTGCTGGGTTGGATACAAGTGGGACACAGACCCTGTCCCACTTGGGGATAATAGTCTCAATTGCCATTTTAGAGAGAAGGGCTTTGAGACCCCGAGAAGAGAAGTGATTTGCCCAAGGTCACACAGCAGAAAAGTGGTGGAGCCGGGATTGGAACCCATGACCTCTGACTCGTGGGCCCATCGCTCTACCCACTACACCATGCTGCTGCCGTCTCCCTGCCTCACGCCACCTCCCCGCCTCCACTGTCCAGGCTCTGATTGATACCAAACCTTCCTATTGCTGCATTTACTTCCCTTCTAAATCTGAGAAACTTGAGCCACATGCCTGATTTAGCAGTGGGAACCAAATTCTCAATTCCCGACCCTAATCCCTGACTGCCATTTATCAGTGCACTGAAGCTAAATCGCCAAGAACAAGGCGGGGTTATATAAAGATCATCTTAGGGACTCTCTCAGAATGGAGCATACTGAAACATTCTCAACACAAGAGCATGAGATATGGTAAAATAGGTTTTTCCAGAAGTGAATAGAGATGGGGTCTTTTGGTAGAATTGCAAATACCTTCTCCCGGGGCCTCTGAATTGTTTAACGACATTGCAAACTTCAGAATGATGCTCAGGATGATTTTTACTTTGTATTACTAAATTTATGCCCTTGAATGTGTATTCAGGTTTTCTAGGTTAAAGACTCTCAGAAACTAGAAAGACTGACGTGGAACACTCGTGTTTATGATACATTATGTTTATGATATATATTCGTGATATAGTGCAATATGCAATTTTGGAGTCAGAGGATTCAAATCATGGGAAAACCAGTGAAGTATATAACACTTCCAGGGGACCAGGAAATACGGATTCCATTAAAAAAGAGGATGGATGTAGTATAAAATGTAAATATTGCAGAAGAATGGACCAGCCTAGGCTGAGTGAAGTTTTACAAGCTCAGGTTTCAGTCTTCATAAATAATAATTATTATTATGGTACTTGTTTAGGCCTTACTATGTAGCAAGCACTGTTCTAAGCGCTGAGGTAGATATAACTTAATTAGTTTGGACACAGTCCATGACCCACATGGCGCTCACATGCTTAATCCCCATTTTACAGATGAGGCAACTGAGACCCAGAAAAGGGAAGTGATTTGCCCAAGGTCACACAACAAACATATGGACGAGTGAGGATTAGAACCCAGATCCTTCTAACTCTCAGATCCGTGCTTGATCCACTAAGCCATTCATATGTTATTTTTTTAAAGTACCATTTTGGAACTGTGTTTTACAGTTGTGCTTACAACTTCCACGGTTCCATCAGGAATATAACTCCACTGGAGAGGCTATAAAAGGAGAGTGAGTGACAGCAGGAAACCTCAGTAGCTGCTGTATGAGGACCTGAAGGGAGACCAAAAAAGCCAGGAGGGCAAAATGAATGGTTATAAAGATAAATGGTTTTAAATAGATAGGAGTCTCTCCTCCTACCTCCCTGGTCGCTCATTCCAAGGCCCTTTCGTGGGCTCCTCCTCTGCCTCCCACCTCCTAACTGTGGACATCCCTCACAGTTCCGTTCTGAGTCCCTTTCCATTCTCCATCCACCCCCACTCCCTTGAGAAACTCATTCTCTCCCAAGGCTTCAGCTACAATCTCTTTGTGGATGATTCCCAAACCTACATCTCCAGCCTTGATCTCTCTCTCGCTCTCTGCAGTCTCGCATTTCCTCCTCCCTTCATGACATCTCTATTTCGATGTCCTGCTGCCAGCTCAAACTTAACACGTCCAAAACAGAGCTCCTTATCTTCCCACCCAAATCCTGTCCTCCTTTTGACTTTCCCATCACTGTAAACAGCACCACCATCCTTTCTGTCTCCCAAGCCTAGAACCTTGGCGTTATCCTTGAGTCCCCTCTCTCATTCAACCCATGTCTTCATTCTGTCACTAAATCCTGTCAGTTCAACCTTCACAACATTGATAAAATCTGCCCTTTCCTCTCCATCCAAACTGTTTCCACATTTGTCCAAGTCCTTGTCCTATCCCACCTAGATTACTATATCAGCCTCCTGACTGACCTCCCAGCCTCCTGCCTCTCCCTTCTCCAGTCCATAGTTTACTCTGTTGCCCAGATCATTTTTCTACAAAAATGTTCAGGCCATGTTTTCCCACTCCCCAAGAACCTCCAGTAATTGTCCATCCACCTCTGCATCAAACAGAAACTCCTCACCAATGGCTTTAAAGCACTCAATCACCTTTCCCCCTCCTACCTCACCTCGCTACTCTCTTACCACAATCCAGCCCACACACTTCACTCCTTTAATATCAACCCCCAGTCTGTAGATAGTCTCATCTATCTTGCTGCCGACATCTTGCCCACATCCTGCCTCTGGCCTGGAACACCCTCCCTCTTCATATCCAACAATTACTCTCCTCACTTTCAAACCTTATTGAAGGCACGTCTCCTCCAAGAGGCCTTCCGTGACTAAGCCATCCTTTCCTCTTTTCCCATTCCCTTCTGCATCGCCCTGACTTGATCCCTTTCCCTAGCACTTAGTACAGTGTTCTGCACACAGTCAGCACTCAATAAATATGATTGATTGATTGATTGAGTGATATAGTGAAACACAGTCTTCAAATAGTACAGTGTTCCTCACACAGTAAGCACTCAATAAATATGACTGATTGATTGACTGATATAGTGAAACGATCTTGAAACATAATCAGGTACTGAAAAGCATCCTTCAAACATCACCATCCAATACACTTAGTTTTCACCATTTTACTGCTCTTTACATTTTCTATTTTCTATTCGATCCCTTGTGTAAACTCTCTTCTTTCCTCAATCCTTGTACGTTCAACACAAATAAGTCTCCCCACGTGTACTATAAACAAAAAATGGCTGCTTTTTCCTTTCCACATTTTCCACCTCAATTTGAGTGGTCGGAACCTAAAGCTTTCTTTTCCCTTCAGTTATTCTTCCTAACTGTCCCTCTGTCAAATGACTGCCCCTTTGATTCACAGCCACAGTCAACTGAAAATAAAAATAAACTTCCTGTTGCTGTCATCCCCATCCAAAATACCAAGTCAGAAAGTTTGAAATATGCAAAGTACTTTTGCATATTGAGCAATAAAAAAAGCTCCACCAGAGGCACATTATTTCTTTTCCCTCCTAAAACCCCGCCTCCAACAAACTTACCCTAATTTCTTGCCTCTCTGAGCCATAACATTCCTTCAGCCACTTTTAACATGTATGAGCCTATCTATACCCACCTTAAGCACTCGTGTATTATTATTATCATCTTGATATTTATTAAGCACTATTTGCCAAGTACTGCTCTAAATGCTGAACATATGGGTACATTTCAAATCTCAGCTCCTCCACTTGTCTGTTGAGTAGCCTTGGGAAAGTCACTTAACTTCTCTGTGCCTCAGTTACCTCATCTGTAAAATAGGGATGAAGACCATAAGCTGTATGTAGGACATTCTTTCACTCATATTTATTGAGCACTTACTGTATGCAGTGTAGGAACTGTTTTTCAACTCGATTAACTTGTATCTAACCAGTGCTTAGTACAGAGCCTGGCACTGTAAGCGCTGAACAAATACCATTAAAAAAAAAGTTCGCTCAATTTTATTTGAGTATGCCAACTGTAAATATTTGAATATTTGTATTCCCCTAGTAGAATGCCAGCACCCTGGGGAAAGAGAATGTGTCACTTTGTTATTCTGTTTTTCCCACAAGCCTATTGGATTAACATATTTTGGACGCATAATCTGGACTAGTTCTCTGGAGAAAACACTAATGCTAGGAAAAGTCCAGGGAAAATATGGAAGAGTCTGACCAGCCGCTAGATGGATAGAAACTATAACAATGATTACGGAAGCGCCGTTAGCAAGGTTACAGATTATGGCAGAAGACAGGATGTTCTGGAGAAAATATATCTATAGAGTCGCTATGAATTGGAAATGACTCGATGACACGATAATAATAATGATAATATTACAGTTCGCTCCACTAATTAGGTGCTCAGTAAATGCTCAATAAATGCTACTATGCCAACTACCATTGAGATGATTTTCTTACACAGACAATTCACCAGAAAATAAGACAGAAGAGAAAATATCCCTAGAGAGAAATCAAAGTCGGATCTAAGGACTTGCCCAAAATCTGATTGGGAAGGAAAGGGGGATATAAGAAGCTTCACGGAGAGGATATTCAGAAGATCATTTGAAGGGCCTGAATTACAAGGAAGGACAGTTTCAAGGTATTTGAATAGTCTGAAATAAAATACCCCAGAGATACTGATCGACTGAAATGGAAATAAGACAAGTGAAATCAAGATTGATGAAATATGTTCCAAGTTCTGCAAGTGGTACATCATGTTCAGCCAACAGCAAAGCCGGAACCCATTCCAGAAATAAGTTGATAAAAAGTTTCATATCGCTGGCAATGAGAAATGGGGTAGGTGCCCAGACAAGGTTAATATTTCCCTTCCTCTTATCATCATCGCTGTGATATTTGTCAAGTGCTTACTATGTATCAAGCACTGTATGAATCGTTTGGGTAGATACAGGATAATCGGGTCGGACACAGTCCCTGTCCCACACACAGGGTTCACATCCTAAGTAGAAGAGAGAAGAGGTATTGAGTCCCCATTTTATTGATGAGGAAACTGAGGTATAGGGAAGTTAAGTAACTTGTTCCAGGTCACACAGTAGGCTAAAGGCAGAGCTGGAAGTGGAACCCAGATCCTTTCACTCCCAGTTCTGTACTCTTTCACTTGGCCAGACTGCTTCCTCTCCATCCAGGCAGTCATGACCCTTAATCAAGCTCTCGTCTTCCCATGTTTGGACTTCTCCATCATCCTCCTCACTGGTCTCCCCTCCTCTAACCTCTACCCCTTTCTGCTTATGTTACACATTGCTGCCCAGATCATCTTTCTGAAACACTATTTGGTACCATGACTCTTCGTGACGGTCACTGGGTAGCAATATCTTGTAGTGAACTAACGTGGATCACTAAGGAAAAAAATCCCTCCTTGGCTGTAAATAGATGAGGGCCTTCGGACTCTGGAGATATAAATCCAATCTTTAAAATCCTGGAAAAGTCACAAATAATAGTGAAAGTAAATACCACAGGCCGTAGTCTGCCCCTCAGAAGCGTACAGTGGCTACCCATTCTCCTCTGCATAGAGCAGAAGCTTCTTACCATTGGCTTTGAGGGACTCAGTCTCTAAACCGTAAGCTTGTTGTGGGCAAGGAATGTGTCTGTTATACTGTTCATTCATTCATTCATTCAATTGTGTTTATTGAGCACTTATTATGTGCAGAGCACTATACTAAGCACTTGGAATGTACAATTCAGCAACAAATAATAATAATAATAATAATGTTGGTATTTGTTAAGAGCTTACTATGTGCCGAGCACTGTTCTAAGCTCTGGGGTAGATACAGGGTAATCAGGTTGTCCCACGTGAGGCTCACAGTTAATCCCCATTTTACAGATGAGATAACTGAGGCACAGAGAAGTTAGGTGACTTGCCCACAGTCACCCAGCTGCCAAGTGGCAGAGCCGGGATTCGAACTCATGACCTCTGACTCCCAAGCCCGTGCTCTTTCCACTGAGCCCCGCTGCTTCTCCCTGCCCATAACAGGTTCACATTCTAGGAGGGGCGAGACAGACATCAAAACAAGTAAACAGGCATCAAGAGCATCAGTTTAAATAAATGGAATAATAGATCTATGCACATCATTAATAAAATAAATAGAATTATAAATATGTACATATATACACACAAGTATTGTGGGGTTGGGAGGTAGAGCAGAGGGAAGGGGTGGGGGTGATGGGGAAGGGAGGGGGAACAGGGGAAAAGGGGGGCTTAGTCCAGGAAGGCCTCCTGGAGGAGGTGAATACCATTAAAAAAGTACATTACGGTAGTGAATCATGGGTGGTGAGTGAGTTGGCCTAAATTAAACGTACACATTGGGGTGAGGAGCAAGGATAAGCAGTGTACTCTCCCAAATGCTTAGTACTGTGGAGAAGTAGCATGGCTTAGTGGAGAGATCCCAGTCTTGGGAGTCAGAGGTCGTGGGTTCTAATCTCGGCTCTGCCACTTGTCAGCTGTGTGACTTTGGGCATATCACTTCACTTCTCTGTGCCTCAGTGACCTCATTTGTAAAAGGAGGATGAAGACTGTGAGCCCCACGTAAGACAACCTGATAATCTTCTATCTCCCCAGCGCTTAGAACAGTGTTTGGCACATAGTAAGCACTTAACAAATACCATTGTTATGTTATTATTATCATTATTATTGCAGTGTTCTACGCACAGTAAGAGCTCAGTGAATACGGTTGACTGACTTGACTTTTTCCACTTTACACATCAGTCCTCTTTACCCGCTATTCTCCAGCCCACACATATTACTCCTCACAAGCTCACCTTCTATATGAACCTTTCTTTCAATTTTTCTGCTTCCAACTTGCCAGAAATATCCTTCCTTAGGCTGGGAGTCCCAGGTGGAGCAGGGACTTTGAGCTGATTGTATTGGATCTAACCCAGATTTTAGCAGGGTCTTCAGCGCATAGTAAGCACTTAAAAACCACAAGTATCATGAATATTAATCTGATCTCCAACAAACGGTTTTCCCCATCTTCAAAACCTTGCTGAAATCTCGTGTCCTCCAAGAAGCTATCTCCAGTTAATTTCCTACACTCTGAGGCATAAATCAACTCCCACCTTTAGCGCTTCTGTATTTATACCCATTTTCAGCACTTATGGGTATTTCGATATATAGATTGGTGGTATGAATCGATCTACCTGTTACCTATTATTTGATCATCTATTTTATCTTCCAAATCAATCAGTAGTGTATATTGAACTCTTACTGCATGCAGCTTATCCTAGTGGATAGAGCACAGGCCTGGCAGTCAGAAGAGCCTGGGTTCTCATTCCAGTTTTGCTACGTGTCTACTGTGTGGGCAAGTCTCTTAACTTTTCTGTGCCTCAGTTATCTTATCTATAAAATAGGGACAGGGACTGTGTCCAACCTGATTAGCTTGAATCTATCCCAGCGCTTAGAACTGTGATCGACAAATAGTAAGTGATTAGCAAATAATAAAATTACTGTTTTTATTATTATTATTATTATTACTATGCAGGACACTTTACTAAATGCTTGAAAGAATACAATACAATGCAATTGGTAGACATAATGATAATAATGTTGGTATTTGTTAAGCGCTTACTATGTGCAGAGCACTGTTCTAAGCACTGGGGGAGACATAGGGTAATCAGGTTGTCCCACGTGAGGCTCACAATCTTTATCCCCATTTTACAGATGAGGTAACTGAGGCCCAGAGAAATGAAGTGACTTGCCCACAGTCACACAGCTGACAAGTAGCAGATACGGGATTCGAACCCATGACCTCTGACTCCCAATAATAATAATAATAATAATAATAATGTTGGTATTTGTTAAGCGCTTACTATGTGCCGAGCACTGTTCTAAGCACTGGGGTAGACATAGGGGAATCAGGTTGTCCCACGTGGGGCTCATAGTCTTAATCCCCATTTTACAGATGAGGGAACTGAGGCACAGAGAAGTTAAGTGACTTGCCCACAGTCACACAGCCGACAAGTGGCAGAGCTGGGATTCGAACTAATGAGCCCTGACTCCCAAGCCCGGGCTCTTTCCACTGAGCCACGCTGATCTTTGCCTTTAAGAAGTTTACGATCTAGTTGGGGAGACAGACACTGAAATAAATTACAGTCAGGAGAAGCATAAGGATATGCATAAGCATAAGGACAGGATATGTACATAAGTGTCGTGTGGGTCCAGTGACAATGTATGGATTCGAAACCTGGACAGTGAAAAAACAGGATAGAAAAAACAACTATTCTTTTGAAATGTGATGTTGTGAATACTTCAATATTCACTTTTTTGAAGGCTTTTGTGAGTACCATGGATGGCCTGAAAAACAAACAAATGGATTTTGGAGTAAATTAAGCCAAAGTGGTCTTTAGAAGGCCAAATGACTCGACTTAGATTAGTATATTTTGGATACATCATCAGGAGGACTAATTCTCTGGAGACGACACTAATGCAAGGAAAAGTCCCGGGAAAGCGTAGAAGAGGCAGACCGGCAGTTAGAAGGATAGAGACCATAATGATGATAATAGAAGGACCAATACAAAAGTTACGGATTACGGCAGAAGACAGGACGTTCTGAAGAAAATATGTCTGTAGAGTTGCTATAAATCAGAAATGACTTGATGGCACTTAATAAAAAGGGGTACAGACCTGCGTAAGCAATGCAGACGGGAGAGGTTAGTCAGAGAAGGCTTCTTGGGCTAGATATGCGTTTAGTAGGAATTTGAAGACGGGGAGAGTCGTGGTCAGTCGGATATCCATCAGGCAGGAGGGAGGATATGATCAAAAGGGTCGATGGTGAGGGAGACAGGATTGAGGCATGGTAAGCAGGCTGTTTGAGGAGCAAAGTGTGTGGGCTTGTTTGTAATGGGAGAGGAGCAATGTTGGGGAAGCAGCATGGCATAGCGGATAGAGCACAGGCCTGGAAATCAGAACGTCATGGGTTCTAATCCCAGCTCTGCCACTTCTCTCCTGTAGGACCTTGGGCAAGTCACTTCACTTCTCTGTGCCTCAGTTACCTCATCTGTAAAATGGGGATCGAGATGGTGAGCCCCACATGAGACAGGGACTGTGTTTAACTTGATTTGCTTGTATCCACTCCAGGGCTTAGGGAGGCGTCTGGCACATAGTAACTGCTTAACAAATGCCATCATTATTATTATTAGGTATAAGGGAGAGGGCTAGCTGAAGCCTTAAAGCTGTTCAAAGGAGTTTCTGTTGATAAAGAGGTGAATGGGCAACTATTAGAAGTTTTTGAGGAGTGGAGAGTCATGCACAGAATGATATATTTAGAAAAATGATCAGGGCAGCAGAGTGAAGTATGAACTGGAGTAGGGAAAAGCTAGAGGCAAGCAATATTACAAGTTACATCTTTGCTCTTCCTCACACGCCTGCTATTTGTAAATAATTTGAAAGGCATAGGTAAAATGTAAAGGTAAAGGTCTGCAGAGCTACAGTGCCGTCCGACAGTCTACGGCCACGGACTTCACACGGACACTACATCCGTCTCATTGAGCAGCCCCACCAGCGTCACTGAAGGGCCCGACTCAATATTAAATGGGAAGACAAGATGATGAGCGGTGAAGTTCTGGAACGTTGTCAGTCTCCTAGCATCAAAACTATACTGAACCTAACGTGGTTACGCTGGCTGGAACATGTGAGGAGATCGAGTGACAGCAGGATACCCAAACAGCTACTCTTTGGGGAACTGAAATTGGGAAACGGAAAGCGAGGAGGAGATGGGAAGCATTTTACGGATATGATCAAACAAAGCCTTAGGCAAGGCTGCATCGCAGCTGAGAACTGGGAGTAATAATGATAATAATTATGGTACTTGTTAAGCACTTATTATGTTCCAGGCACTGTTCTAAGCACTGGAGTAGATACAAAACAATCAGGTCAGACACAGTCCATGTACCACTTGGGACTCACATTTTTTTTACAGATGAGGTAACTGAAGCATAGAGAAGTTAAGTGATTGGCCCAAGATCACCCAGAAGACATGTGGTGAAAATGAGATTAGAACTCAGGCCCTTCTGACTCCCAGGCCCATGCTCTATCCACTAAGCCATGCTGCTTCTTGAGTTCTGCTGAGGGCAGACCTGCATTCCTCACTGCCATCAGAAAGGAAGTATGTCTCTGAGCAAAACTTCGCATGGACAGAGAGACAAGGAGGAAAGATGAAAAACAGTGCCAGACACTGCAAACATTAAGAGAAACAGCATGGCCTAGTGGATCCAGCGTGGTCCTGGGAGTGAGAAGGACCTCAGTTCTTATCCTGGCTTCACCAGTCTGTCTGCTGGCTGACCTTGGGCCAGTCACTTAACTTCTCTATGCTTCAGTTACCTCATCTGCAAAATGGGGCTTAAGACTGGGAGTCCCAAGTGGGACCCGGACTGTGTCTGACCTGATTATTTTGTATCTACCCCAGTGCTTAGAACAGTGGTTGGCACATAGTAAGTGCTTAACGATTACCACAAAAAAATTAACACAACAAAATAGCTCAAGACAACCTTTTTGTGTGTCAAATGAGGTCAGGATTATGGGGCTCACATCAGGGTTTCCACCTTCACACATGCACTCATAAGTGCACTTCACCATCAGTGATGTCTTCTTCCAATACAAAGGACAACTATACAAATAATTTATGTCTGCCTATCTCTAACATTAGATTATAAACTCTTTGATGGCAGATATTGTGTCTTTTGCTTCGGCTCTATTCTCCCAAGTGCTTAGTATTGAATTCTGCCCCCAGTAAGTGCTCAATTATGTACCACTGATTGATTGAAAATCAATCTGGAATATCTCCAAATAGACACTATTCAAGGGGCTGGGGCAGTGGTTCAAATAAATGTTGGGGATTTGTGCCTTTGCATGAGAAAGAACAGAGATAATACTGTTGATGAATAGAGATTTTGAAGAATGTTAACCGATTATCCAATAATTTTGCTCTCATCTATGTACAAGGCCCTTCCTAAAGCCATGTTGAACCACATTAAAAATAACCTTGGATTGTCTCTCAGCAAATAATAAGTTTTATTCCATTAAAGCTACTCAACTAACTCATGTTCCATAGCTACGATGGGGATGATGGAAGCTTCTCATGGGAAGGGAATATGTCTCCCACCTCTGTTGCACTGTCCTCTTCCGAGGGCTTGATACAATGCTCTATCAAGTGCTCAATAGTTATGATTGATTGGTGGTGGTGATGATGGCATTTGAGCATTTACTATATGCCAAGCACTGTCATAGGTAATGGCGCAGATCGTCAGATTGATCACATTCTCCCTCTAGACTGTCAGTTCCTTGTGGGCAGGGAATGTGTCTTTTCATTGTTATGTCTTTTCATCGTTTATTGTTATATCATACTCTCCCAAGCGCTTAATACAGTGCTCTGCACACAGTAAACACTCAATAAATATGACTGACTGACTGTCCCAAACAGAGCTGGCAATCCAAGGGAGCAAGAATTTAATCCCCATTTACAGAGGAGGAAACTGAGATACAGAGAAGTGAAGGGACTTGCCCAAGGTCACGCAGCAGGCAAGTGACAACCAGGCCACCTGACTCCCATGATCTTTCTACTATCACCACCTAACCTCCACTAGGACCCATCTAGGGTGAGAACCTACCTGAAAAGAACAACTTCCACTGCCTGGATGGATTTTTCTGATGGCCAAAAAGTATGGTTTTCTTTATTTTATAGCTCCAGGGAACCTACATGCCTTCTGCTTCCCCAGTGCTTCCCACCATCTTCCATATTACTTGGTCACAGTATTCTAAACACACAACCAACGTTACTCTTCACGCCCTCTGCTTGTTACCCAATTAAGTATCGCCAGACCAGTAGGCTTCCCTCAACTACTGGCGACAATCCATTTCCTTTGCCAGCAAACACAAAAATGTCAATACTGAATCCCATTTGCTATCAAATTCCTTAATCTTCAGCATATGGAGCTCTCACAAAGTACCTGCTCTGGTGATTCAAGTCGCAGAAGAGTGCAGTAGCATTCTGCACTCTACTATCTTCTCAGTGAAATTGCTTAAACTGCTTTATTTTTACTTTCTTAATTTTCCTTGATTTACTCCTGAAGACCAACTGATTTTGAGATGGTGCCACTTGACTAATTTGCGCAGGGATCATAGATGTTTAAAATAGAAAAAGAACAGAGATCATTTGCAAAACTAATAAAAATAGCTTGAATTTTTTTTTAAGTGTATGTCTAGTTTTTAAGGCAGTATTGATGTTGGACTTCTATTAATAAAATGGCCAGTGTTTTGCCAGGTGTTTCATATGGGGCTGACAAGTGTTTCTAAAACAGAACTGACCCTGTAAGCCTGTATCCTAACAAAATACATGTTTATGTGACTCACTACAAATAGAAAAAGAATATTCTCTAAATATTAGACTAAATGGGAATTTCCTTAGAAATATTTCAGCATCACATGCCAGAATCTGCAAAATAAAAGACGCATCACTACTCTAAGGGTAGCAAGCCCTGGATCATTATCATTTTTACAATTCTATAAGTGTAAAATGCTATATGACATAAAGAAGCTTCATTAGAAACCAAATTCAAATTCCATTTCAAAGCTCTAAAATTTTTCTACACTTAAAGAAAGCAGTAAGGGTGTTCCGTTTCTGAAAGGGTGTTCCGTTTTTGTCGAATGAATGTAATACCCCTTCCTGTGTTTGAGCACTTATTAATCAAGAACTTCCCTCGATGTCTCCATTGGTCGAGTCCACTCAAGAAACGTTCGTTCTTTTTTGCCTAAAATGGGAAACTGTAGCATTTTAGAAAAGTTGAATTTTAAATCTGCTATGTTTATTGGAATTGCTCCTTAAACTACATTCCCTAGGACGGCTCTAATTTTTGAATTTTTGAAGAAAAATAGATTTTATTCCTAACACCTCAAGTGGTGTTAATACATGAAATCGACATCATCCCTGCCTTAACTGACTGCATTTGAGCCAGGTAGGTTTTGGAAACACTATTTTCTTACAAGTGTTTTAACTCTAGTGGCATCACTCCACATGAGATTTAACAACCGTATTTAATGTAGACATGGAGTCATTTTTCTGATAGATCTGAATCAAGGCTCAGTGCAAGCATTGATTTTTTTTTTTTTCAGCAAGCCTCTTCTGCCAGCCTTTTATGTATGTTGACATTTTAGCATTTAGTGGTAGTCTTTGGTATGTTATCTGGGGCATGTATTCTAATTAAAGTTCCATGTTATTGAACTTGTGCCTTTTTAAAAATTGAAGGTAAATAAATAAGATAGATCTGCGCATGGAGTAGAGGGAAAAGCACTGAACCTGAAGCCAGGAAGTCTGGGTTCTAATGTTGGGAAAGACACTTAAACCTCTTCTAGGCTTCGAATTTCCTATTGAAAAACTACATGAGCGAACTTTCGAATCGGTGACATTTGTAGTGATATTTGGCGGTAATAGACAAGAAAAATCCAGAAAGAAAGAAACTAAAAAATTTCCTACTGAGTGCTCTTAATTTTCCTTTTTTTTCCACACTCGATCTTTGAATTCCTTTTAGGTTTGCAGTATGTTCAGAATACAGTACCTAGGGGCAGACCGACACATTCTTCGAAGTCAAAGGTGGTCAAAATCAGGAGGCTGAAAATCACTTTCCATATTGCACCACAATTGTTTTTAGGCTGATGTGAGTTTCTCTCTTTTAAAAAGTTATAGAAATCGCAGTGGCCTAATTATAAAGATGCGTTCTAGCCGAATACTGTATTTTTAATATTCTTTTTAATGCATGTTTAAAAGAAACAGAAAAGCTGAAAAATGGTAGAAGAGACTGTTTCATGTAGTCACCGGAAAACAATTTCTTCACTTTGCTGGAAATAAAATATTTTGAGTTTTGGTTTTTCATCATATGAAATGAAGAACTCATTTTTCAGTACCCTATTAACTTCAATGACTACCATTGAAATGATAATGAATACAATTTAGTGGCTAGCCAAACAATCATTGTTTTACTTTACTCTAAGATAAAATTAAATAATCCATTTTATTATGAAAAGATCAAAACATTACCTCTTTGTCATTCATTTACAGACACTATTGTTTTAATTTGCTTTTTTTTAAGCTTCACCAATTTATTTCTGAGCATTAGTGAAGATTTAAAAATATTCTGAGAGAAGAATTCTGAATCCTGTCTCCTACATTGACATTAGGTCACTAAATTACCTGAATGAATTCTTATAATTTTGCCAAGTCCATATGCTATGTACAAACAACAATTTAGACTGTAAGCCCGTCAAAGGGCAGGGACTGTCTCTATCTGTTACCGATTTGTCCATTCCAAGTGCTGAGTCCAGTGCTCTGCACATAGTAAGCGCTCAATAAATACTATTGAATGAATGAATGAATGAATAATAAGTTGATCAAGGCTATGTCTTAGATTCTAAGCTCAGTATATATGGCAAGGACTACTCAGTCTGTCGATTTTACTTACTGAGCGCTTACTGCCTGAAGAGCACTATACTAAGTGCTTGGGAGAGTACAGTGTAGCAATATAACAAAGTGTTTACTGTGTGAGGAGCACTATATTTAAGCACTTAGTACAACAGAGAAGCAGCATTGCCTAATGGAAAGAGCACAGGCCTAGGAGTCAGAAGGACCTGCGTTCTGAATCCCTGCACTACCACTTGTCTGCTGTGTGACCTCGGGCGAGACATTTCACCTCTCCGTACCTCAGTTTCCTCATCGGCAAAATGGGGATTAAGACTGTAAGGTGCTTACTTTGTGCCAGACACTGTATTAAGTGCTGGGGTAGATACAAGCTAATCGGGTTGGACACAGGCCATGTCCCACGTGGGCTCACAGATTTAATCCCCATTTTACCGATGAGCTCACTGAGGAAGTTAAGTGACTTGCTCAAGGTCACACAGAAGATAAATGGCAGACACAGGATTAGAACCCAGGTCCTCTGACTCCCAAACCCATGCTCTTCCCACTACACCACACTGCTTCTCCACTTTTGCCACTGCTTTTGCAATTGCAGCATTCAGAAATGCCTGCAAATCAGAACTTCTTGGCACTTCCTTATGTAAGGCTCAATACCCGACACCGAGAGATCCAGATGATTCTAGGGGAAAATGGCCTTTTACCTTTTGTAATTTCAGTCAATTTTCAGACTTTTAGAGAGAGGGAAACTAGATTAAAGTAGACAGATATTTGAAGGCAAAGAGAATTTCCTTTTGCTAGTATCGATGTGAATATGTAATTTAGAATAGCAGAATTCTTCCCAATCTCCTAACATTCTCCCTGAAGCTGCCATCATAAGTCAACATAGAGCAGGAGCCAAAGAGAGTGTGGACAGTAAATATCTTTTGATGCTTATACTTGTGAAACAGAAGAGGCTAGTATCTCCATGGATAAACTCAAGAATTAGTGACTCGCTCATGATCACTAAACATACTGCGATGGAAATGAAAGGGTGGGAGGAAACATTTCTCGTTGACCTCTCTAGTCACCACTGAGGTTCAAAAAGAGTGTGATGGTGAGTTCAAAATGTGTAAGTATGGCTGATAAAATTACATATCTAGTTGTTCTCTGAAAGGCTTTGTTGTAGTAAAGCAGCGAAGCAGCGTGGCTCAGTGGAAAGAGCTCGGGCTTGGGAGTCAGAGGTCATGGGTTCTAATCCCGGCTCCACCGCTTGTCAGATGTGTGACTCTGGGCAAGTCGCTTCACTTCTCTGTGCCCCGGTTACCTCATCTGTAAAATGGGGATGAAAACCGTGAGCCCCACGTGGGACAACCTGATCATCTTGTATCCCCCCAGCACTCAGAACAGTGCTTTGCACATAGTAAGCACTTAACAAATACCACCATTATTAGTAGTAGTAGTAGTAGTAAAAAACAACACTGGATTGTAAGCTCCTTGAAGGCAGGGATCATGTCTACCAACTCTACTAGCATGTACTCGCCCACTTGTTGATTACAATTTTCTACATGCAGAGAAGCAGCGTGGCAGAGTGGATAGAGCAGGGGCCTGGGAGTCGGAAGGACCTGGGTTCTAATCCCAGCTCCACCACATGTCCGCTGTGTGACCTTGGGAAAGTCATTTCACTTCCTCTGTGCCTCAGTTACCTCATCTGTAAAATGGGAATTGAGGCTGTGAGCCCCATGTGGATCAGGGACTGTGTCCAACTCGATTATATTGTATCTACCCCAGCGATTAGTACAGCTCCTGGCACATGGTAAGCACTTAGCAAATACCACAATTATTATTACTACTATTATTGTCTGTCTCCCTCGATTAGACTGTGAGCCCGTCAATGGGCAGGGACTGTCTCTATCTGTTGCCGATTTGTACGTTCCAAGCGCTTAGTACAGTGCTCTGCACATAGTAAGCGCTCAATAAATACTATTGAATGAAAGAATGAATGAATGAATCAGGATTGGTTGACATGATCCTTGCCCCCTAGGAATTTACTCAGCAAGTTTTTGCGATTTCTGCCTTCTCAGGCTTAAATTATATATTTGATAAGAACCTTATAAGAATCAAAGAAATCTTTGCAATGAAAGTACGTCTTAAATGTTTCCAACAGACAATCGTTTCCTTAGAATTCGTATGCTCACTCTCCAATATAACCTTTGGCATAAGACTTACAAGGAGAAAAATCGAGGTACTATTTGCATATAAGCTCTTGCTTCATCTCCCCTCTTTGGTGAACCATAAATCTGGGGTCACACATTTTGTCCCTGTAATAATAATAATCAATATTATGGTATTTGTAAGCACTTACTATTTGCCAAACCCTCTTCTAAACTCTGGGGTAGATACAAGGTAATCAGATTGTCCCATGTAAGGCTCACAGTCTCAATCCCCATTTTATAGATGTGGTAACCGAAGCACAGAAAAGTGAAATGGCTTGCCCAAGGTCACACAGCAGACAAGTGGCAGACCCGGGATTAGAATCCACGTCCTCTGACTCCCGAGCCCGTGCTCTTGTCACTAAACTACACTGCTTCTCTCAGGTTCTGTGACCCATTCAATCCCTGTCCTGAAAGTTTCACAAAGAGCTATTCAGTTCAGTGCTCTTGCTCTTAAGCAGCAGAAGAGTAACAGTGTAGCCTAGTGGTGAGAGTGCAGGGGCGGGCATCAAGGGCAACTGGATTCGAGAAGCAGCTTGAAGAAGCAGCATGGCGTAGTGGCTAGAGCACGGGGCCTGGGAATCGGAAGGTCGTGGGTTCTAATCCCACTCCGCCACTTATCTGCTAGGTGACCTTGGGAAAGTCACTTCACTTGAGAAGCAGCGTGGCGCAGTGGAAAGAGCATGGGCTTTGGAGTCAGGGCTCATGAGTTCGAATCCCAGCTCTGCCACTTGTCGGCTGTGTGACTGTGGGCGAGTCACTTAACTTCTCTGTGCCTCAGTTCCCTCATCTGTAAAATGGGGATTAAGACTGTGAGCCCCACCTGGGACAACCTGATTCCCCTGTGTTTACCCCAGCGCTTAGAACAGTGCTCTGCACATAGTAAGCGCTTAACAAATACCAACTTCACTTCTCTGTGCCTCAGTTCGCTCATCTGTAAAATGTAAAATGCCCCATGTGGCACAGGAACTATGTCCAACCTGATTAGCTTGTAACCACCCCGGTGCTTAGTAGAGTACCTGGCACATAGTAAGCACTTAACAAAAACATAATTATTCATTATTATTCTCTCCTGGCTCTGCCACTTGCCGGCTGTGTGACCTTGGGCAAGTCACTTCATTTCCCTGTGCCTCATTTTCCTCATCTGTAAAATAGGGATTCATTACCTTGTCTCCCTTCCACTTAGACTGTATGCTCCTCATGGGACAGGGACCATTTCTGACTTGATTGTCCTGTGCTGACCCCAGTGTCTGGCATATAATATTAATAATAATAACGGTATTTTTTAAACACTGAATATATGTCAAGTATTGTTCTAAGTGCTGGGGTAGATACAAGGTAAATCTCCCATTTAACAGAGGGGGGAACAAGACACAGAGAAGTGAAGTGACTTGCCCAAGGTCACACAGCAGATTCGTGGTGGAGCCAGGATTAGAACCCAAGTCCGCTGACTCCCAGGTCCAGGCTCTATCCACTGGACCATGCTGCTTAGTAAGCGTTTAACAGATACCACTACTATTATTAGCCAGCTTCTCTCTGAATTCTGATAGGATTTTCTGAGCGATTCTTAAATACCAAAAAAACATATTTTAGAAGGGTGGCGTGGTGACACTGAGTTTTGACTCTAGTTCCCAAGAATTGTGTTCAGCAATGGCTCAACTAGTGACAGAGTCTATAATCCCTTTTATCCAATTTAGAACCGAGCTTCTCCTTTTACCTTTCATGGGTTCGAATCCCAACTCTGCCACCTGTCCGCTGTGTGACTGTGGGCAAGTCACTTCACTTCTCTGTGCCTCAGTTATCTCATCTGTAAAATGGGGATTAACTGTGGGCCTCACGTGGGACAAGCTGATTACCCTGTATCTACCCCAGCGCTTAGAACAGGGCTCTGCACATAGTAAGAGCTTAACAAATACCGACATTATTATTATTATTATTTTACAGATCTGATTGCCTTTTCACTCCATGAGCTGAGGGAAACGTGTCTTGCTGTGGAGTGTTTCTGAAGGGACTAAAACTTGATCCAAATTCTCCAAAGGGTTAAAAGATGGGAAATTTAAAAAATCGGGTTTCCGGAGTGCGAAGAATAGCCTGGTTGTTTCCAAAGCCAAAGTGCCTGGGCCAACTAGGTCAGAGGAGAAAGCGTTAAACCCTTCTGCGGGCACTGAGTCTAGACAGCTCTATTATGGTCCGTACGTGTCCCTCAAAACCTAACTACTTAGATTGTTCAGATAGTAACTACGGCCAACCATTTTTAATAGTAGTAGTTGATGACTTCTGAAGCCAGATAAACTTATTAGCTCCCTATTACGGCCTGCAATCATGAAGCATATTTGGTTGAAATGTCATAGCTTTTATCTGAAACAGCTAGGAGGAAAAACATGAATGTCAACATAAACCCGGCACCAAATGCTACAGCTGTTTGGCTGTTGTGGCTTGACCCGACGACAGTATGTAATTCGTATCAATCGCTGACGTCGCAAAAGGCACAACTCGAGTGGATCACATTGTATACTTCTGGGTCTTAAATGAAAATGCCTTTCTCGTATCCCGTGCCTTCATTTTTCGCTCTTAGATAGCAAGTTCTTTATATTCTTTATTGAGTTCTTTAATTCGGTTCTTGGTAAATTTCCCACCTTCGATTTCTCTAAGCAGCAGTTAGTTGACTGAAGACCACACTGAGGCATAGATTTTCAAGATTAAATCAACCAATCGTATTTATTATGTACTTACTGCATGTAGAACACTGTACTAAGCACTTTGAAGAGTACAATAGAGTTTTTTCTGTTTATTTTCTAAATCCTTGCTATGTATCAAGCACTGATCTAAACTCTAGGGTAGATACAATTTAATCAGTTCGGACATGGTCCCTGTCCATCATGGGGCTACCAGTCTGAATACTCAATCCCCATTTTACAGATGAAGAGACTGAGGCATAGAGAAGTGAAGTGACTTGCCCAAGGTCACACAGCATGGAAGTGGTGGAGCTAGGATTAGAACGCAGGTTTTGAGTTCTAAACCCATGCTTTTTCCACTAGGCCATGCTGCTTCACAGAATTGGGAAACACGATCCCTGCCCACAGAGAGCTTACCGCCTAGGGCTTATAGTCCATGTAAAATGGACAAACCACAATCATTTAATTAGGCAAAAGGAAACTTTTATTCCAGTCTCTACCATCTATTTGAACAAGGCTTATCTGTGTTTTTAAGTCTTCTCCCCAGTAAATGGTAATTCATTCACTTTCTACTATAGCACTCTTTTAGCACTCTTTCGAGATGACACTTTTGAACTTTAATTCCCGTGTTCTCTAACTATGAGATAATGTTGCAAAAGTTTACCTTGACTTAAACACCTCCCTGCATTGAAGTATTTGAATAACTTGATTAAAACTCATTTCAATTTAGCAAAGACAAGGACTGATCTGTTAGCACCTTTGTTGAATACAATATGAAAGATGATACTTTGAAAATGAACGTATATATTTATATCTATATAGAGGGACATATATTATACATATATGTATACATATAATTATATATATACACACAAAAGTATGTGTGTACTAGATAATCTATATACATGATCCCAAATCTTTGATTAATGGTATATATTTACCTGCAAGTATATTAATTGTGTTTTTATCACTTTTTTTTAATATTGTTCTGGACAATACTGTGGATCTTTAGATGCATTAAGGCACTTTTTCTATGGAAAACTATCATTAACGCCTATGGGAAATTATGTTTTCCCACATAACCCTCTCTTTTATGTATTATATAACCCTCTCAATAACTAATTGGGTTATTGCAAGAATAGTTTTCTTCCCTCTTCCTTTGCCGAACAATGGAATTAAAGAGATACTTAGTACAGCACTTGCAGAGTGCATTCGAAAACAGCTACTGTGTGGATGATGGTATCTCCTATCTTTGAGGGCTCTAAGAGATGCCAGCTTGTAGGAAATATACTTCAATCCTGCCCCAATTGCTAGAGCACATGGGCAAAAATTTAATACTCTCTGGTGGATCAAGATTAACATCTTGAAAATGGCCTAGATATTAGAAGGATCTGGGTTCTGATCCTGACTCCACCACTTGTCTGCTGTGTGACCTTGGACAAGTCACTTAACTTCTCTGGGCCTCAGTTACCTCATCTGGAAAATGGAAATTAAGATTGGGAGCTCTATGTGGGACAGAGACTGTGTCTCACCTGACTGTGTCCAATCAGTTACCTCATTTGTAAAATGAGAATTAAGACTGTGAGCTCTATGTGGGACAGGGACTGTGTCCAACCTGTTAACCTGAATCCACCCCAGCGCTTAGTAAAGTGCCCGGCATATAGTATGTGCTTAACATATAACACTTAAAAATAGCGAATTTTCTCTGCTCTAGGGAACAGCTTATTTCTAAACTTCAGAAGATCCGCCGGAGGATTTGGATTCTAAGCAATCATTAGTCACCGTGGCTGCATTGGTTAGCAAGAAGGTATCATTTCTCAACCTGCCCAAGAGAAAATGCTTCTCTCAAGAATCCAGCTCTGGGTCTACTCTTTATTATAGGCCCAAGTGATGAACTGAGCCATTAGTTAGGATCATATTCCATCGTAACAGCTGGATTGTTGGTGGTTTATCAGACTATTACATAGTAATCTATAGTAGTGTTAATATATTAATATTGTATATACTTATACATAATGTTATATAATTTTTATAATAGTAATAATTTTAGTATTTAAGCCCTTATTATGTGCCAGGCACATAGTACATACATGCATTATGTACTAATGTACTAAAAGTGCCCTAATACATACTAAGAACTGGAATGCATACAAGCAAATCAAGTTGAATAGCAACCCTGTCCCATGAGAACCTTGCTGTTTCAGTCCCCGTTTTACAGATGAGGTAACTGAGGCACAGAGAAGTGAAGTGACTCACCCAAGGTCCCACAGCAGACAAATGGCAGAGTGGGATTAGAACCCATGATCTTCTGACTCCCAGGCCCAAGCTATTTCCTTTAGGCCACGCTGCTTCTACCATAATATTAATTATGGTATTTTTTAGCGCTTACTACGTGCCAAGCACTCTTCTAAGTGCTGGGGCAGATACATGGTAATCAGGTTGGACACAGTCCCTGTTCCACACGGGACCCACGGTCTCATTCCCTATTTTACAGATGAGGTAACTGCAGCACAGAAGTGAAGTGATTTGCCCAAGGTCACACAGCAGACAAGTGGTGGAGCCTCCCCACGGGTTCAGTGAGGGTTGAAGTGTCTAATTCTAATTGACTGGGTTTTAGCAGGAAATGATTCCACCTGAAACGATTTTCTGCGTTGGCAACCAAAAACCCAGTGGAAAACTCCTTTCAGGCTACACCTTCATTTTGCTTGGACAGCCACATGAAATCAGGGGCAAAGAGGATAAACAGAGAAGCAGCAAGATGTTAGTGGCTAGACCACAAGCCTGGGAGGCTTGGAAGTAAGAAGGTCGTGGGTTCTTATCCCGGCTCTATCACTAGTCTGCTGTGTGACCTTGGGCAAGTCACTTTCTTCTCTTTTTTTTTTTTGGCTTGTATCGATCCCAGGGCTCAGTACAGTGTCTGGCACACAGGAAATGCTTAACAAATACCACAACTGTCGTAGTGGTAATAGATTAGGGAAGCTTCAGGGTGCAGTGGATAAAGCCCGGGTCTGGGAGTCAGAAGGTCATGGGTTCTAATCCTGGTTCGCCACTTGTCTGCTGTGTGCCCAAGTCACTTCACTTCTCTGGGCTTCAGTTACCTCATCTGTAAAATGGGGACTGAAACGGGGACCCCCATGGGGGTGAGGGACCGTGTCCAACAGGAATTGCTTGTATCCATCGCAGCACTTAGTACAGTGCCTGGCACACAGTAAGCACTTAACAAATACCACAGTTATTATAGGTTTGCAACTCTCTGGGATTCATCTCTGTTCGTAATACCTCCACCTAAGTCAACTAATCTGTACTTCTGCCATCACATGGCGGTGAGACAGGTTAGCTTTATCCCATTTCCTCACAGAGGCTATCTATCCCCAGTTAATTTTCTTCTCCCCACATCATATCCTTCCACTTATCACCTCAGCACTTAATGCATTCATAACCTCCCCCGGGACTATCTGTGCATTTCCATTCACATACTCTATTTGAACAGGAAAGACTGTGGTCCTAAGAGTCGGAGGACATGAGTTCTAATCCCGGCTCCGCCACTTGCGGCAAGGTTGTCTGCTGTGCAATCTTGAACAAGTCGCCTAACTTCTCTGTGCCTCAGTTCCCTCATCTGTAAAATTGGGATTATATCCTACTCCCTCCTACTTAGACTGTGAGCCCTGTGTGGGACAGAGACTATATCCAACCTGATCATCTTGATCTACCCCAGGGCTTAGTAAGTGCTTGGCACAAACTAAGTGCTTAAATATAATAATAATTTAGACGTTCACCCATCCATGTACCAATCAATGGTACTTATAGAGCACTTGTTGTGTGCAGCTTACTTTTCGAGGTGCTAGGGAAGATACAATACCACATATATATTCTTTATCTTCTTCTTTTCCTTACCCGTAATTTATTTTTTTTCTATCTCCCTCATTAGATTATAAATGATGCCAGGAATCTTGTCTTCTAACTCTACCGTGTTCTCCGAGTTACTCAGTACAGTGTTCTGCATATAGTAGGTACTCAATATCAATCAATCAATCAGTGGTATTTACTGAGAGCTTACTGTGTGCAGAGCACTGTTCTAAGCACTTGGGAGAGTACAATACAATCAACAGACATATTCTCTGCCCACAGTGAACTTACAGTCTACATTCAAACAATAAATATTTTTGTTTGGTGGATTTAGGTAGCACTGAACCTAAGCCACTTTGAGAAGTTGCAAGTTCCCTGTGAGCAGAGAACATGCCTACCAACTCTATTGTATTGTACTCTCCCAAGCGCTTAATGCAGTGCTCTGCACACAGTAAACGCTCAATAAATATGATTGATGATGTTAAGAATTACTCTTCTGGAAAGCCTTGACAGGTAGATCTACAACCAGCAATCTCATTTTCAACTGTAAGCTCCTGGAGGTCAGGGATCACTTCTACCAACTCTCTTGTATGTTTTACTCTCCCAAGAATCTAGTAAAGTGCTCTGCACACCCAGCAAGTGCTCAATAAATACCCCTGGGTAATTGAGGGGATTCAATTTCCTCAGTCAGGGCATTCTTCTCTGTTGTCATGCAAATATCTCACTGAGTTCCAATTCATTTCCACCTGTTCTATTTCAGTGAAATTGGAAAGAAGCTGGTGTCTAACTTCCGTAAAATTATTTGAATGTATTTCATGGCCATTTGTTTCTTCCACTCTTCTTCTCCATCCCAATTTTTTAACCCTTCTTCACAAGTCCTGTTTACCACATCTCTAGTCGTCTTTGTTATTATCCTTTGGAATTTTGAAATCATTATTGCTGCAAGTCCTTTCTGGATTTTACTGCGCTTGTTCCTCCAAATCTCAATAGCAATAAACATTTTTTTTTTCTTTTCCCCTCATGCATATTATGAACATGTGAAAACTTTGGCAAGTGTTTTGTGAGGAAACACTTTGAAGGTGATGAAATTCTATTGGACACCTTTGAATTTCCTACTTTACACTCTGGAAATTCTACTTTAAAACCAAACAGATGGTTGAAAAGCAGTGTGGCCTAGTGAATAAGAGCAAGTGTCAGAGAGTCAGAAGGACCTGGCTTCTAATCCCAGCTCCACCACTTGTCTGCCATGTGACCTTGCACGAGTCTCTTCACTTCTTTGTGCCTCGGTTCCCTCAGACGTAAAATGGGAATTAAGACTCTGAGGCCCATATGGTGCAGGGACTATATAATAATAATAATAATAATGTTGGTATTTGTTAAGCGCTTACTATGTGCCGAGCACTGTTCTAAGCGCTGGGGTAGACATAGGGGAATCAGGTTGTCCCACGTGGGGCTCACAGTCTTAATCCCCATTTTACAGATGAGGGAACTGAGGCACAGAGAAGTTAAGTGACTTGCCCACAGTCACACAGCCGACAAGTGGCAGAGTTGGGATTCGAACTCATGAGCCCTGACTCCAAAGCCCGTGCTCTTTCCACTGAGCCACGCTGCTGATCCAACCTGATTAGCTTGTACCTACCCCAGTGTTTAGAGCAGTGCTTCACACATAGTGAGCACTTAACAAATACCATTATAATTATTACTTAATTTATCTGTGCCCCAGTTCCTTCAACTGTAAAATGAGGATTAAGATGGCGAGCCTAATGTGGGACAGGGCCTGTGTCCAACCCGATTTACTTGTATCCACCCCAGTGCTTAGACCAGTGCCTGGCACTCAATAAGCCCTTAACAAATGCCACAATTATTGTTATTTACCCAGTCACGTAAGTGTGTGTGTGTGTGTTTGTATGTGTATGTTATCATAGGCTGTATCATATTCATTTTGTCACTATTCCCAATTAAATTTTCTACTCTTCCCCTCTCTGTTCTTTGCATCAGGCCATTTAGGCTGGAATTTCACTCCTATCACACTTCCAGGTTTTTATTTCTGTCCTACTCTGCATTGTTTTACTACTTCCAGACCTCATTCTCAGTGTGCTCTGTACTTTCATCAATGCTGCCAGGAAAATCATGTTTGTTTCAAGGAATGAAGAGGTGTTCTATTCCCAGATGTCAGCACTTCAAGCCAGGTCAGGTGCCAGGAACTAATACCATTAAAACAATAGTTCATGCAGGTCAGAGAGAATGTACCTTCTCCAGGATAATAACTCACTGCAGATTCCTTAAAAAGAGTGAGGAAAAATAGGTTTATTTAGCAGCCAAAAGGAATTTGGAATCTTGCACAAATGAATCAGAAGAATTTACAGCTGAGGAAATGGGAAACACACAAGGAGGGTTTGACTTTGTACTTCATTTGATTTCTTATGCTCCCATCTGCATCGGAGAAATTCTTCAGTGCTCTTTGTATATCACAGTCTTGGTAACACAGTTGCTTAAGAACTATGATATGCTTTTTTCAGTAAGACACACAGCTTCCAACCTCCAAATGTTGAGTCTAAATTCCAAAAAACAATCCCTCTAATAAGGCTTATGTAAAATGATTCAGGTTCATTCTCTACATTCATGATCCTTCATCCTGATTCTTTTGATGTTCACAAATTCTGACGGGGGTGACGGACTTCATACCACAGCATAAACATCAAAACCCAGAAAACAAATTAGGGTCAGTCATTCCTAGTGTATATGAGCCCCTTGAGGTACAAAGACCGTGTCTAATTCCTACCTGCATACTCTTTGCCAGGGTTTAGAGTGGCAGAGCTAGGATTAGAACTAGGATTAGAATTAGGATTAGGATTAGAGAAGCAGCGTGGCTCAGTGGAAAGAGCGTGGGCTTTGGAGTCAGGGGTCATGAGTTCGAATCCCAGCTCTGCCACTTGTCAGCTGTGTGACTGTGGGCAAGTCACTTCACTTCTCTGGGCCTCAGTTACCTCATCTGTAAAATGGGGATGAAGACTGTGAGCCCCACGTGGGACAACCTGATTCCCCTGTGTCTACCCCAGCACTTAGAACAGTGCTCTGCACATAGTAAGCGCTTAACAAATACCAACATTATTATTAACCCACTACCTTCTGACTCCCAGGCCCTTAGTCTATCCACTGCGACAGGCCCGGGAGTCAGAGGACCTGGGTTCTAATCCTGGCTCAGCCTCGTACCTGCTGCGTGATCTTGGGCAAGTCACCTCACCTCTCTGTGCCTCAGTTCCCTCATCTGTAAAATGGAAGATTCAATACCTGTTCTCCATCCCACTTAGACTGTGAGCCCCATGTGGGAGAGAGACTGTGTCCAACTTAATAATAAAATTAATAATAATAATTATGGCCTTTTTTAAGCACCTACTATGTGCAAAGGCACTGTTCTAGGCACTGGGGAGGATACAGGGTGATCAGGTTGTCCCATGTGGGGCTCACAGTCTTAATCCCCATTTTACAGATGAGGTAACTGAGGCACAGAGAAGTTAAGTGACTTGCCCAAAGTCAAACAGCTGACAAGCGGCTGAACTGGGATTTGAACCCATGACCTCTGACACCCAAGCTCATGTTCTTTCCACTGAGCCACCCTGCTTCTCTGATTAACTTGTATCTACATGATTAACTTGTATCTACCATAGAGCTTAGAACAGTGCTTGACAAATAACCACTTAACAGATACCATTATTATTATTATTATTATTATGAGTAAGCTGACCAACAGTCCTGTTGGAGCTTATCAGTCAGACAAAACAGAAGGTGTATGGATGAAGACTGATCTTTCCTTTTCAGCTCCTGGGGATATATTTCTACACTTGGGAATCCCAAATGGAAGAGTATGTTTCATTATGAAAAGACTAAATTCTGGAAAATAGTCATTCTGCTACCATCAAAACTATGCTCATCTTAACCTAATTGTGCTGAGAGGGACATGTGAGGAGAGTGAATGACAGCAGGATATCCAAACGGCTGCTTTGAGGAGAGCTGAAATTGGGAAACCGAAAGCAAGAAGGGCAGAGGAAGCATTTTAAGGACATAGTTCATTCACTCATTCATTCATTCATTCCTTCAATCGTATTTATTAAGCCCTTGTTTTGTGCAGGTCATTGTACTAAGCCATTGGGAGAGTACAGAATAACAATAAACAGACATCTCCCTTGCCCACCGTGAACTTACAGCCTAGAGTGAAACAAAACCCCAGGCAAACATGCACCCCAGCTGAAAACTTGAGTCAGTTTTTGAGGATATTCCAGTATGGGACACTGACATCAAGAAAAGAATGACTCTCTTGGAGCAAAAGCTTTGTATGGAAAGAGAGACAAGGAGCAAAAAAAAGAAAACAGCACAAGAAGCTTGAGATACTAAGTGAAACACAGTAAGGAACAAATTTTTTGGTGATTCACTGTGGCTGGGAATGGGAATCTCACACTGACCTGTTCAGCCCCCCAACACACACAAGCACACCCGCCCTCGCTGGTGAACTTCACTATCTGTGGTGTTCCCTTCAAATACGAAGGACAGCTATATAGATTATTCATACTAGCCTTGTTATTTCCGATGATCACGTTACCACTGTTAAATTAGACACAGCTACCGTAGGAGTTGAAATCTGGCTAGCTTTCTCAGATTCCAAGACCCAGCGGGTTAAAAAATAGATTTCCTATCTCTTCAGTGGGTTCGGGGAACAAAATTGCCAACTGAGAAATATACTCTCAGCTGGGTTTGAGAAGTAAGATTTGCTCTTTACTTTTTGAACTTAAGGCTAACAATTGTAACACCCCCCAAAATATTAGATTACAATCCAAATTTTATAAATAGATGGAACTTACATCTTGTTGGATGACTCCAGACAGGGCCTCAGGGTTGTTAACACTTGAATTACTACTTTGCTACAGTAATTTTTGTGGTTTGTTCCCTGAGGAATAGTTGATAGACACAAAATACAAGTCAGCCTGCAGGTTTCTACAGGCAAAGCAAGTGTCAGCATCATTGCTGTACAGTTGAATTGCCTGTGACAAGAGTAAGTTGCCTCATTACCTCTTTAAATGAGGAAAGATCTATTTTCAACATCCCAAACACGACATCACATTCTCCATAAAATTCACAAATAGTAATTTAAACTCATTTTGGCTTCAGCTATTTAAGCTTCACGTCTCTAACAGTTGTTTTAATTTTTTTAAAAAAGCAGATTTACATGCTGCTTTGAATTTCAGAATGAGGTCAGTAGTCCTTCTCATTTGAACTAATTCAGAGTAGGATTTGTTTTAGCTCCAAAAGGCAATGGGGTAAAATCTCAAAATATGTAGAACTGAATTTCAAATTTGAGTCAATTTTCCTTTTTATGCCTTACGTAGAAAAGCCATTTTTTTTTCAATGTACCAGTAAAAATAGAACTGTAGATAATCTCTGATATTGATTTGGAAACTAATATTTAAAGGAGATTTTACATTATTCTGAATTGGAGTCCAGCTTTCAACTAATTAAAACAAAAATCTTCAATAAACTCGCCTCAAGTGAACTCACCTCGAACCTCACAGCTTGTAGCTGAAGTAGAAAAAGTAAATAAATGGCAAAGAAGATTGCCATTTTATGATATCAAATACCCAATTTTCAGTTCAGGAAAAAATGGAAAAGAAAAATGAAGCCTTTAATTCTGTGCATTAGTACTACCTGTCAATATTTCAGTAAATGAATATAAAATTAGTCCTGTGCATCCTGCATTCTAAGAAAAGGAAATAAATAAGTCTTTAATGTTACTGGGAAACCAACATTACAAAATGATAGCTGGAAGATTCCCATAGAAGTAGGACCCCTTCTTGTTTTTAGTGGGTTTATGGAAGAGGACTTCCTTAAGTGTGCATGTAGATTTCATGACTGATTTCCGTGACTGAATTTTCAGATAGGGTTAAGAACACTATTGAAGAAATTCGTCCAGACACCAGATTTACCATCGCCAGATTTACCATGTAATTTTTGATCTCTGGAAAATTCTATAGCCATGTGTCATCTCAAAAAATATTACTACAGTATTCAAAGTGGAAGAGTGTGGGTAAATTTATGACAACTTGAAGAGTTGATGTGCTCTTCTGGCTTTTGTGTGGGAGAATCACCTCATGAACTCATTTAACTCATTTAATCAGACCACCTAGCGATGGTAAAATGGATTATTTTCCCCAACTCATTATTTTCATGAGTGAATGAGTAAAAGTCATGGGCATCCCAAAAGAAAATGAAATTGTATTTTCTCAAGAATTTATTATATTACAAAATACAAAACCAAGGATATTTGCTGATGTTGAAATGTGCCTATAATAAAGCCTAAATTGTGATTATATTTTATTTCTGTTTTAACTTTTATTTGGAGTTTGTATTGTGCCATGCAATACTCAAGAAAGTGGTATATGTCATTAATCTTCACAAGTAGCTGTAAAATCAATCCCTTAATTTTCTGTGAATTTTATTCATAGAATTAGCTTAGGATTCCATGCTTGCAAACTCTAAAACTACCCAGAGACTGAAACCATATCTCTTAGATGAAGAAATTTTAGATGGCTTTGAGCTTATATTTCATTTTATGTTCCAGGCTTGTCATAGGCAAACATGTGTGTTAGGAGGTATGACTATTAAAATGGTCACGTGAAATTTAAAACATAAAATTTTAACGTTGGCTCATGACTAACATTATTGTTAAAAAATATCAGAAATTGTGAAAACTGTGGAAAAAGTTAAAGGGCTCAGTTTTGAAGCCATTTAGGAATTTAGGAGAGAGCCATCAATGAACTTACAAAGGAAAGAGTTAAAGTAACAACCCAGAAATATTAGAATATACATTATCATGCAGAATTTATACTGCAACATGACCCACACTATTATAAGACATCTGTAAGCTCCATAAGGGACAGCGACTGGGTCTGATATAATTATCTTAAATCTATTCTGCAGCACTTTAACAGTGCTTACCACATTGCCTGACAAATGCCATAAGTAAATAAATAATATTTGATTCTTAAAGCATCACAGTTAGTGATAGTAAAAATATTAGAATGAAAAGTACCCCGAACTCTTGAAGAATGAAACAGGACATTTCCAAAGGCATCAACAGCCAGTGCTTGATAGAATCAATTGCTTTTAGTGTTCATGTCTTAAGATAATACTTGAACTAACTTCATCCTGTGATTGTATATTCCATAAGGTTTCTCCTCTGGAAGATAGTGAAATAGCAACGTATTTTATATCCCTCTAGTCAATGTCTTATTCCAGTTCTCTGATCGTTAAATTAATACCTTGTTAAGGACTTTTTCTTTGCACACAAGACTTTTCCTCTTTATAAAAAGCATGCATGCAGGTAAACAATATATTATAATTTCATATTTGAAAACAAACTCCTGTATTTTTCATGCAAAATTCATCCTAGGCAAGCTAGAAACCAGACAATTTTCCAGATCCCAATATCATGTATTCTGCTGTGTTTTGCAAACTGAATAGTCTACAAGGACTAATATTTATTATGCTTCTTAAGCAATCAGCCTATAAAACATCAATTCTATAGGAACACTGATGAATATTTGCTGGCAAGTGATTCTAATGTGCTTTGCTCCGCAATGTATGTATTTTAGCAGCACACTTCATTACCTTTATTTATAAATTGGAAGTTGCAAGTTCAACTAAACAACTGGCATCTATAGCCTTGGGACTTGCCTTCAATTCGGAAATAGAACTCCGTAAATCCTAAATTGTTCTATATTATTGAAAAAAGACTTTTGTAGTATAAATAACAAGGAAAACTGTTCTACTTGGAAATGGGTTTCTTATTTGATAGCTTGCTTTTGTTGCCAGATTTCCCTGAACATAAAGAAATAATGAAGTTGGTATAATATCATTATCCAAGTAGGATATCTATTATATTAATGTGATCTCATGACTACAAATACATGTATTTTGTTGCACCAAAATTTTCAAAATATGAAACGCATTATATAGCTTATTGAAAAGACTTATGGAGAAAGCATTTTGAGGATGATAACATGCTTTTGTAGACTTTTTTTGGCTGATGTAAAAACATTTTCATAATCAAAGCTGTATTTATGTTTTTTTTATTATTATTCAAATGAAAGTTTTGGATACAAGTGGCAAATGTGTGCCTCTTAAAGACTGCTTTTCAATTCAATTGGACCAAACCTTTCCCATCGTACTGTTATGAGAAAATCTAGGTTGCTTGAAATTAAAGGAAATTAAGAAGAATAGATACTGACTCCAACAATCAAGGACTAATTCAATCTCGTGGCCTTTAATTAATAGAGAAAAGGGAAACTTCATCAGAAAACATGGAGACAATTTCAAACAGCTGCTAAAAATTTGTCAGTAAAGGTGGTCTTCAGAGTAAGACTCGTCCCTAAAACAGCTTCTCATTTCCTCTTGCTCATTTCCCTTGCTCCCTTCAGTTGTATTGTGAAAAGTCAGAAAACAGAACAATTAATGTGTTCATTGTCTTCAACCTGTCTGCTCCTTCCCTTTAGTAATTTTCTTTCCGTACTTTTCCTCTATCTTGTGGAAGAAATTATTTTAAGCAGGATACTGCTTCCCCTACAAGTGAATTCATCTAAAACAATCAGTTTAAATTATCGAGTAAGGAAGATTAATGGACAGTATCATTAAATCCAAAACACCTAATTTACTTCTCCGGCATTATTCAAATGTTACTATGACTAGAATTGTACAGCTGGTAATAATAACTGTCTTCAATTACTACATCTTTGGGACTTGCCAAAAAGTACATCCAATAGCATGTTTAATTCATCATGTTTTGTTTGTGCATTCATAAAAAGGAAACTGCAAGGATAAGTACTGTATAGGAGAAGTAATGAAGAGGCAGCCAAAGGTCTGGTTTTGAACCTCTATATGTATCCACCATTGACTTAGCACAGTTAAATGAAGTTCAAAAAAAGCCCAGGTTGGAGTATTTTAACATATTTATGAAATATATTTAAAGCAGTGGGGCCTAGTGAAAAGGCACAGGTGCAGGAAGAGTCAGAAAAAGCAGGGGTTAGAGTATCCCTGCTCCACCATTGACCTGCTGAATGACATAGGCAAATCTAACCTCTTTGGGTCTCAGTTTCTTCCTCTACAAAATGGGAATAAGTTAGATTGTGAATCCCCGGGGGACAGTGATTGATTCCAATCTCATAAATGTATATCTACCCCAGTGTTTAGTTCATGCTAAATGCTTAATAACGCTATAGTTATAAATGCACGTTCTTAAAATAGTTTGAAAATGCAGGAAGATTTTATTTTTCTTGGGGAGGAAAGAGTTATCAATCAAACTTACTGCCTGCCATTTTCTACTCTGCTTCCTCTAAAGGGCAGACATTCCAAAATCTGATAATAATAATAATAATTGTGTCATTTGTTGAGTGTTTAGCAAGTGCCAAGCACTGCACCAAGCTGAGGAGGAGGTATTCATTCATTCATTCAATAGTATTTATTGAGCGCTTACTATGTGCAGAGCACTGTACTAAGCGCTTCAATGTACAAATCGGTAACAGAGACAGTCCCTGCTTACGGTCTAATCGGGGGAGACGGACAGACAAGAACAATAGCAATAAAGAGTATCAATATCAAATAATCAGGTCAGACACAGTCCCTGGCCCATATGGGAGTCATAATGCAAGTGAGGAATGCAGGTATTTAAACTTCATTTTGCTAATGAGGAAACCGGCATAGAGAAGTTAATCAATCAATCGTAATTATTCAGCACTTACTATGGACAGAGTATTGTTTAAATCATTTTAGCTCCCAATAATATTTAGTATTATTTTAAATACTCCCAAGTATTTAAGCGCTTGGGAGAGTATATCACAGAGAGTTGGTAGATGTGGTCCTACCCACAACAAGCATGAGTTAAGTGACTTGTCCAAGGTCACACAGCAGGCCACGGCAGAGCTAGGATTAGAACTAGGACCCCTGACTCCCAGGCCCACCCAAGCTATAAAATGCTCTAGTTTTAAAAAGAATTCTGCTTTCAGTATATCTGAGTTTACTTAGGTGTATACTAATGGCCAGAATCAAGGGATAAGTGTAACTGCCTGAATGCCAAGGTTCCTGCTTCCATGAAAGCCTCTTCCATTCAAAGACTTTTGGGCCCTCCTTCCCAATTTCAACTTCTTTAGAAAATGGAGACAGGCAGTCCTACCATTTCTCTTCCTCAAAGGATGTTATGAAGATAGTGTTAAACACACTGAAATTTTCAGGTATGTGTTTCTGAAGAGAGTGTGTCCACGGAGTCGTTATGGGTTGGAAACAATCACACAGATCCATTTTTGTGGGGCTGGGGGGAGAAGGCTCTACTCTTTTTTGCCCTATATACTACTAGCAATAATGATAGTAATAATGGCATTTACTAAGTGGTTACCACATGTCAGTCACTAAGTACTAGGATAGATACAAGTTAATCAGGTTAGATGTAGTCCCTGTCCCACATGGGGCTCACAGTCTCAGTAGGAGGGAGAACAGGAATTTAATAATGATGGTATTTGTTAAGCACTTACTATGTGTCAACCACTGTTCTAAGTGCTGGGGTAAATGCAAGCTAATCAGGTTGGACACAGTCCCTGTCCCACCTGGAGCACACAGTTTTAATCCCCATTTTACAGATGAGGTAACTGAGGGCACAGAGAAGTTAAGTGACTTGCCCAAGGTCACACAGCAGACAAGTGGGGGAGTCAGGATTAGAAGCCAGGTCCTTCTGACTCCCAGGCTCCTGGTCTATGCACTTTGCACAACTCTTGATCTGATGGAAACTATATCTTTGGATCCAAATATTTCACAAACTTAAGAGTATGTAGAGTTCCACTAATTGTTTCTAGACAGGACATGTAACCTCATTTTGTACAAGAAAAGAATCATTAAGAAAAATTAAATTAATCACCTTTCTATTCTGTAATTTCTTTTTTGTCTGCCTCTCTTTAAATTATAAACTGTAAACTTTTTCATTCATTCACTCATTCAATCGTATATTTTGAGCGCTTACTATGTGCAGAGCACTGTACTAAGCGCTTGGAATATACAATTCAGCAACAGATAGAGACAATCCCTGCCCAGTGACGGGCTTAAGTCTGTCTTGAGGGCATAGATCAGGTACTCTCAAGTACTTGGAACTTGCTACACAGTAGACGCTCAATAAATACAACTGATTGATGTCCTTTTCAAAATTGACAATCACAGTGTCTTAAAAATAGCCTCAAGAATTTTTTTAAAAATCCGGATGTTTTAAAATCTCAAGAAGCTTAATATTAAAGTGCATTTTTGTTCCAACTTCTGTTCTCTCTACAAAATAAAATATCCTTAGTGCTTTTTCCTCCCAAATTAGGCATTGTTTTTAAGAATAATGCTGTAATGAGTTAGAAAATATCACCTACCCTGTTATAAAATAACAGCTAACAGAGGCTATTAAATCTTTAAAAAACAAAATGCTAAATGACTTTATCTAGATCCTCATCAGTGGGATTTATTGAGCGCTTATTGTAATGAAAACAGATGATGAAAATAATGATTAGCACTAAATAAAATCTCTCTCAAGTAAAATTTTGCTACACCATGAAGAAATAACATTTTCAATCTTTAAATCAATGAGTTACTTCAAGACTTGCTCAGAGATTCAGGTTTTGTTTTTCTAGAAGCAACTGTTACTTGCTTCCAATGAAATTTCAGTATAAAAGGCTGCACAAGTTTTACTCCCATATTTTTAATTTATGCATTTAATTTCCTGTTTGGCATGAATGAGCATTTATATGTTATTTTATAACAAAGGGTTTAGGCCTCACGTTCATCAAGAATAAAGACTACTGCTTCTTGGAATACTCCACATGAGCAAGAAACAATGGCTACATACATTACATGCACCATCATTTCAACTCAAAAAAACTAATTTTAAATCTGGCTGAGGGAATAAACTAATTCAGTGCTTCTCATTTAGCCTCTGTTGGAATTCTGGCTTCACTACAAAATAATGGCAAAATTCAACCTTTTCAGAAAAGACCTTTTTCAAATAAAGGCCAATTCTTTAATCAAGCAGTGCAAAAGCCAAGATTGAAATGGTTTGGGTGAACCTGATTCTCGAAAAGAGCCAAAACACAGTATGAGTTGAGTTTTGCCCTTAAATTTGCACAGCTGATCTCTAAAATGGAGAACTCTGTCCAGATGTGTGAGACTGGATCCAAAGTAATTTCAATGAACAAGCCAGAAATCAGCCTTAAAGCAGAGAGGGACAATATGTGCTCTTCAAACAACAGGCATTCTTTCGTTCCTCTTCCTATCTGTGAAAAATAAAGTCAAAGAGAAGACTATTCAATTTGAAGAGGCCTGTAACAGAATGTCATACAGAAGGAGAAATTGCTCACTGTGGGCAGGGAATGTGTTTGCTTACTGTTCTCTTGGACTCTCCCAAGGGCTTAGTATAGTGCTCTGCACACAATAAGTGCTCAATAAATACGATTGAATGAGTTTGAGATGCCATCGCTGCTCCTTCTACACTCAGAGTAGAGAGAAAAGATTGTTGTCATCCACTATGGCCTCTTGGAATAACAATAATAATAATGGCATTTGTTAAGCACTTACTATGTGCCAAGCACTGTTCTAAGCACTGGGGGGATACAAGGTAATCAGGTTGTCCCACGTGGGGCTCACAGTCTCAACCCCACTTTACAGATAAGGTAACTGAGGCACAGAGAAGTGAAATGACTTGCCCAAAGTCACACAAGTGGCAGAGTCAGGATTAGAACCCATGACCTCTGGCTCCCAAGCCCACGCTCTTTCCACTGAGCCACGAGGGCTTCGAGAGTCAGGAGTCTTGGATTCAAATCCCAGCTCCACCACTCATCTGTTGTGCAATCTTAGGCAGTTTCTCCATGCCTCGGTTTCCTCATCTTTAAAAGGGTTCTAAAATACCTGTCTCCCTTCCCTTTAGATTGTAAGTTCCATGGAGGGTAGGCATTGTGTCTGATCTGATTGTATTGTGTCCATCCCAATGCTTAGTACAGTACTTTGCACAGGGTAAGCCCTTAACAAATACCATTATCATTCAGTAAGTCCATTGTACTCTCCCAGAAGCTTAGTATAATATTCTGCACGAAGTGTTCAATAAATATGATCGATTAGTTGACTGGAAAATCCCTTCCCCATGTTCTGGGCCATGGTTGCATTTCCTGGTCCCTGATCATCTTCTAGTTCTTTGGATCCTGGATGGAATGAAATAATAATAATCATCATCATAATAATACCAGAATTTGCATTGGCAGATGTTTTGCAAACGGTAACAAAGAACTTGTGAAGGCTATTGCTGAGAATTGAGAGAAGAAATAGAGAGATAGAGGGAAATTTAAGATATTTAGGATCGGTTGAAAAATAATAATGGTATTATTTGCTAAAGGCTTAAAGCCCTTTTAGTCTGTAAACTCACTGTGAGCAGGGAACATGTCTATCAATTCTACTGTATTGTATTCCCAAGAGCTTTGTTCAGTTAGAGAAGAGGCATGACTTAGTGGATAAAGCACGGGCCTGGGAGTCAGAAGCTCCGGGGTTCTAATCCCAGCTCTGACACGTGTCTGCTGTGTCATCCTGGGCAAGTCGCTTCACTTCTCTGGGCCTCAGTTACCTCATCTGGAAAATGGGGATTAAAACTGTGACCCCCATGTGGGACTTGGACTGTGTCCAACCTGATTAACTTGCATCTATCTCAATGCTTAGTACAGTGCCTGCCACAGAGCATGTGCTTAAAGCCAACGTTATTATTATTGCAGTGCTCTGCACACAATAAGCACGCCATAAATACCATTAATTGATCGATGAATGTGTGAATATATGAATATGTGACTATTGATGAATATGAACTGTATTGAGGGCTGGCGTAGATAAAAGATAATCAAGTTAGACACAGTCCGTGTATCACATGGGGTTCACAGACTAAGAAGTGGGAAAAATGGATATTTAATCCCCATTATTCAGAAGAGGAAACTGAGGCACAGAGAAGTTTAGTGACTTGCCCAAGTTCACACAGCTGGCAAGAGGCAGAACAGGAGCAGAACTGAGATTCCCTGACTCTTGGGAACGTGTTTGTTTCACTAGGTCACAGCGCACTTGTCCTTAGGTTAATGAATCACAGTTCTAAGAGCATTCGGCCCCCTCAAAAAATGAAATGCTTACATGTTTCCCTAACTTCAATTCTACCTTGCAAGGACTGGCCCATTGTGGGTAGATAAAGAGATTTGCAGTGATAAGGAGACAGAACAAATAAGAAAGTGAACATCAATATGCCCAAAGGCATGACATGCAGTGTTCATTGGAGCTCTAGAGTAGCTATAGAAAGGGCAAAGAAAAGATAATAGAGGAGTCTCCCTGAGGAATTTGGTATAGAGTCCCTCAAAATGTAATCCCTTCCTACAATGCTTTCATTAATAGTTTGCTTTAGGTAACTGCAAAGAGGGAAAAAAATCGACAACATTTCTCCATACTTTTTCAGGATGCCGTTTAATGGGAAGCCATGGATGCCTAAAATTACAAAATTCTCTTAAGAGAAAGAGGAATGGTAAGTCCACTAGTGTTAGCATTCGTTACTTAAAATAAAAGTGATGATAGTGATGGTATTTGTTAAGCGCTTATTATGTGTCAAGCGCTGTCCTAAGTACTGGGGTAGATACACGATCATCAAGCTGGATCCAGTCCCTGTCTCACAAGGGGCTCACGGTCTTCATCCCCATTTTACAGATGAGGTAACTGAGGCCCAGAGAGGTGAAGTGATTTGCCCAATCACGAGGCAGACACGTGGCAGAGCCTGGATTAGAGCGCAGGTCCTTCTGTCTCCCGGGCCCGTGTTGTAGCCCTAGACCATGCTGCTTCCCTACAATGCTGCCGATACAACGCTACAGTACAATGCAATGCTACAGATTCAAAGTCCCAGTGACTTCAGGCATCTAAGGGAAAAGGTCTAAGGAGAGAAATGGAGAAGTAGAGTTTCATAATTGGTAACATAAAAGAAAATGAAATATTGGTAGTAGAAATATCTTAAAGCGAGTTTCCATCATTCTTAAAATATACAAAGATGCTGAATAGTGAGCAAACTAAAGCACTTGTATTCCAGTATAAAAAAAAGGACTATAAAGGGATGAAAGGATGTAATTTGAAAACCGATGGAAGCTAAGGATCGGAATGAAAGAAAAAAGGAAAAACTGTCATTTGTCACAACTGTTTTAGAAGAAATCAGCAGGAAGGTGGTTTGAGAATTGATTTTACTTGTATTGTAAAACCTAGATCTAAAATTCCACTGTGATCTTAAACCGTGTGTGCTCAATAGCTTCAATTAAAAAAAAAAACTAGATAAGAAATTTGCCTGCAAGTCTAACAAGAAAAGAACTCGTTTAGCGGGAATAGATTACACGTTCAGTAGAATGTAGATGGTTTTATAAATGAGGATGAATACATACTTGTATTCATAGATTAGATCTTATCAGTAGCATCATCTTCAAAAACAAAGGACAGTTACGTATAAATGCGTGTGTGTGTGTGTTGTGTGTGAATGCAGTTACGATGGTACACATTTTATGTGATGAAAGCTTACAAAAAAGCGTTCATTCTCTGAAGTTCCCCTCTCAAGGTGGCACCTGGAGAGTTTCCAGAACTCTACCAGTCTCAGCTATGGGAAGGAGAGTCAGGGAGAAACCTACCCATTCCATTCCTAATTTGGCCAGTGGCTAACAAGTGGAAGACAATGTGCTACAAGGCAAAACTCACCTGTTTTGGGCAGCAGCAGCACGGGAGAGAGTCGAGAGTGGAGACTCAATTTTATGCGTGGAAGAAGGCAGTGGTCAAGTGCTTTCCTATTTTGACCAAGAAAACTCTATGGATCCACTACGAGAAAGATCGCAGATGGACGTGGGACGTTGTGGGAGAAATGTGTCCATGCATCCCTATGGGTGGGGGCATCTCGACAGCATAAGACAAGACCCCGAAGTTGTGAGTTTTTCATGAAAAGGGAAGGTTTTGTTTTATTTTTTCTTGCAATGCATATGACTAAAAGGAGATGTTCTAATGGAGAAAAGTGAAGCCAAGTTTAGTAGTAGTTTTGCTCGTGTTATGAGGCCAAATGCCGAGACCAAATGCCTACACCAAAATAACCGTTTAAGTTGCAAGGGGGTGGTTTGGACCGGTCTAGCTGGTAAGCGTAACATTTAAGTGAAAAAGGCACCAAAGTGTTCCCTCACCCATTGAAAACCTAAAGAATTTTAATTTAAACTTAATTAGAGTTTTAAGTAAAACATTACACATTCTCCAGTCACCGGGGAACACGCTAAATACTACACTTTTGAAGGAAGCTGATTTGGTTCTGACAATTTGCCAGCTCGCAGACATCAGTAACTCTTTTTAAGGGATTGCATGTGGCAAAAGGAAAATGCACAGGAATCAGGGCTGTTATTTTAAAGATCATTTTAACCCCTCCTACATTTCATTTATGAAACTGAGCTTATGGTAATGAGAGAAATATATCAAAATGAAGTGCCCAGGTACACTAGATAGAAAAAAAATTCAGGATTTAAAAGTGGAAAATATGGTTGGTAATTAGCGTTTCCAATTGTGATCTGTAATTAATATTTTAGGATTAAAAACAGAGGAGCTTTAGTCATAAATATATTTGAGAGTCATGAGACTAAAAACCACTGTAAGTTTTTTTTCTCTCTAAAATTGTACTCAAATAAAAAAACGGTAGACCGGTAGTTTTCTTGTTCGGATAAAGAGCCCTAATCAAGAACTGGAATAGGGGATCCAGCTCCCAGTTTAGGACATCGAAATAACTGGTCCATCCAAGACAAGACGGTGTCTCTTCATTCCTTCAAGATTTCGATAGAAAAAGTTCCCACCTTCAGGGGCTATTTCCATAGTTCTCAAGAAAGTCTTTGTTCTCTCCAAAAAAAATCTCCACTCAATCTTCAGTGGGTATAACAAATTAAAGCAATGTATTCTGCCCATCGCAATCTTCATAAACTTGAAACAATACTAATAGTAATTGTGGAACTTGTTAAGTCCTCACTATGTGCCAAGCATCGAAATAGATACAAGACAATCAGGTCCCATATGGGGCTCATGGTCTAAGTAGGAGAAAGAAGAGGTTTAAATCCCTATTTTGCAAATGAGGGAACCGAGGCACAGAGAAGTTAAGTGACTTGCCCGAGGTCACACAGAAAGTAAGTGGCAGAGGCCGGGCTTGAAACTAGTGGCCTAGTGGAAAGAGCAGAGGCCTGGAAGTCAGAGGATCTGGGTTCTAATCTCACCTCAGGCAAGTTACTAAACTTCTCTGTCCCTCAGTTCTCCCATCTGCAAAATGGAGGTTCAAAACCTGTTCTTTCTTGCCCTATTGAGAGCTCACCTCCTCCAAGAGGCCTTCCCAGACTGAGCTACCCCCTTTTCCCTCTGCTCCCTCTGCTCCGCCTCTGCTCCCCCTCCTCCCTCTGCTCCTCCCCCTTCCCCCTTTCACCTCCCCTCAGCTAAATCCCCTTTCCCTCTGCTTCTCCCCCTCCCTCTTCCCCGCCCCCCCAGCACTGTGCTCATTTGTATATATTTTTTATTATCCTATTTATTTTGTTAATGAGGTGTACATCCCCTTGATTCTATTTATCGTGATTATGTTGTCTTTGATTCTGTTTGGCTCTGCCGTCTGTCTCCCCCGATTAGACCCTGGGCCCGTCACTGGGCAGGGATTGTCTCTATCTGTTGCCGAATTGTACATTCCAAGCACTTAGTACAGTGCTCTGCACATAGTAAGCGCTCAATAAATACTATTGAATAAATATGTAGAATGTGATCCCCAGGTGGGATCTAATTAACCTGTATCTACCTCAGTGCTTAGTAACTTGTAAGCGTTTAATAGTCGATCATACTTGAGTGTTTACCGTGTGCGGAACGCTGTACTAAACGACTGGGAGAGTACAACAATAAATGGACACATTCCCTATCATTATTATTATCAACATGGCATAGTGGGTAGAGCAGGGGCCTGGGAATCAGAAGGACCTGGGTTCTAATCTCGGCTCCGCCATATGAGCACTTACATTGCATGGAGCACTGTAACAACAATAATAATAATAATTTGTTTTGTTAAGTATTTGTTAAGCGCTTACTACGTGCCAAGCACTGTTTTAAACACTGGGGTAGATACAGGTAATCGGGCTGTCCCACATGGGGCTCACAGTTTTACAGATGAGGGAAATGAGGCACAGAGAGGTGAAGTGACTTGTCCAAGGTCACATAGCAGACAAGTGGCAGAGTCAGGATTAGAACCCATGACTTCTGCCTCCCAAGACTGGGTTCTTTCCACTAAACCACTCTGCTTTGCATATGCTGCTCTGTATTGTTTGGGACAGTACAGTTCAGTGGATAAACATGATCCTTTTCCTCAAGGAGCCTACAGTTTAAAGAGGGCAATGGGTGGGATCGATTAGACCGTAAGCCCGTCAAAGGGCAGGGACCGTCTCTATCTGTTACCGATTTGTACATTCCAAGCGCTTAGTACAGTGCTCTGCACATAGTAAGCACTCAATAAATCCTACTGAATGAATAATGGGGAGACCCAAAGAGAGATAGACAGAGTAGGGATTGCTCTAGGGACATGAATTGGAACTAGAGACACTGAAAGATGAGAAGTCGTGGACAGGGACACTTGAGGAAAGAAATCAAGCAGGGAGAAATAAACAGGTGACTCTGCAGCCCTATACAACTGTTGGTTTTTCTGAGATGCAGTGTGGCCTAGTGAATAGACCCCAGGCCTGGGAGTCAGAAGGACCTGGCTCCCGGCTCCTCCATGTCTCCGCTGTGTGACCTTGGGCAAGTTACTTCTCTTCTCTGTTCCTCAGTTACCTCATCTGTAAAATGGCGATTAAGACTGGGAGCCTCATGTGGGACAGGGACGGTGTCCAAACTGATCTCCTTGTATCAACTCTAGTTCTTAAAACACTGCCTGGCAAATAGTAAGTGCTTAACAAATAACATTAAAAATACACAAAACTATTTTTGAGGCCAGTTACTATGCGAAGAAGGAGGGTCTCACGGCTGCAACATGGGGCTGGGAATCAGAAAAGTTGGTTCTAGTCCAACTCTACCATCAGTGTGACCTTGGATAAGTCACTTGACCCCCTCTGGACTTCAGTATTTCTCATCTGTAAAATGGGGCTAATTATAATACCTGCCTCTCCTTTTGTCACAGGAATACTGTAAGAATACAGTGAGATCATTAATGTAAAAGTACTCATTTAGTGTACACTAAGCGATCATTAATGTGAAAAAATTGAAAGGTGTTATGCAGTACAAGATAGCATTAATCTCTTGCATTGTGCTTTAATATAAGTTGGTAAAATAGCTATCCTCTGTAGCCCCCAAAAATAATATTTCCAGACTCTGGGTGCAGAATGTGTTAAACAATCTTTAGGGGGTCTGGAGGATCTTGGCCTTTCTAAAATAGCAGCAATATCTTGGAGTACTGGGAGAACTGGGATCAATATTTCTTTTTCTGTTCTCCAATGCCTGGAGTTGTAAATATGCGCAAAGTCTTTCTTAAATGATAGAGGCTTGGGAGATTATCAGAAAGGATAAACATTTACAAGAAAACAACATGTTCACATAGCTTGAAATTTTTCTGAAAATCTTGTTGATATTAGCCAAGGCATATGACTGTTTATGTGACTCGGTTTTGATAAACTGGAACAAAGGCAAATCTGGGACGCATATCAGCTGAATTCCCTTTGCTGCACAAGCCTAGCTTTTTTTTTTTTTGTTTCTTCAAGAGATGCTCGCTGCCTATAATAGAAACGTGAGTCCCCCCTCAAGGACAAGGACAACATCTAGTTCCAACTTGCTTACTATTTCCCAGCCTTAGTACACTTTGCTGAACAGTAAGCCTACAGTAAATACTAGTAGTCCAACAACTACTTAAAATATCCCCCCATAAAAACACCTAGAAGTACAAAACTTCCTGCTCATTATGGGAAGGGAATGTAAAAATGATGGCACTTATTAAGCGCTTACTACGTGCAAAGCACTGTTCTAACGGCCAGAGAGAATACAAAGTGATCAGCTTCTCCCGCGTGGAGCTCACTGTCTTAATCCCCATTTTACAGATGAAGTCGCTGAGGCACAGAGAAGTTAGGTGACTTGCCCAAAGTCACACAGCTGACAAGCGGCTGAGCCGGCATTTGAACCCACGACCTCTGACTCCCAAGCCCGGGCTCTTTCCACTGAGCCATGCTGTTTCTCTAATGTATCCGCTAATTCTGTCGTATTGTACTGTCCCAAGCACTTAGTACAGTGTTCTGTCCATAGTAAGTACTCAATAAATACCATTGATTGATTGACTGATACTCTATGCTGCTTTATAGCTGCTGCAAAACTGCTGATTGGAAAGGAGCTGAAAGAATGGAAGGGCCAGGACAGACAGCACTATCCGTTAATAACTGAGGTATCTATTACGCATTTACTATGTGCCAAGCACTGTACTAAGCACTGGGGCGATCTGGTCCGACACAGAACCTTCCCAACATGAGGCTCACAGTCTAAGAGGGAAACGTATTTAATTTACTGATGAGGAAACTGAGGTACAAAGACATTGAGTGACCCACCCAAGGTCGCCCAGCAGAAAAGTGGCAAACAGGGCTGAGAATTCAAGTCCACTGGCTGGGTTAGGAAAGCACTAAGTAATTTTTTTTTACTGTAAAGTTCCCCCAAGTCCTTCAGCTACTCCATACCTGGGTGGCAGGTCATGCCAGATTCTTAAGTAATAATTAATAATTGTGGTATTTGTTAAACGCTTACTACGTACCAGTTACTAAATGTCAAATCTAGTCTTTTCTCCATCATCACTGGAAGAAAACCAAGTGGTCAAAGGTGCCAGACAATCAATCAATCAATCAATCACATCTATTGAGCCCTTACCGTGTGCAGAACACTGTTCTAAGCACTTGGGGGAATATAATATAACAGAGTTGGTATAACAGACTCAAAGTTCTAACTTCCTGTAATTTGGAGTTCTGGTCTCCCTGGTGGAGGCATAAGTTCAAATCCCACTTCTGTTACTTCTGCTTTTTCCCTAGACTGTGAGCCCCATGTGGGACAGGAACTGTGTCCAACCTAATTAACTTGTGTCTACCTCAGTGCCTAGAACACTGCTTGAAACGTAATAAGTGCTTCAAAAATACCATTAAAGCAGCCTATACTGAACTAGCACACTTGAGGATACAATGGTCGACCTAGAAACTAGAGATAAAACACGATAATAATAATAACTGTGGTATTTGTTAAGTGCTTACTGTGTGCCGAGCACTGTTCCAAGCGCTGGGGTAGATACAGGATAATCAGGTTGTCCCACATGGAGCTCACTTTTAATCCCCATTTTACAGATGAGGTAACTGAGGCACAGAGAAGCTAAGTGACTTGCCCAAGGTCACACAGCAGACAAGTGGCGGAGCTGGGATTAGAATCTACGTCCTCTGACATCCAAGCCCGTGCTCTATCCACTGAGCCACGCTGCTTCTCGTGCTTTTCATTTCCTGGGCTACTTTTCCTGCTCAACCCCCTCAGCCCCACAGCGATTGCCATGTTCACATCTGTAATTTCTTTTGGTGTTCGTATCTGTAATTTATTTTAATGTCTGGTTCTCCCTCTAGACTGTAAACTCCTTGTGGACAGGGAACATACCTACCAACTCTACCATGAGAAGTAGCAAGGCCTCCACAAGGCCTGGGACTTCGATGATCTGGCCTCTCATCTCGACCCTTCCAGTTGCTTGCTCTGTGACCTTGACCAAGTCAATTTCTCTGTGCCTCTTTCTCCTGTTCTGCCTCCTATTTAGACTGTGAGCCCCATATTTGGGCAAGGACTATGTCTGACCTAATTATCTTGTAATAATAATGTTGGTATTTGTTAAGCGCTTACTACGTGCAGAGCACAGTTCTAAGCGCTGGGGTAGATACAGGGTCATCAGGTTGTCCCACATGAGGCTCACAGTCAATCCCCATTTTACAGATGAGGGAACTGAGGCACAGAGAAGTTAAGTGACTTGCCTACAGTCGCACAGCTGACAAGTGGCAGAGCTGGGACTCGAACCCATGAGCTCTGATTCCCAGGTCTGGGCTCTTTCCACTGAGCCACGCTGGCTGTACCTCCCTTAATGCTTAGAACGATGTTTGACACACAATAGCCCTTAATAAATACCACAAAAAAACCCCAAAACTCTGTTACATTTTACTCTCCCACACGTTTAATACACTGTTCTGTAAAATAGAGACTGTGTGGTCTACATGGGACAGGAACAATTGGTCACTTAATATAGTACACTTACTATAGTGCTTGGTACATAGTAGACATTAAACAAATACCATAAGTGTCCATCTTTCTGGAACACTCTCCCCCTCAGGAACATCATCTCCGAAAATGAAGGGAAGCAGCATGGCCTACTGGAAAGAGTCTGGGCCTGGAAGTCACAGGGACTTGGGTTCTAATTCCGGCTCTGCCACTTGTCTGCTGTGTGACCTTGGACAAGTCACTTCACTTCCTCTGTGCCTCAGTTACCTCATCTGTAAAATGGGGATTAAGGCTGTGAGCCCCATATGGGTCAGGGACTGTGTGCAACCTGATTAGTTTGTATCTACCCCAGTGCTTAATACAGTGCCTGGCACATAGTAAGTGCTTAACAGGACAAAAAGGACAAATTTCATAAATACAATACAGCTAAGGACATATCTCTATCTTTATGTATGTATATACGTATATGTACTTATATATGTATATATACATAAATGTATAGGAGAAGCAGAGTGGCTTAGTGGAAAGAGCATGGGCTTGGGAGTCAGAGGTCCTGGATTCTAATCCCTGTTCTGCCACTTGTCTGCTGTGTGACCTTAGGCAAGTCACTCAATTTCTCTGTGCCTCAGTGACCTCATCTGTCAAATGGCGATGAAGATTGGGCGCCCCACGTGGGACAACCTGATTACCTTGTATCTACCCCAGTGCTTAGAACAGTGCTTGGCATGGAGTAAGCGCTTAACAAATATCAACATTATTATCCCCCCAACCCTTCTAGACCATGAGCCCGTTGCTGGATAGGAATTATCTCTATTTGTTGCCAAATTGTACTTTCCAAGCACTTAGTACAGTGTTCTGCACACCGTAAGCGCTCAACAAATACGATTGAATGAATGGATGGATGTAAATAGGCTTAGAGAGAGACCTCCCATGTATTGCACCTACGAAATTTGTTCATTTTCAGAATGTGTGTGTGTGTTTCTGTGTGTGTGTGTATACATGCATATACAAACAGACACACATCTAGATATATGCTCATATCTAGATATGTATACACACACATAACGTTCCAGGCTGAAGAAAATAGGTGCGGTCTTGGGATAGCTGTGACCCTTATAAATAGCTTCCCTGCTGCCTTGAAGCTTATGAAAACTTCTAGGATGCTCTGCTTCTTCCCACTGTTCCATTTGCTAGGTCAACCAGCCATCAGGAGCCCAGCAAAATGAGCCCTTTGGTCCCTTGGCAGAATCCAGTTCAGGAAGGATTTCCCTGAACCTATGACCCTGCACCCTTTTTCTATCATACACAGGGAGAAATTAATGATTATTTAATCACTGGCTCTCAAAGGTCACCCATGACCTCCTTCTTGCCAAATCCAATGGCTCCTACTCTATCCTAATCCTCCTCTACGTCTCTGGTGCCTTTGACACTGTCGACCATCCCCTTCTCCTCCACACCTTCTCTCACCTTGGCTTCACAGATTCCGTCCTCTCCCGGTTCTCCTCTTATCTTTCTGGCCGTTCATTCTCGGTCTCGTTCGCGGGCTCCTCCTCCCTGTCCCATCCTCTAACTGTAGGGTTTCCTCGAGGGTCAGTTCTCGGCCCTCTTCTGTTCTCCATCTACACTCACTCCCTTGATGAACTCATTCGCTCCCACGGCTTCAACTATCATCTCTACGCCGATGACACCCAGATCTACATCTCCTCCCCTGTTCTCTCCCCCTCCCTTCAGGCTCGTATCTCCTCCTGCCTCCGGGACGTCTCCACCTGGATGTCTGCCCGCCACCTAAAACTCAACATGTCCAAAACCGAGCTCCTTATCTTTCCTCCCAAACCCTGTCCTCTCCCTGACTTCCCTGTCACCGTGGACGGTACGACCATCCTTCCCGTCTCTCAAGCCCGTAACCTTGGTGTCATCCTTGATTCGTCTCTCTCCTTCACCCCACACATCCGATCCGTCACCAAGGCCTGCCGGTCTCACCTTTACAATATCGCCGAGATCTGCCCTTTCCTCTCCATCCAAATGGCTATCGTGCTGGTACAAGCTTTCATAATATCCCGACTGGATTATTGTGTCAGCCTCCTCTCTGATCTCCCTCCTCTCTCTCCCCACTCCAGCTTATTCTTCACTCCACTGCCCGGATCATCTTCCTGCAGAAACGCTCTGGGCCTGTCATTCACCTCCTCAAAAACCTCCATTGGTTGCCTATCGACCTCCGCACGAAACAAAAACTTCTCACTCTGAGCTTCGAGGCTCTCCATCACCTTGCCCCCTCTTACCTCTCTTTCCTTCTCTCTTTCCACCGCTCATCCCGCACGCTCCGCTCCTCTGCCGCCCACCTCCTCACCGTCCCCCGTTCTCACCTATCCCGCCTTCGACCCCTGGGCCACGTCCTCCCACGGTCCCGGAACGCCCGCCCTCCTCACCTCCGTCAAACTAACTCTCTTCCCTTCTTCAAACGCCTACTGAGAGCTCACCTCATCCAAGAGGCCTTCCCAGACTGAGCTTCCCCTTTTCCCTCTGCTCCCTCTGCTCCCTCTCTGCTCCCCCTTCACCTCCCCTCAGTTAAACCCCCTTTCCCTCTGCTCCTCCCTCTTCCCTTCCCCTCCCCTCAGCACTCTGCTCATTTGTATATTTTTTATTACCCTATTTATTTTGGTTAATGAGGTGTACATCCCCTTGATTCTATTTATCGTGATTGTCTTGTTTTTGTCCATCTGTCTCCCCCGATTAGACTGTCAGCCCGCCGATGGGCAGGGACTGTCTCTCTTTGTTGCCGAATTGTATATTCCAAGCGCTTAGTACAGTGCTCTGCACATAGTAAGCGCTCAATAAATACTATTGAATGAATGAATCCATAAACTTGGATGTGGGGAGGAAGCCGCGTGGCTAGTGAATAGAGCACGGGTCTGGGAGTCAGAAGATCATGGGTTCTAATCCTGGCTCTGTCATATGTCTGCTGTGTAATCTTGGGCAAGTCACTACACTTCTCTGGGCCTCATTTACCTCATCTGCGAAATGGGGATTAAGAGTGTGAGTCCTACATGGAACAGGGACTGGGTCCAAACGGACTACCTCGCATCTTCTCCAACACTTAGAACAGTGCTTGGTACACAGTAAGTGCTTAGCAAGTACTATCATTATTATTATTATCTTGGGAAATGTAGTAAAGTGCTGGGCATGGACGCACAAGTGGGAAACAGGATGGATGTTTTAGTGTCTGACTTAAATACAGGGTGGGCCTCTGAGTTCTTAGTGGCCTATTACTTCTGCCCCTGGTATTCATTCATTAATTCAGTCATTAATTCAGTCATATTTATTAAGCGCTCGCTATGTGCAGAGCACTGTACTAAGTGCTCAGGGGAGTACAATATAACTACAAACAGACATACTCTCCGCCCACGACGAGGTGTTGACATGGAAGCCACTTTTACGGGTCACTGGATTCAAGTGCTTAACTCTCCCCAGCACACTCTGCAAGTCCATACATGCCATCCTCATTCTTTTATTAGCCCAGGGCATGATGGGAAACCAAAATGTACCCTGTGTCCGATGGCAAGGGTTCTGTTGTTGTATATTCAGGGCTTCACTGAGGAAACATCCATCGATATGGGAAACCAACCATAAATGACTTGAAGGGGAAAAAAAACCAAAAACCTTTCTCCAGATCCCAGGTTCAGCATTTCAGATGATTAGATCACCGCTTTAAATTAAGATATTTGCAAATAATTATTAGCTTCAAAGTGCTTACATAAAATAAAGATCGTTCTGATCTTCTACTTTACTTGTTCAGAATAAATGACCCCAGTTTGTAGCGATTAGAATAGAATTTGCACTCATTAGGAAAATATTAGAAAATAAATTTTCTAAGATGTATCTCTATTCAGTAATAATCCTTTATTATCATTTTGTAAAGGCCAAAAACAAAATGAAGGGGAAAAAAATATCCTTCAGACACAGCCACAAGGAGTAGGAGATGAAATTGGGTGACATGTGGTTCCGAAACACTCAGGTTTCTAATATTGCAAAGCAAATCAATGTCCATTTTTTTTTGAAAGGGAATTTCAGGTTAGAAAAATCTGATAAGAGTTCTCCATCTGCCATGTGGTACACTTAGCAGCTGCTTCCTTGTGCGCAGTTCAAATCAACCTGACCTCAGTCCATCTTTCTATTGGAAAGCATGCATTGCTAAACACGTTAGTGGAGAAACGTTGTCATGCTTGGCAAAAGTTTTCCATCCTTTTCGTGCTGCCTTTTACCATGATTAATACCCTATTCTCCTCCCCACTGTGACGGTCTGTCTCATATTTCTTCCCGAAGGTAGTTGTCTTTTAACTGGAGTTTGATTCTAGTCGGGGTTGACTTTGATGGGACATTGCTGACTCACATCAAGCTTTTTACAGGCTTGTTAGTTTCCCCACATGTGCAGATCAGGGTGACTGTGTGACCTTCAAAAAGTTCTCCAAGAACTATATGTTACTCTCTCCTCATCTTCTTCGAATAAGTGGGTGGATACCCGATTTTTGTAGATTCTTGTCATATTCGTCGTTCACGTTCTCTCACCCGAACCAGCCCAGAGGCCTCTCGCAGAAAGAGGAGGAAGGCCAAACTGGACGTCCTAACCGAAACGATGCTGGCAAACCTTCAAGTTATCCTTTTTTAACTGGAGCATCCAGCTTGGTTTGCGTAATATGTTCCTTCATTTTTGCTGGCGAACAATATTTCGGGTGTGAATCACATTTCCCACAATGTCTAGTGCAATCCAATTTATGGACGAGTGAGAATCTAAGAAAATCCCGGGATGGTAATTAATCTTTGATATCATCCAGCTAGCACTTGTATTCAGTTCTTAACCTTCCAGTGTCGCATACAGGAACAAAATCCTTCATGTATAATGATGTTTGCAGCAATCGTTGTGGACCTGAAGAGACTGTGTCTACTCAGTGCTCATACATTTACCGTTAGTCCTGTTTACATTTTATGATAGCATGCTTTAAAATGGAATAAAAATGTAATTTGTTTTAAAAATTAATTATGAAGAGAAATACAGTCATTTGCTAAAAATTGGCTTGAGAGCAGCTTCAAGTGGCAGTGGCAGTGTAAAATAAAACTCTCCCTGTCTATTGCTCTTTTTCCATCCCTCCTTGCTATCATTTTAATTCCTCATTAATTCTATCAGCTCGACACTTCGCCTCCATTCCTCAGGATTACTTCTTTCCTCGAACCGCTTCCAGCTCCTCTTCCTCTGCTCCTCCTCTCTAAATCGATTCCTTTTCTTTCCTTTCTTGCCTACACACACTTCCCACCTCTGTCTTTTAGACACACACATATAGTCATTTACATTTTTCTAACCACACAAGCTCAGTGTGATCTTGGAGTTAGTAACTTCTTCCTCCACGCCGTTGGCTCACTGTTTGTTGATAGCCAAAATATAAAAGGGTCGAGCTGCAATATGTTGGATCGTGTTTATAACTTCTCGATCCACAACGATAGATCAGATTTTGGCCTCCTTTGGTGACTCCGTGAAGGCTCGGGACTGAACAAGAGAAAAGTGATGGTAGCATAAACATCATATAGCGTTTTGAAATATAAGTCAGGCATCCCAGTGTTGGAAGAAACATACAAGGCTTCTAAAAGCAACTTTTTATTGGGCCCCACTGGAATCTAAATTATGTGATAAGTACATTGGCTTTCATTACTATTACTAATGGCTCCTGCTGATCTTAAAGAAAAAGGAGAGCGCCCATTCAATTTTGAAAATGGTCCCAAAATCCATAAAACAGCACCTTGTCCCCTATCCCATTTGAAACCATTTAAATCCTCTTGTGAAAACAAAAAATCAGCAGTATACTATTGAGCAGTGACACATTTTCAAATTCATCATTATCCAAAGGGATGTTACTGAGACATTAAATTTCTAAAACAGCACATTGTCCCCTATCCCATTTAAAACCATTTAAATCCTATTGTGAAAACAAAAAATCAGCAGTATACTACTGAGCAGTGACATATTTTCAAATTCATCATCATCCAAAGGGATGCTACTGAGACATCAAATTTCTCCTGCATAGATTTTCTTAAAATATGGAATAGATGGGGTCTAGTAGAAATTGAGCAAAAAAAAGCATGAATTATTGCATATCAAGCAATGGTATTTATTAAGTGCTCACTATGTGCAGAGCACTGTGCAATACTCATGGTAGAGCACAATGCAACAGAATTAGCAGACACAGTGCCTGCCCACAACGAGTTTATGCAAATAAAGCTATGTTTATATAAAACAGTTACTTATGGAAGATAAATAGTTCAGCATTCTTTCTCAGCTGGAACTATTGAAATCCAAGGGTAAGTCATGCATTTGTTGTCATAAATAGAAACCATAAAATAATACGTCTTACTACCCGGGGTTTTATTTTGCCTTTCAATGGGTTCAGAGTTCTCTTACCCCTGTGTTCAAAGGGTAAAAGTGATCAGTAAATAGTAATAATCGGAGCAGATAAAACAAATGGAAACAAATGAAGAGCCACCTGCTCTCGTCTGCTGCGTGTACTGGTGAGAGGCCAGAAGACAGTCTCTGGATCCCAATTTAGGGGGAGACTGGAATTCCCTTCCTGGTAGTCTCACAGCCAAATTCGGACTCTGAGGTCAGCAGATTTTGTTGTTGTTGTTTTGGTATTGTTTTGGTTTTTTTATTACTATTAATGATACTGGTTAAGTCCTTATTCTGTGCCAGTAACTGAACTGAGCTCTTGAGTGGTTACAAAATGTCCCACATAAGGCTCAATCTAAATCTGAAGGAGGAGGAGGATTTAATTCCCCATTTTACAGATAAGGAAACGGAGACACAGAGAGGTTAAGTGACTTGCCCAAGATCACACAGCGGATCGGTGTCAGAGCTAAGATTAGAACCCATTTCATCTGACTCCCAGAACCGTGTTCTTTTCTCTAAGCCACGTTGCTTCCCTTTTCCAGTTTCAGAAAAAGTTTTGTTTGGGTGGAGGGGAGGGAGAGGAGGGATGTAAAATTAAAAAAAAAAAAGAACAAATAATCTGAGTCAATACCTATGCGTTAAGATATCAAGAATTAACTCATTTTGATAGATATTTTCTCCTTTCCACGTTCAGCTAACCCAGAGATTGACATGGAAATAGTGAAGTGATGATATGGCATCTCTTAATTTTACTAAATTAGCACAACCCATTTGAATAGATAACTCTGTAGTTACCTAAAAAGTGTTCCAGCAAAGTAAAACCACAAGCACTTTTATTATAGTTTTTTTTTTCTTTACCATGTTTTATCACTTATTGATATGTTTCTTTCTAATTGATAAGGGATCATTAGAAAACATGACAGGAATATCATCTTTTTAGATTCACAGATTACATGAGATTTTTCATTCAAAATAAGTTGGCCATTCTTAATATGAAAAAACTGACCTTTCATTTTTGACCATAGGTAATCTAATTCGTTTCTAATTCTATTTTCTGAGGGGACTCTTAAAAACGGTGAAAGTGTGCGATGCTCAAAGCTTCCCCAAATTCTGTCATGCCGAATAGAAGCAAGTTTTCTCTAGAATTTTTTTTAGAATTTTATTTACAAAGTCGAACTGAATCCTACATATTGGGGGGCTCAGTACTTGTCTATGAACGCGCATCTTCCCGTACATCAGCATGCGATACCTTGAATCGGTGCAGGAGAATAAGCGCATTTTGACTGTTATTGTTCTAGACTCCCGTCTCACTTTACAGTTACTGTGTCATTCTCATTTCCAGAATTTTTAACTCGATTTCTGTGTCTTTTTCTGGTCTCGAGTTTTGCTGAACCCTTCCAGAATTTTTAACGTGACTTCTGTCTCTTTTCTTTCGGTCTCAAGTTCTGCTGAACAGAGGTTTCCCGGGTGTCAGTCAATAGTCGTCGATTGAAAGGGAATACAGCGACAATCCTGTGTTTCGCTTGGTGCGCTATAAAATCAACAGAGAAGCCTGCACGGGGAAAAATAAGGGACTGAGGGAGGAGGGGAAAGAAGAGAGGGAAAGGAGTAGGAGTTTACATGCACACCCGTGCATGAGGCTGAGTAGAGACGAAGTGGTTTTATTTTCATGCCAAGCTCTAAAGGAATAGCAGCCCCAGCTACAGGGACCGCAGGGGTCTCTTTCCATTTCTGGCTTAGTGTCAGAAACAAGCTAAGCCTGGGCTGCTTCGCAACAAGGACCATCTACAAAGACTTGAAAACGCCGACAGAAAAAAAAAAAAAATGATGATTCTTTGTGTCTCGACAACGCTGGTTGACCTCTCACCTTCCCACCCCCTCTCACCTTCCCACCCCCCGGTCCTCAGTCTCCCTCTGGACGGGGACACGCATCTCTGGGCAAGGGCATCTCTGGGTGCTGCCTCTTCTGCGAAGCACTGAGCTTGCCCCGGAGTGTCAGTCTCGGATGGGGCTGCCGAGAGCTGCGTGTGCCGATCTGCGGGGCCACGGGGCGGTCCTGTCCCTCCTATAATAATGGCAGCTGTGTGACTGTGGGCAAGTCACTTCACTTCTCTGGGCCTCAGTTGTCTCATCTGTAAAATGGGGATTATGACCGTGAGCCTCACGTGGGACAGCCTGATTACCTTGCATCTCCCCCAGCGCTTAGAACAGGGCTCTGCACCTAGTAAGCGCTGAACAAATACCAACATTATCGTTATTATTATTATTATTATTGTAATGATGGTGAAGGAATTCGTTCAACGCTTACTACGTGCCAAGCACCGTTCTAAGCACTGGGGTGGATCCAAGGTGATCAGCTTGTCCCACGTGGGGCTCCCGGTCTGATTCCTCATTTTCCAGATGAGGGAACTGAGGCCCAGTGACGTGACTCGGCCAAGGTCCCAGCTCTGCCACTTGTCAGCTGCGTGACCGTGGGCAAGTCACTTCACTTCTCTGGGCCTCAGTTCCCTCATCTGGAAAATGGGGATGAAGACTGGGAGCCCCACGTGGGACGACCTGATTCCCCCATGTCTACCCCAGCGCTTAGAACAGTGCTCGGCACCTAGTAAGCGCTTAATAAATACCAACCTCACCAAGGTCACACGGCAGACAGATGGCAAAGATGGGATCAGAACCCACGTCTTCTGACTCCCAAGCCCGTGCTCTTGCCACTCGGCCATGCCGTTCGTTCCCCTCTGCTCCTTCCCCGCCGGGATCCACCCAAACCCCTTCAGTGGGGTGGGACCTGGCCGGGGGTGGCAACGGGGGACAGTGGGCGATGGCAATCGCAGAGGGAGGGGGGCTGGGATGGGACCTGCGGAGGCCGCCCCCTTTCCAGCCAAGCCCACCGTACACGGCACAGTGGCGAGGGCCTGGGAGTCGGGAGGTCATGGGTTCTAATCCCGACCCTGCCACCCGCCTGCTGTGCGACCTCGGTCAGGTCACTTCATTTCTCTTTGTCTCCATGACTTCGTCTGGAAAAGGGGGACGGAGACGGCGACCCTCACGAGGGACGGGACCTGTGTCCGACCTGATTTCCTAGCGTCTACCCCCGGCCCCCTTAATACAGCGCCTGGCACAGAGTAAACGCTTAACAGATACCGTAATAATCATCATTATTATTATCGTCACCCTCTCCCCACCCCAGGATCGGGGGTTCGGAGGATTATCAGAGAAAGCACAGCTCAGAAAATAGAGGGTTTGCGCTTCAGGGGTGGGGTCCCTCTGGGATGATTCTTTGGGGGGGGGGGGAAGGGAGGTCTTCACTACCTCCTCCGCCCCGCATGGCCCACGGACCCCCCCCCAAAACCCACCCCAATCCGGGGTTGGGGGCACCGGGACCTTTTTTTTTTTTTTTGGTCTTTTCCCTTCTCGCCGGACCAGTCCTCGATTCCCCCGCGGCCGCGTGTCCAGAGCGGGGGGAACAATAATCATAATAATTACCGTTATCATGGTACCCGTTGAGCGCGCAGTAGGTGCCGGGCACCGTACTAAGCGCTGGGGTGGATACAAGATGACGGGGTGGGGCATAATCCCTGTCCCACGGTGGGGGGGAGAGGGGGGGTGGGGGGGCTCACCGTCCCCATCCTCGTCTTCCGGATGAGGGAACCGAGGCCCCGAGAGGTGAAGTGACTGGGCCGAGGGCAAGTGGCGGAGCGGGGATTGGAACCCAGGTCTCCTGACCCGCGGGCCCGTGGTCCAGCGAGTGGGCCGGGCTGCTTGGCAAGCGGCCCGCCGAGCCAGGGAACGGGCTTTGGGAGAGCCCGCATCCCGGCCTTGTCCGGCCCGGGCCCCCTTCCCGGGTGACGGGCCCTGCCCCTTCTCCTAAGGGTCCCGTTCCCACACTGCGCTCACCCCGCTGCCGCCCACCCCGGCCTCCCTGCGTGGGGATGCCGGACACTGTCCCGCGGGGGACCCTGGCCCGCGGGGGAGGCTGCCCTGAGAAGGACGCTGGCCTGCGGGAGAGGCTGGCCTGCGGGGGACGCTGGCCTGCGGGGGAGGCTGTCCTGCGAGGGACGCTGTCCCGCGGGGGAGGCTGCCCTGAGAAGGACACTGTCCTGCGGGAGAGGCTGTCCTGCGGGGGACGCTGTCCTGCGGGAGAAGCTGTCCTGCGGGGGACACTGTCCTGCGGGAGAGGCTGGCCTGCGGGGGACGCTGTCCTGCGGGAGAAGCTGTCCTGCGGGAGAGGCTGGCCTGCGGGAGAAGCTGGCCTGCGGGGGAGGCTGTCCTGCGGGAGAAGCTGGCCTGCGGGGGAGGCTGTCCTGCGGGGGACACTGTCCTGCGGGAGAGGCTGTCCTGCGGGGGACACTGTCCTGCGGGAGAGGCTGGCCTGCGGGGGACACTGTCCTGCGGGAGAGGCTGGCCTGCGGGGGACGCTGTCCTGAGGGGGAGGCTGTCCTGCGGGGGACGCTGTCCTGCGGGAGAGGCTGGCCTGCGGGAGAGGCTGTCCTGCGGGGGAGGCTGGCCTGCGGGGACACTGTCCTGCGGAGGAGGCTGTCCTGCGAGGGACGCTGTCCCGCGGGGGAGGCTGCCCTGAGAAGGACACTGTCCCGCGGGAGAGGCTGGCCTGCGGGGGACGCTGTCCTGCGGGAGAGGCTGGCCTGCGGGGGACGCCGTCCTGCGGGAGAGGCTGTCCTGAGGGGGAGGCTGTCCTGCGGGGGACGCTGTCCTGCGGGGAGGCTTTGCTGCAGGGGGACACTGTCCTGCGGGGGAGACTGTCCCGGGGGGGGGGGGGGAAGCTGTCCTATACTGGACGCTGTCCCGCGGGGGCCACTGTCCAGCGGGGGAAGCTGAGCGGCGGGGCAGGCTGTCCTGCAGAGACCCTGTCCCGCGGGAACCCGGCTGTACCATCTGGGCTAGGAATATCTCGCTCCAGAGGCTCAGCCTCCAGCCGGCCAAGCCAAGTGAGAAGCAGCCTGGCCTTTCCGGCGGAAAGAGCCCGGGTTTCGGAGTCAGAGGACGTGGGTTCTAATCCCGACTCCTCCACTTGTCTGCTGTGTGACCCTGTTGCCGCCGCTTCGCTTCTCTGGGGCCTCAGTGACTTCGTCTGTAAAATGGGGACGACCGTGAGCCCCACGTGGGACGACCCGATGACCTCGAATCTACCCCAGCGCTTAGAACGGGGCTTGGCACAGAGTAAGCGCTTGACGAATGCCATCGTCATTAATTATTATTATCTGTGAAATGGGGATGAAGACTGTGAGCCCCACGTGGGACAACCTGCTGACCTCGTATCTATCCCAAGCGCTCAGAACAGTGCTTGGCAGAGAGTGAGCGCTTAACCAACGCTCTCCACCCGATTTCCTTGGGGCGAAGCCCTCCCCGATCCAGGCAAACTTGTTTGAAGGGGTCACCTTTGGACTTCGGGGTCAGCTTCAGCAGTTCCCCCTCCCCCAGCCCTTCACTCAGCCTGCACAGACCGTGAGCCCGTTGTCGGGCAGGGATCGTCTCTATCTGTTGCCGAATTGTCCATTCCAAGCGCTCAGTACAGTGCTCTGCTCACAGTGAGCGCTAAATAAATACGATCGAATGAATGAAGATGCTGTACCGCAAGGCTAAGCTCTTGGTACAGTGCTTTGCGCTCAGTAAGCGCTCATTCAATACGAGTATTATTATTATTACTAATATAATAATAATGATAAAGGAGGGGCTGCAGTGGACACGGGCTGCGTCCTCAAACGTTGGTGCTATTTTTTTTTTTAAAAAAAAAACCGCTTTAAATACCGAATTGGCGAAGGGTCCGGGCTTCCGGCGCTTAGAATAGTGCTTGGCACATAGTAAGGGCTTAACAAATACCATCATTATCATTACTATTATCATTATTCCAGAAAGTCGGCCGGTCCCGTTGGTGGCCAGAGAGATTTAATGCTGATAGAGAACATTTTCTTCTGCACCTCAGCAATCGGGATTTGGAAGATTAAAGCTACCTCTCTCAGGAATCTAATAAATACCGTGACTGATTTCTCTGACGCACTGCTTGCTATTTCGATGGGAGAAGAGCCCTTGCCCATTTTCCTGGAGAAAATTGCAGGGGGATTCCCGAGGCGGTGGACATCAACTTGGCGAACGCTCCATCAGACGTCCGATCCCGTCCGGAAAACGGGGAAAACACCTGGTAAAATAAGGCACCTTTTCGAACTGAATTTGGGCGAGGGTTTTTCTCACTTCGTGTCTCCTCTTAGGGAAATCCCATCCCCCCCCCCCCGCAAAAATACTGTAGTTCTATGCTCCACACCCCCTTCCCTAAATCCACTAAGAATAAAACATCCGGCAACGGATTAAAATAAGACAGTAAGCGCTTAACAAATACCATCCTTAGCATTAATTATTATTATTATAACTTGTTGGCGAAGATGGAGCCGAAAGCGTAACACAAAGTGAATGGAAACGTCTCTTGGTAGAGTTGTTTTAAAGGGTGAGAAAACAATTAACATTCGTTAAAGATCGATTGCACAAAGTCAAGCACACAGAATCTACGTTGCTTGTGAGCCAAAGTAATAAGCACTTTAATTGATTGAAATCATTTTTGGTTCGATCATCGATGAGAGAAAATAAACCATGTATCCCTTTCCTCCCCCTCTTCGGCTTCCTCCTGATTAAAGCGAAATGGAAAGCTTGCATTTCAAAGTCTTTAAGAAGAGTAGAAGAGACAAAACAACAAAAAAAAGTATATATTTCTAATGGCACGAAAGGACTTCTTTTTCAAGCGCAAAAATCCCGTCTAACCCCTAAATGTGGTGAAAGATAGTGTGATTGCTTGAATAGCCACACACTCCTTGAGAGACGCCCACACAGAAAGGAATATATATATATATATATATATACTACAAGAGAGAAAAGCAGAATTAACCATCCTATGAAACCTATTTTCCGAATGGGGAAAAAAAATACGTACACATCCCGCTTTATGTCTTCCAAATCACATGTACATGGAGACCATAAAATATAAGAAGTCCTTCAGTAGGCTTTGTCTCTAAATACCTGACTCAGTGAACTGACCGAGAGAGTCATTTAGTCCGTTATCTCAGCCCGATTCTGGTGTCTGCTAAATATAGAGCTTCGCCTTCAAGCCCAACGCGAATCGAAATCGCAGTAAGCAAATCAGTAGCTCAGCGAAAGCGTGATCTAAGCCCTCCTTTCCTTTCCCATCCTGGTTTTTTTTGGGGGGCGGAGACAGGTTTCTCTCTTACTGCACACCAATTACCGTCGATCCATCGTAAAATTCAATCCGCTCGACCTGAGGTTTTGTCAAAAACAAGAAGAAAAAAAAAAGTTTTGCGGGGGTCATTTCTTTTCAGCCTCCTTTAGAAAGAGATTGCATGCTTCAGAGAGCCAGGGAATATATTTTAGGTTTAAGTTCGGCTCAGTCGAGGGTGCTCAAACTGGAAGAAGACTAGAGACGAGCACGAAACACTGACAGGGAAAGGACCAACGAAGAAATTAATACAATCTAGGCGTTATGTTTTGCTTCTATGCAAGGACAAGTGTTCAGCCTACTAATCTTGTAGAGAAACATTTGGGATGGCTTTCTTAAACGAATGCTATTTGCCCCGTTGGGACTTTTCGTAATTAATAACGATACACGCTATTTCTTTGCTGGAGGAAGGGGCTCGTACGGCCCTTTGTCGAAGGATTTCTTTTTGACCAAACAGAAAATACACAAAGGTCAAAAGATGCGTCGATTGGTGACATAAAAGGATCGTTCCCCTTTCGGCCACACGAGGTCGCTCCTGCGATCAGATGCTTGAGAGATTGCCTAAATTGTTAATCGCTTCTTCATTTATTCTACAATAACCCACGCATAACTGCATTTTTTTTACAAATACGGGGATGGGTAGGCTATAAGAAAGAAGTCTGAAACGGGTTAATAAGGCTGGAGATTATATTGTTGATGATAATTGATTTTTAAGAGAACTGCGTTAAAGTGGGAGCGGTTTTCCGATATCACATATACCATACTGCATGCCATCCTAATTGTTTTACACGTGTCATGCGATAATAACAAGTTTTCGATCGAAAGAGGCGAAACGTTCTGGCGAGGTGCAGCAGAGAATGGAAGTGAAGTTCAGACCGCATCGAATCTCCCATTTGGGTTTCCTTACATGTCTCCATGGAATTTCTTCATCAGGTTGGGGACTCATTAGCAAAATATTTGTTTACAGTATTGGTGTGGGTTGACAACAGAAAAGCGCATTGTCTTCCACTGTTAGGGCGAAATTGCCCATTACTGAAGATTTTCCCTCAGCCGCATGCCAGCTTGTCTGCTTGGAATCGCCATCATCAGCAATAATTCTTTGTAATTGCTTATTGGTTTACGGAGCTAAAAACCCCCGGCTCTGGAAGGGGGAAAGGGTGGGGGCCGGAGGGGGAGGGAGGGCGGGAGGGAGGGAGGGAGGGGAGAGCTGCCAGATTAGGGGCCGTTTTCCAGTATTTACTTACATCTTCTAGAGTCGGGATGCCCAGATATATTCGCTTAAAATCATCCCTTTACCTCCAGGCGCTATCTTGGTACCTTTGCTCTTTAGTCAACTTGGTTATCTTTACTGGAGTCAGCATCTTCCTTTTTATTAGCAGGAAGCCACTTTCCCCTCTGCACGCTGCAGAGGGTGGTCACCTTCCCAACCTCCGCCTTTTTCCTAACGAGGCATTCGGTCTAACTGGACTGGAGGCCAAAACTTTGGTCTTAAGTGGGTTTTTTAAAAATACAATTAATATTTTCCCAGCTCTTTAAACTCTTCGTCACTTAGTTCTGCCCAACCTTCTGCAAGAGATCTCTATCCATGTACATAATTATCTCTATACATCTAGAATAGAGAGAGAGAGAAAGAGAGAAAGAAAGAGAGATGGACATATAGATATATCGTTCGCACCATATCCGGAGCGTTGTGCCAGTGCTCTTGAGGGAACAACTTTGGCTCTATCAGGTACCCCTGCCCAGGAGACTCGAGGGAGAGAGGGAAACCCCCTTCCCCGTCCCCCCTTTTCCCCGCATAATCAGCTCACATCTGTGCAAGCTGACCAAGGTTACCCCCTCTGCAAAGGCGACCGGCCTGGGCCCGGCAAGAGATACCCAGAAACGAGTTCCCCGCCCCCTCCCCCCCCCCCCAAGGGCTTCCCCAACAACCCCCGCACCCCTATTTGGGGCGGAGGGGGAGGGGACCCTCTGGAAGACCGGACAAGCCCTCTAGAAAAGAAAATCGGAGCTCCCTGGAGGCCAGGGAGGCTTCCCGGACTTGGCTTGGCGAGGCCAGCGAGAGGTGGCAAATTTCAGAGCCGGGGAGACAGGAGACGGGAAGGCGCATCGAATCACCTCTTTAGGGCGCTTTCCCGTGGGTGGATGATTGAGGGTCTCCACGTTTGATGAAGTAGGAGGACATATTCCCGACCCGGTAGCCCCCCTCCTTCCCATCCTTCTAGCCGGCAAAAAAAAAAAAAAAAAGCTTCAGACTGAGGATGGATAAATCCCCAGGCGTGCATGCACGCACCTAGGCGCACGGCCAGACGGACGGCCTTGGGCGGTCCACCCTCGGGGGTCGAGTTTGCTCGGGAGGGAGCCCGGGGGAGGGAGGAGGGGAGGGCGAGGAGGCGAAGACCACCACCACCCCCGCTGCCGCAAGAGCCGCCCCTCCATTGTCTCCCGGCCGGAGCGCGTCCGGTCCGGCGGGGCTCTTCCCGGAGTCACCGCTAAGGTGACCGGAGCCCTGGGCCCGGGGACGGGGTCAACGAGGGAGGGGGGGTGGGGGGTCAGCTGGGAGGGGATCGGGGGAAGGGGACGAGTCCAGGGGTGTGTAGGGAGGAGGGTGGGGGGGGGAGGGGGGGAGAGGGGCAGGAGAGGGCGAGGAGAAGGGGATCCAGCGCTGCGCGCCCGCGTTGCGCACCCGAGGGCGCACCAGGGTCCAGTGGCGCACGGGTCGCGGAGGCTGCAATATGATAATCAGAACAGCTGGTCCGGGCCGCCCCCCGGCCAATGAGCTCGGGAGCTGGGCTGACGTCCCCTCACACTGCGTCACACCAATGGAGATGGAGCTGAGTTGGAGCAGAGAAGTTTGAGAAAGAGATAAGGAAGAGGTGCCCGAGCCGGATTGAGTCCCTCTCTCCTCTCCGCTGCGCCCCTCGCCACCGCGCCTTTCTCCTCTCCTCTCCTCTCCTCTCCTCCGGCGACCCCCCCCCCCCCAACCCGCTCCCCACCCCCGGCCCGGCGCGCCCCGCACCCCCTCGGCCACCCTGCCCGACCACCCCTCTCCCACTCAGCCCCAGCCTCCTCTCGGCTCTCTGAGCAACTTTCCAAGCACCATTTCACTGTGGACATTACACCCTCTCTCAGACATGGGCGACATGGGAGATCCACCAAAAAGTAAGCGAAGGAAATTTCTACCTCGTCGGAACGGCTCGGGGCCGGTCCTGGGCCTGGGGGAAATCCAGCCGGCCGGATCGGGGGAACTGGCTCCGGGGAGGGAGGAATATATGTCCTTTTTTTCATTACGATTTTTGTCTGGTGGCCTGGGGTGCATGCTTGCTGTCGGTTCCGTCTGGCCCGGGTGGGCCCATACCTTGCGTTTCCGTTCTCCTCCGGGATCCCGCATCTCCTCGGAGCTGGCCGGGATGGGGCTGGGGGCGTCTAAGAGGGAGGGGGTCCCTTCCCAGGGAAGCCGGGGTCATTGCTCTGTCCCGACCCCCCGGGATTGAGCCGCGAGAGGGGAACGGGGGGCGGAGAACCGCGTCGAGCTCGGGTTCTGCTAAACCCTCCGTCCCCTTTCCATTTCAAGAGCGGGTTGGTGGGGCAGTGTAGACACTCGGGCGGTCACCGAACGCTACCGGCTCAAAATCCTCTCCTTTCCACTCGGATTTCTCCAGAAGCCTGGCCAAAGATCATGGCACAGAGAGGGGACAGAGAAATACGAATGAGCAGTTCTGATTGCCTGCTAGGCTTTTTTTTTGGGGGGGGGGGGGACACCATCCCACCGAAGACTATTCAGATCTGCATTTTACATACGTTCCACCTCCTTTTAAAACGAGTCAAGGTTTTGCTGGCACACTCCAATTACCACCCAAAAGTGCAATGCTCTTTCAAAAACCCTCCTAGAGTTTACCCTCTAAGGGGACGACGCTGAAAGTGTGTTTATCTCTGTAGGAGAGTGAGCGCCGAGTCAATCATGTATTTATTTTCATTTCAGAAAAACGTCTGATTTCCCTATGTGTTGGTTGCGGCAATCAGATTCACGATCAGTATATTCTGAGGGTTTCTCCGGATTTGGAATGGCATGCGGCGTGTTTGAAATGTGCCGAGTGTAACCAGTATCTGGACGAGACCTGTACATGCTTTGTTAGAGATGGTAAAACCTACTGTAAAAGAGATTATATCAGGTACGCCGTTTACAACTATTTCCTTATTTTGAAAGATTGTTTTCCCCTTGTTGATGCGCCTTGTTTGTTCACACCCTTCACTTTTGAAGCCTAGAGGAAAAGTTAATAATGCGAGTCCTCGGCCTCTGTATTAAAAACAACTACAGTCCATGAAACAGAGGTTGTCTGCAGGGGCGGTGTTCGAATGGCGATATAAACAAGTTCCGAGGAGAGACTCGTTCGGGTTTAATCTCTTAGATACGGGTTTGGAGGCGTCTGAACTCTCGGGAGTTTAAGAAGTCTGAGTGGATTTTACGTGAGGTGCGCTAGGAATCGCTTAAAGATTTGCTCCCCACTTGAATTCAGTGTGAAACAGAAGTTCAAAGAAATCACATTTGTGGACGAACTTTTCCCCACTAAAAACAAAGGTATTGTTCATCGGGTTTAGAGGAAGGACTCCTTTTTGGAAAAAAAAAACAAACCACTGCAAAACGAAACTCATATATTCTCTGCAAAATTAACTGACATTTAATCTTTTTAAATATTAACCCTTCGGTGACATCTGACTGTCTTTTCTCTCTTATCTTATCGGTCCTGATGAATTAGACAGAGCAGATCAAATTGCCCATCATCTGTCCTCGAACAATCGGTATATTTAGATAATGGAACTGCTTCCTTCCTCACATTAAAATCTGGTAACTGATAAAATGTGTGAGTTGCCAATCCCCGACACGAGTAAAAGCCCAAGAGCAACTTCGGGCTATTTTAGTATTTATCGTGTGATGCCAACTTCAGCTGTCGTTTAAATTCAGGTCCCCCCCCCCCCCACTATATAGATGACAAAATAATCAGCAGTACCCGAAAGACGTCGGCCAAAGCCATTGTTTATCGAATTTTATTTTTTCTTAGTTCGTGTAAGAAAGCGATCATATAGTTGCCTCTATCCCAAATTTTTCCTTTCAAAACATCAAATGTTTTGGGTTTTTTTTCTGATTTTCCCGAATGCCTTACAAACCAGGAATTCGTTCTATTAAACTACAGCGCCGGAGAATAATTCTAGCTCTCATTAACTCGAATATTCTATGGGAAGTTTCTTTTTAGTCCAGCCTTTTGACGGAATAGAGGATGTCTTTGTTATACTACGTAAAAACAATCCCTCCATCCGCTTGAGTTCATAATATAACTGTATAATTGGGCAGGGTAAACGTAAGAGCTATTACTATTCTAAAAAACAAAAGTTTTCTACACATTTGAGGGGTTGTGTGTGAGGGAGGCGTTAAAAGCATCGCATTTAAACCGAGGTATAAAATTTAGCGTATTCAAGGAAAGGCCAAGAGTATCTGGACTATATCATGATTATATAAGTAGAAAAAAACCCTTTTCGCTTCCATCTTGTAATATTGACGACTAAACTGGTATTTGGATTGCTAGTTGTCGTGAATAAGAACTCGAGCCCTCTGGGAAATGTTGCTTACCCCACGCGGGAATGTGTTTTTAACCTCAGTGTGCAAGCTTGGGAATACCCGAGTGGAGAGAATTTTTTTTTTGCCACGATAGGTACACGCTTGCGTGTGCTGAATTCACGACGCGTTTATTTCCAAATGATACTGAACCCGACCGGCTATTTCTCTAAAGCCAAGGTTTCGCTCATATCACTTTTATAACTACCTAATAAGAAGAGGTTTTTAAAAAGCCTGCATTTTCCTAGCCTGCATTTTCCAGAGGGAGTTTTTTCCCCCTCTGTTTTCGTCGTCCGTTGTCCCTTTGTGTGCGCTTTCTGTTGATTTCCTGCTCCCTTAGAGAGGGCCTAACCACCCCCCCCCCCAAAAAAAAGAACCATCTCCTTTTGAGTTTTAAAGAGGGGAAGGGTCATGTGAATAGGCAGCGAGGATTAAACCAACAAGGTGTCTTGTTTGCTTGCCTAGCGCTGTTGAAATGCCAGCAAGGAAGTCTTTAGCCGCTGTCTCTCCCTTTTCGGGTCTGGATCTGGGCCTTGACGTCTCCCGCCAGCCCAGGATGGAGAAAACAGATTAGGACTAGGATAGGGTTGGTGCCTTTTTTTTTATTTTTTGGTTGTTGTTCGTTGTCGCTCCCCAGAGAGGGTGTCCTGTGCGCTGAACTCCTGCCTCCTTGGAGAGGGTGCAGGAAGGGACTGGCGAGCTGAATGTTTGTGCTTCTGGATTTGGGGGCGGGGGGCGGCCGGGCTTGCAACTGGAGGAGACTGAGGTGTCCCGGAGACCTGACCGCCGCGGGGAACGGAATGCGGCCCTCTCCAAGCGGTGCGGGCCACAGGGGCTGGAAGGGGGTTCCAGGAGGGGCAACGGGGCCGGGAAGGAGGAGGAGAAGCAGCAGCCCGGGGGACGCGGGGAGACGGGGGAAGAGAGAGGGAGAAACGCGCCCTAGCGCGCACCGGGACACTTCGGGGTCCCCTTCCTCCTCGCCAAATGGGGGACGTGTGTGCCTCCTGGGGGGGGGGGGTGGGGGGGGGGGGAATGAAGCCAACCCTCTTTGTCCTTGTTCTTCTCTCCCCCCTCCTCCTCCATCCCTCCTACCCCGGGTGGGCCCGCACAGGCTATACGGCATCAAGTGCGCCAAGTGCAGCATCGGGTTCAGCAAGAACGACTTCGTGATGCGCGCCCGCTCCAAGGTCTATCACATCGAGTGTTTCCGCTGCGTGGCCTGCAGCCGCCAGCTCATCCCCGGGGACGAGTTCGCGCTGCGGGAGGACGGGCTCTTCTGCCGGGCTGATCACGATGTGGTGGAAAGGGCCAGTCTGGGCGCGGGAGATCCGCTCAGCCCCCTGCATCCCGCCCGCCCGCTCCAGATGGCAGGTATTTTTCGGGCACCTCTCCTCCCCCCCAGTCTTGCATGCAGCACAGGAGCTGGAAACGCCTGGATCCGTTCCCCTCCACTCCCCTCCAGAATAAGCCCCAAACCAGCCAGGGAGAGGAGCCGTCTCCTTGCCGCTTCAACTTTTTCTCTCCGACCCGCCGTCTGTCAGCCTAGTAATAATGATGACGATGCCGGTGGTATTTGTTAAGCGCTTACTGTGTGTCAAGCACTGTTCCGAGCGCCGGGGTAGATACAAGGTCATCAGGTTGCCCCACGTGGGGCTCACACAGTCTTCCATAAAAAACACTCACCCGGAGGATCTGCAGGACCGAGCGTGCTCGCAAATGCTCCACGTGGATGCGTCTCTCTATTCACCTTTAAAGTGTGCACGCGTGCACACGCGTACCCACCTATGATATATTACACTCCCGGTCACGGTTAACCTCTCAACCACGGTTTATTAGAAAGCCATCACGCACCCATCCGTCGGATATTAAAGCCTTCAGCAGCCGTGGCCTTCTCGGCCTCGGAGCGTTCCTCTCCTACAGAGAGAGGTGAGAAAGCCTGGATGTTCGGGGAGTGAATTCATTCATTCAGGCGTATTTATTGAGCGCCTACCGCGTGCAGAGCACTCCTTCGAATCCTTTCCCGCTAAAACGTGGCCCACACGCCGAGGGAGATTTTGATTCCGAAGGATCTTTGCGCGAAAGAGGGTGTCCGGATCCGCAGAGCTAATGACTGCAGGCCAGCGGCGGCCAGCGGTAATTTAAAACTTGTCAACGAGCTAATCGGCGGTAATTGCCGTTTTAAAGCGAAGCCGACTTCTTGGAGCGTTTTACGTGGTCTGCTGAGAATTTCATCTTCGATCCGGCTGGGTAGCCCGTCTCCACCTTCGGGTCCCGACCGCCCCTCCCCGGCTCGTAAAAACGCGTTATCGCTCCCTTCTCCAAGAGGGAGATTTGGAACCAAGCGGGTTCTTAGGAACTCGACTTTTGGAGAAGGATAGGGCAGGGACGGGCCCCCTCGCCGTCGAAGAGGGGCCGGTTTGGGATGGCAAAGAGGCCCACGGCAACCCAAGGCGGGGAGCCGGGCTCGCCTGGCCCCGGGCCTCCTCGGATTTCAGCGGCAGCCCGCAGGCCCGATCGCCTGGATGGAGAGGGGCGCTTTCGGCAGTCATCCACCCGGGGAAATGGCAGGAGGGACTCCCCATATTCCCGGCCCGCAGCTTCCCAACAGCCTCCCCCCCCTGCTCGGTGGCCACTTGGGAAGGAGAGGAGGCTCGGCAAGGTCGTGGCCCAAGCGCTAAATGACAGAATTCCCCTTCCCCCGCATTAACGCGCCTCTGGGGATCCCTCTTTGGGGTGCGTTTCTGGCTCGATTCCCTGCGGGTTCGGGGGTCTGGTGAGGGTCCCTGGGGAGGAGGGGGCTGTCTTCTCTCCACCACGGGGACGATGGAGGGAGTTTCCAGTCTAGGGGCGGAGAGGGCGCGGGTGGGAGGACGGCTCTCCCTGTGGAGTGGGCGACGCCGGACCCGAAGAAGAGGATGAGCCAAGTCATCCATCCCCTCCTATTGTCTCCACCGCCAGAAACAGCCACCGCCCTGGACATCCAGGACCTTCCAGGGTCAGCTCAGGCAGCGGGCTCGAATCTAAGCGACGGCCCCCTCCCTCCCTCCCTCCCTCCCTCCCCTCCCCACCCCACCCCACCCCGACCAAAGCCCGCAGCGCGGAGCGCACAGCGCACGGTGTCCGGCCGGCTCGGCTCGTTCCCGTTTTACCCACGAGCCTGCTCTTCCCTTACAGCAGAACCTATCTCCGCCAGGCAGCCCGCCCTGCGACCCCACGTCCACAAGCAGCCGGAGAAGACCACCCGGGTGCGGACCGTCCTGAACGAGAAGCAGCTGCATACCTTGAGGACCTGCTACGCGGCCAACCCGCGGCCGGACGCCCTCATGAAAGAGCAGCTGGTGGAGATGACCGGGCTGAGCCCCCGGGTCATCCGCGTCTGGTTCCAGAACAAGCGCTGTAAGGACAAGAAGCGCAGCATCATGATGAAACAGCTGCAGCAGCAACAGCCCAACGACAAGACGGTGAGGGGGACTCCCGGTTGGACCCTCCGGCCCTGGGCTGGGGTGACCGGGCCCGGGAGGTGAAGGAAAGGGTGCCCAGGGTGCAGAATTCGGAGATAAGATAGGGCCCGTGGAACCGACCGACTCTTTCTTGCGAACCACGATCCCGGTTGGGTTTTTATTATTTTTTTTTTAAATGGTATTTGTTGTGGTGTGTATCAGGCGCCGGGTAGGTACGAGACGAGCGGTTTGGACGCAGTCCCTGTCCCACCCGGGTTTCACGGTCTTCATCCCCATTTTACAGATGAGATAACTGAGGCCCAGAGACGCGAAGTGACTTGCCCGAGGTCACACAGCAGCCAATAATTGTAATAATGTATTTGTTAAGCGCTTACTACTACTACTACTACTACTACTACTAATGGAGGTATTTGTTAAGCGCTTATGTGCCAAGCACTGTTCTAAGCACTGGGGTAGATACAGGGTCATCAGGTTATCCCACATGGGGATCACAGTCTTAATCCCCATTTTACAGATGAGGTGACTGAGGCCCAGAGAATGTAAGTGGCTTGCCCAAGGTCACGCAGCAGACAAGTTGCAGAGCTGGGGTTGGAACTCCGTTCCTCTGATTCGTTCCGGTCCTCTGCTCCCTGGGTAGATTGTGGGGACATGGGCAACCCTCGGGGGGCAGGGGGCAGAAGGAAAGGAGTAAAGGGAGGATGGTATAGGGGACTGGGCCAGTGATTCGTGAGTCTGGGCCGAACCCGGTCAGTGTCACAAGCATTACAGACCTCAGGAGGCTGGAGGCCGAGTTCACTTGTGTGTCTTTGCTTAGAGGCAACACAGGTTGTAGTGTCCAGCTGGGCTCCCCTGTGTGGGCATCCACGTGCATGTTTGGGGGGCTGTGCATTTTTTGTTGGTGGGGATGGTGTTATGCTTGTGTGCTGGGAGAGAGGAGGAGCTGGGCAGACTGGTTGGGCAGAGTTGGAGAGGAAAGACGAGGCACAAAGCCACACATACACAGTCCCACTCGTGTGCAGACCCATGGCAGATCCATATCCCGTGGATGCCTGGCTGGGCACATGGCATGGCAGTGCCAACCACTGTGCCCTGAGAAGGCAGAACTGAGCCAGAGGCCGAGTGGGAGGTTAGGAGGGAAAGGGGGGCCTTCTCCCTCCCCTCGCTGACCCACCACCCCCGGGGGTGGGCTTCGTTTGCAGAATATCCAGGGGATGGCGGGGACCCCCATGGTGGCCGCCAGCCCGGAGAGGCACGACGGCGGTTTGCAGGCCAACCCCGTGGAGGTGCAGAGCTACCAGCCGCCCTGGAAAGTTCTGAGCGACTTCGCCCTGCAGAGCGACATCGATCAGCCCGCCTTCCAACAACTGGTGAGGGGCGGGTGGGGGGCGGGGGGAGGGAGCCGGAAAGCCACCCCACTCTTTCTTGGCCGCCCCGCAGGTGGGTGTGGAGAGGTCGCTGATTCCCCAATCCGGTCCTTCGGGCTGGTCCTTCACATGCCGCCGCCCCAAATCCGTGGAAGCTTGTTCGTAGTCCCCTGCCAACCCCGCACGGTAACCCCCTCCTCCCAAGCATCCTCCATATCACCTCCTCCCCCCCAGGGCATCCCCACGGCACCCAGGCCCACGACAATCACACACAGACACACACATACACAAGGAACTTTCCTCCCCACCACGATACCCCGATCTCTAATCATTCCCGGCCTTCAGGGATGGATTGTAAAGACTGTAAGAGGTGGGCAGTGGCCGTCAGGATCCCAGTTTGTGAAGGTGTGATTGTGTGTGTGTGTGTACACATGCAGGCGCCCCAGAGGCCCGGGAGCGTCTTCGCTGCAGTGTTGGTGTGTGAATGGCGAGCTCACACGTACTAGGCCCCTCTCTCTGGATGCGCCGCCCCCAGGCTACCATGAATGTCTAGGCATAAATGCCCTACCGGGCGAGGAGGGTATGCGGCCTGCTCAGTCACTGCCAGGGCCTCGGGGCACCAATGCACCCACTTGGCATAGTGGGGAGCCACGGTGGTCCCGACCGGTATCCATGTGGCTTAGTAATTGTCTTGATGGTACTGGTTCAGGCATTATGTGCTAAGCACTAAGCATTGGACCCCGTGAGTGTTCAGTAAACATATTATTATTGTTATTGTTGTTGTTGAATTGGTGGTGGTGATGGACCCCATCCGTGGATGTGAGCAGGAAGATAAGGTCTTTTAGATGCTTCTGCGCTACAGCTGCAAATTACCGAGGGCACATTTCCTCCACCCCACCTGACCGTAGGGACTCGGAGTCACCTAGTCACTGAATTTTACACCTTAATTAATGTGTGTGTGTGTGTGTGTGTGTGCGTGTGTGTTTAAAGAAGAGAGTCCTGAATAACAATGGTGTCCCCAAGAAACCCCGGGGGTGTCTAACCAGCGTCCCTCCTCCCCCTATCCCAGGGAAAGGCCCTCATTGTCTCCCTCCCGATCCGGGCTTCCCCCGGGAGGATTGACTGGCAGTCAATGTTGGGGGGCTGGGGATGTGTATGTTTGCGGGGGGGCGGATACGGGCATAATGAGGCCTGGAGGTCTTTGGGAGCTGGAGGGAGACAGATTACAGGGCAAAGAAGGGTGATTATGGTATTTGTTAAGTGCTTACTAGGTGCCAGGCACTTTTCTAAGCGCTGGGGAAGATACAAGGTAATAGGATCGGACACAGTCCCTATCCCATATGGGGCTCACAGACTCAAACATGGGGGGGCGGGGTCTGGTGTTGGGGGGACTGGCTGAGTGTGGGTGAGTTTCATGGATGTTTAGAGGAGAGGTGGGGCGGGGGGAGGTCAAGACAAGTGTTTAAGGTCGGGTTGTGGCATCCACGTGAAGGACAGGCGTCCAGAAGTCGGGGCCGAGGTGGGCGGGGGGAGAGGCAGTGGACGTCTCGGCTGTTGGTCCGTATAGGCAGCGCCCAGACGGACCTCTCCTTTCCCATGGCCCGGAGGGTCCTTCTAATCCCACCTGGTGTAGAGAGAGAGAGAACCAGCGATTCCAGTGACCCAAGGGCTGGGAAAAACCAAAAAACTGTGGGAAGCAACATGGGAACCCCTCGAGAACGCCACATCGTGTTGGGAAATCAGTGGCATCCAATGGCCCGCGATCGCTTTCTGCTCCGTGGCGTCTGTACAGAGCCACGCGTGTCTCCCCGGAGTTGGGTTCCTGGGCTGACCCAGCAGGCCTGAACATTGCCCCACTCGTGTTTCCTCCCTGCTGGGCTCAGGACTAACCCCCTTCCTTTCTCTGTCTCCCGTCTTCGCTGCAGGTTAATTTTTCGGAAGGAGGCCCCGGTTCCAATTCTACCGGGAGTGAAGTAGCATCGATGTCTTCTCAGCTCCCAGACACCCCCAACAGCATGGTAGCCAGTCCGATCGAGGCATGAATGAGGGATTTTTGTTTTGTTTTGTTTTTCCTTCCCGCTTGGCTTTTCCCCGTTGGAGCAAGTGGGAAGTTACACCGTCGGACTCTGCGGCAAAAGTATTTAACAACCGAGTTAACGAAAACTGAATCTAGACATGAGCGCTCCATGAAACGCACGAAGTCTGTTTTAATGACAAAGTGATATGGTAGCAACACTGTGAAGACAATCATGGGATTTTACTAGAATTTAAAAAACAAACAAACAAACAGAAACGCTATCCAAGTAGGAGTACTGAAAAAAAAGTTTTTAAAAACGTAGAGGATTTATATTCGCGGATCTCAAAAAAGAGCATTTTCATTTCACTGCACATCTAGAGAGGAACCGAGGGAAAGAGATTTTTCCTAGTTCATCGATTCCCGAATGGTGCTGTTTCTATATTGGTCGTTGCCTTGCCAAACCGGAGCTCCTCCAAGATCCGGGAAAGAGACAAAGCTGCTGTCGACATGGAAAGCGACGTTGCAAGGATTGCGGGTCAGCGTGGGTCTGAAATGCTTAAAGTGAACTCTTCCACGGGCTTGCCTAAAAAACCAGGTCTCTTAGCATGCCCCATAGCTGGTTTCTATTTCTCTCTCTCTCTCTCTTTCTCTTTTGTTCTGTTTTTGAGATCCATCCTCTATCAAGAAGTCTGAAGCGACTTTAAAGGTTTTTGAATTCCGATTTAAAAACCAACTTTAGAAAGCATTGCAACAAGGTTACCTCTATTTTGCCACAAGCGTCTCGGGATTGTGTTTGACTCGTGTCCGTCCAAGAACTTTTCCCCCAAAGATGTGTATAGTTATTGGTTAAAACGACTGTTTTCTCTCTCTGGAAATAAAGAGAAAAAAAGGAAACATTTTTGTTCGCTCTTGCATTGCAAAAATTATAAAGTAATTTATTATTTATTGTCGGAAGACTCGCCACTTTTCATGTCATTTGACTTTTTTTGTTTGCTGAAGTAAAAAAAAAAAGGAGAAGAAGGTTGTACCGTGGTCTTTGAATTCTGTGTCCAATTCTATGTGTTGTCCTTTTTCTTAAATATTCTGTGAAATAAAAGCGCCATATGTAGAATCATATCTTCAGGACGATTTCACTAATAAACATTTGGCATAGATAAAGAACTAAACCTTGCGATCCAGGTCCCTCTTTTATATGTTAACAAGTTAGCTGCTAGACACGTGAAATCAAATATTGCATGGGAGCGGGCCTGGGCGACTTACAGTAGGTGTGATCTTTTATGGCAAGTAGTTAACTAGGGTCCGGCTTGTAAATTTCGGGTCGAGGAGTGGATCAAAGCTGGTTGGATGCCGTTAGCACTCAGCTGTGACAACGTTCTTGTTTTCGGAAAATGAGATCCCGTATTTTGCTTTCAGGACCTCCTCTCTCTCCTCCTCTCTCTCTCCCCCACCCCTTCCACCCGCCCCGGCCTAATTTCGAGTGGTTTCTGCAAAGGCTTGGCTGCTCGAGGCGCATCCCGGGACCGCATTTCAGGTCGAAGAGGCTCGTTCGGAGGAGTCGGCCAGGTATGGGCGTTATTCTTCGTGGCCTTTCGAAAAATGCTGCTCTATTTGGATAAGAAGGTTTGGGCCGTCTCTTGTTCGCGCCGCCTCTCGTATTGCAAAAGGCACGGTCTAGTGGATAGAGCTCGGGGCCTGGGAGTCAGAAGGTCAGGGGTTCGAATCCCGGTATCTGCCACTTGTCTGCTGTGCGACCTGGGGCAAGTTGCTCCACGTCTCTGTGCCTCAGTTCCCTCATCTGGAAAATGGGGATTCATTAAGACAGCGAGCCCCGTGTGGGATAGGGACTGCGTCCAACCCAATTAGCTTATTATCTACCCCAGCGCTTAGAACAGTGCCTGGCACCTAGTAAGCGCTTAACAAATGCCATTATTACTATCATTATTATTATCCCTAAGGGATCGCTCCCTGTAATTTCCCTCCTCTCCCCTCCCCCCGGGACCGTGGCCTGCTGGCCCGGTTGCCCCTTGTACAGGCCCTGGCGACTGGAATGAAGCTAGAAGCTGGTCAGCCCGGAGGCTTCCTCCCCGGGCAAGCCAGGAGCCCTTCCACGCCTCGGCTTTTCGGCTTTTTCTCTGCTCAAGCTGGCTGGTCCTTCCCGGTCAGTTCTGCGTGCTGGATTCACCGGTCACAAGCCACTTGGCTAGTGCCTGGGGGGGGGAAAGGGGGGAGTCTAAGGGTGGGATGAGGGCAGGGCCAAGTCTTTTTCTGGGCTCTAAGTCGCCTCCCACCCCCCACCCCCCCACCCCCCAAACCTGCTGCGAGGAGGGAGCTTCAATTAGCCTTTTGTTTGGCGGCTTTCTGCATAACGGGCTAATTGCAGGCTTCGGCGCGGGGCAGGGAAAACAAACTTTGCAGTGAAAAAAAGCTACAGTGCATTAGACATGGCCGCTGATTACCATGATTGTTGGCTCTAATTCTTGACGGTGGTAATAATATGGCCGACCGTAATGATGGCTTGTGGTTGTCTGTTAAAAAAAAAAAAGAGAAGTCACTGATTTCCCCCCTATCTCTCCTCCTCTTTCTCTCTCCCTTCCCCTTCCACCCCCCTTCCCCCCCCAAACCCCCGTCTTCTTATTTTCTTTCCCATCGGTGGAAGGATTTTGCAAACCTCTCCAGTTTGCGGTGAGGACAAGGGCTGGCATGGGATTAACAGAGACTCTGACAAATTTCCTCTCCCTTTCCCCCACCAAGCCGCCGCCCGACTCCCCCAGACTCACCGGGGTGTGAAAATCAGCCTCTTCCCCCAAGGTCGGGGGAAAAAAAAAAAAAAAAAAACCAAAAAAAAAAAATTCGGTGAGCTTGTTAGGGCGAGGGAGGAGAAAGCGCCCCGGGGTGTCTCATTAGGGCTCTTTATGCTGAAAATTATCGTTGTGGTCAATGGCGTTGTTTTTGTTGTGGGCGTGTGTTTATGTTTCTAACAGATAAGGGATTGTGTGTTTCCGCCTCTGTACCTGCGGGGTAGCCCAAATGTCTGCTACGAAACTGGAAAGAGACAAAATACACACACACACACACACACACACACGCAGGACCTAGATGCTAAATAGTTCAGGGACCCGAGAAGGAGTTTATTCTGATTCCCCGCGTATTTATTAGTTGGAGGTCACCCAAGCACACTTTCTCTCTTTCCCTATCTGTGGGGCAGATAGAGCATGTGGAGTACTCTGCTCATAAAATCCCTCCTGCTTGCTATTAGCCTTGATCTCCCTCCCCCATCTTCCTGCTTCCCCCTCCTCGAAGCTCCGAATCCGTCCTTCTGGACATTACGACTAATTTCCTCCTGCTTCTGCAGCTAAAATCCAATGCGCCTGCAGACGACACTTCGCTGTCTCTCCATAAATGCCTCTGGGAGGATACAGGATTCCCTCGTCCCTTGTCTACCCCGACCGTTTTATTCGACTTCTACCGCATTTTCTCTTCCAACACCAGACCCGTCCTGTCCCGAGAACGTTCGTCCAGGGCGAGTTCGGGGCCTTCAGAAATGCGAAATGAATAACTTGAGACCCCAAGCCATTTTCTCGTTGAAAACAATTCCTGTCGGAAGATGCGTGTGGGCTGGTGTGTGTTGGCGTGTACTCGTGTATATGTGGGGTGGGCGTCGAGTCCACGGGTCCCAGAGATTGGCGTTTAGAACAGTGCTTGGCACATAGGAAGCGCTTAACGAGTACCATAATTCTTACTTCGTTATTCCCGTCGTCAGGTGAGAAAGTGAGCTCGTCGTGGGCGGGGAATGCGTCTGGTTTATATTGTACTCCCCCAAACGCTTAGTAATAATGATTATAGTATTCGTTAAGCGCCTACCATGTGCCAAGCACCGTTCTACAGTGCACTGCACACAGTAAGCGCTCAATAAATCCGATTTAAAATAATACTATATTGTATTATAGACTGTATTAAAAACTTCGGACGGACGGTTTATTTATTTTTTTTTTCACTTGTTAGTGAGTCAAATCAACCCTTTGTGCTTTTTACCCGAGACACTGTTTCTTTCTCATCACCGACCGGTGGTTGGATCTGCTCTCTCTGAAGGACCTTCCTTTCCCTCCCTATTTTGACTGCGTCCACCTAAAGCCGATCCGGATTCCGAACCGTGGGAATCCGATTGGAATAATCAGATCTCTCCCCGTTTGAATATTTCACTCGCTCGGATGTAGATCGGCGGAGCCACGGGGACGAAAGGGCCGGTGGTGGTGGAAATGACGGTGCCCCTTCAGGTGAGCAGTGACCAGTGAGTGTGAGTTTTCGTGCCTGGGAATTTCCGTTCCCTCTTCAGGAGAGAAAGTAAAGGCGGCTCATCCCCCCCTCTCTAGGTGCGAAGCTTATTCGTTCACGCTTTTTCGATCGTCTCCCGAATCAAGCTAGCGTGGGAACGCCGAAAAGTCTGCGCGAGGGCAAGAGATGCTTAAACCCCACCCAGGTCGGTCTGTCATTCGGAGTCGCCCAACGATCTTTTAAATATTGGTTTCTTAAAATGGCAAACTCGGCCAAGAATACTCCTGCTGTTTGTCTTCCCCCACTAAGCTGCAAGTAGTTTAAGAAAGGGCGCTGGCGAGTAGATCCTGTTTACTGATCCTTTCTGATTGTTGTTTTCTTGATAACGGAGAAAGCCACCGAAGGGGTGTTTGAGCTCAGGCGCCAGAAACATAAACTTTAACAGCTAACAATGTCCCGGTTGGTGATGGAGGATCTCTCCACACCTCCCGGAGCCTTCTCAAGTGTAGACGGAGGGGTCGGTTCGCATGGAGAAAAGTGGGGGTGGGGCGAGGGGGAAGATTCCACTGATTGTTCGCGACTTGATCGTCCTGAACTATTACGACCTTTATCTGTATATAGTCTATGCATATAGTATATGTAATATATAAGGATGTAACACTCCACGATAATATAGGACAGGCAGTATCTATGATAAAGGATGTAATATTTTATATATATATATATTTGTGTAACATTGTACATCTCTTTTTACATCCTTTGTTATATAACATACATGTTCTATAGAACATATTACATCTTTTTTTACATCCTCTGTGTTATATAACATAAATGATCTATAGAACACATTACATCCTTTTTTACATCCTTTATGTTATATAACATAAATGTTCTACAGAATGCATTCCGTCCTTTTTTTTACATCTTTATGGTATATAACGTAATTGTTCTAAAGAACACATTACATCCTTTTTTTACATCCTTTATGTTATATAACATAAATGTTTTATAGAACATTACATCCTTTTTTACATCCTTTATGTTATATAACATAAATGTTCTATAGAACACTACATCCTTTTTTATATCCTTTATGTTAAATAACACAAACTTTTTATTCATTCGATCGTATTTATTGAGTGCTTACTATGTGCAGAACACTGTACTAAGCACTTGGAATGTACAATTCGGCAACAGACAGAGACAATCACTGCCCAACAACGGGCTCAAGTTCTATATAACATATTATCCTTTTTTCATCCTTTTTTTACATCCTTTACGTTATACAACATAAACGTTCTACGTAACAATACATCTTTTTTTTTGCATCCTTTATTATGTAGGTATGTCACATATATAATTTGTCATAGGTTCTGGATGTAATACTACCCCATAATATATATCCTATAGTCTATAGAATATAGAATGTAAAAAAGGATTAATATGCTATACATATAGTTGTATAATGTATTACTTATACATTATGTATACATAATTGTTATGTGTTAGTGTATAATGTACATGGATAATTATGTGTACATTTGTGTGTATAGATAGGTGTGTGTTTTATGTCTACGAATACAATATTCACTGCAATATATGTATTTTATGTTTTGCGTGCCTTTTTCCTCCTCACAGCCTGCTGTGATTTTTTCTCATTAACGATGGGGTCACGGATGCAGAAGAACACTGAGAAACATAGAAGCAGCGTGGCTTAGTGGAAAGAGCCCGGGCCTGGGAGTCAGAGGTCGTGGGATCTAATCCTGGCTCTGCCACTTGTCAGCTGGGTGACTTTGGGTAAGTCACTTAACCTCTGTGTGCCTCAGTTCCCTCATCTGTAAAATGGGGATTAAGACTGTGAGTCCCACTTGGGACAACCCGATAACCTTGTAACTCCCCCAAAACAGTGCTTGGCACATAGTAAGCGCTTAACAAATACCATCATCACCATCATCATCGTCACTGGCAGCCGCCTCTCTCCAAAGGTGCGCGATATCCCGATTCCTTGTTCTCGTCTCCTCTCGGCCGTCCCCTCAACTGACCCTCGGCGGCTATTTTCCCGGCCCCGTCGTTCTCTACGCAGCAGAAAAGTGGCGGAGGCGCTGTCGGCGTGGCCTAGTAGCAAGGACTTGGGATCAGAGATCGTGGGTTCTAATCCCGTCTCTGCCAACTGTCTGCTGTGTGACCTTGGGCAAGTCACTTAACGTCTCTGCACCTCAGTCACCTCATCTGTAAAATGGGGATTGCAGCTGTGAGCCCCAAGTGGGACAACCTCATCACCTTGTATTCATCACCATCCGCCAAGCGCTTAGTACAGTGCTCTGCACTTAGTAAGCACTCACTAAATACGACCGAATGAATGAATGAACACCAGGCCCCCAGTGGTGGTGTCCAGGCCCGGTAGGCCCAAGTATGGAGAGGTGCGCAGAGTTGCGCAGAGGAGCAGAGAGGTGATGTCCCCTGCAGCCGCTGGGAGAGCAGCAGGATCAAGAAGAAAAGATTGCATCCCAGTGTCTCCCCCTGATCGGTTTGGGAGATCTAGGAGACGAAAATCCAAACAACTGGTTTGACTTGTGAGGTCCCCAGTCTAGACGGGGTCGGTGGCTCGGCGGCCTCTTATCTGCCCCTGGGATCAGCGCAGAGAGGTTTCCTGCACTGGACTCTGGGATGGACCGAAATGCCGGGCCGGCACCTTTCTTTACAGCTCTCACTTTATTGTTTTAATGGACCGGTCTAAGAAACATCCATTCCTCTTTCCAGAGAGCTGCCCCGGGCTCGTCCTTCGCCCTCTCTTTCTCCCCCCTGTCACACAGAGCTGTGGCGGATGCTAATAATGATAATGATGATATTTGGTAAGCGCTTACTATGTGCCAAGCACTGTTCTAAGCCCTGTGGGGAGGGAATACAAGGTGATCAGGTTGTCCCACTTGCTCACTAAGTGGGTAAGTCACTTAACTTCTCTGGCTTAGTGGCTTGGGAGTCAGAGGTCATGGGTTCTCATTTCACTTTTGCCCCTTGTCAGCTGCGTAACTTTGGGCAAATTGCTTAACTTCTCTGGGCTTCACTTCCCTCAAATGTAAAATGGGGATGAAGCCCGTGAGCCCTACGTGGGACATCCTGATTACCTTGTATCTACCCCGGTGCTTAGAACAGTGCTTGGCACGTAGTAAGCTCCTAACGAATGCCATTATTATTATTATTATCATCATCATCATTCTCTGGCCTCAATTACCTCATCTGTAAAATGGGGATCAACACTGTGAGCCCCACATGAGGCAACCTGTATTAGATTAGACTGTAAACCCGTCGATTAGACCGTAAGCCCGTCAAAGGGCAGGGACTGTCTGTATCCGTTACTCATTTGTACATTCCAAGCGCTTAGTACAGTGCTCTGCACATAGTAAGCGCTCAATACATACTATTGAATGAATATTGTATCTACCTCAGCGCTTAGAACGGCGCTTGGCACATAGTAAGCGCTTAACGAATACCATCATCATTATTAGACAGACAGGCTCCCGGCCCACAAGGAACTTACAGTATAAAGGGGAGGCAGACATGAATAGAAATGAAAAAATGACAGATCTGGTCGTAAGTGGCCTGGGGCTGGGAGGGGGATGAATAAAGGGAACAAGTCAGGGTGATGCAGGAAGAAGTGGGAGAAGAGGAAAGGGGGGCTTTTCGCGTGGACTAGTGGAAAGAGCACGGGTTTGGGGGTCTGGAGATTTGGGTTCTCATCCCGGCTCTGCTGCTTGCCTGCTGTGTGACCCTGGGCCGGTTTCTTAACGTCTCTATCCCGCCGTTTCCTCATCTGCGAAATGGGGATGAAATATCTTCATTCATTCATTCAGTCGAATTTACTGAATGCTTACTGCATGCAGGGCACTCTACTAAGCGCTTGGGAGAGGACAATATAACAATAAACAGACACATTTCCTGCCCACAACGAGCTTACAGTCTAGAAGGGGACCTGTCCTTCCTCCCCCGTAGACTGTGAGCCTCGTGAAGTACAGGCAGTTTGTCCGACCTGATTGTGTCGTATCTACTCCCAGCACATAGCACAGTGCTTGGCACATAGGAAGTCCCTATCACAAGGAGCACTATTAATAGAACCAGTGGCAATGATTCGGCAGGGTACGAGGAGGGAGGGAGAGAGGGGGGCGAATCTCCAAGTCTTACAGATTCTTCTCTCACTGACTGGAAGTGGATTGGATTTCCCTTCCCCAGGCCTGGGTCTGATGCGGTCACTGGGGGAGCAGGCATTGCGTCCTGAACCTCTGCCCAGTGACCGGTGTTATGAACAGCTGAGTGTCACCCTCTAAACACATGTGGAGCGGGCCACCGTTATCCAAAACTTTGGGCCTGATGTCATGGGTGAGTGCTTAGTAAAGTGCTTTGCACCCAGTAAGTGCTCAATAAATACAATAGAATGATTGGGTCTCCCCGGATTCCAGTATTATCAGACATTTTGAAAACATCTAGGAGAGCCAGGCCGTTAGGGAGGCCAGAGAAACAACGTGGCTTAGTGGATAAGAGCATAGGGCTGGGATTCAGCCCTGGTTCTAATACTTGTTCAGCCACATGTCTGCTGTGTGATCTCAGGCAAGCCACTTTACTTCTCTGGGCCTCAGTTACCTCATCTGTAAAATGGGGACGAGAGTGTGAGGCTCATGTGCGACAGGGACTGTGTCTGACCTGATTAACTTTTATCTGCCCCAGTGTTTAGAACAGTGCTTGGCACATTGTAAGCGCTTTACAAGTACCACTTATTATCACTATTATTACGGAGGCCAGGCCAGTAGGGAGGCCAGGCCGATATAGAGGCCATGTCACTTTGGGGGTAGGTGAAAATCAGGAGGCTGGGCTGTTTGTTTTCAGTCTGAGAACTTTAAATCAGGAAATATGTTTACGGCCAGGGTCTAAGGGTATTATAACTTGCTGCAGAAGATGAAATTCACATTGTTTGCAAACTATATTGATTTACCTCACTCTGTATACTATTAGTACTTTGGTGTGTGTGTGTGCGTGTGTGTATGTGTGTGTGTGGACACATTACATGCACCCTACGCTCACACCATTCTCTCTCCTCCTACCTCCCCCTTTTTCTCCTCCTTCAACAGCCACAGCTCTGTTCAGATGAGAAACAAAAATAGCCCTGAAGCTTTAGGATTTGGAAGGATTCCTGCCAGGAGAATTTTTGTTTCCTAGATAGGAATACTCAGCCGTAATTCAGGCCCTGATTTCTTTTCTTTTTCTCATGGGTAAGAGTTGCTGTTTATTTTGACCTGTCACAAATACAATGTGTTGTTTGAAACGTGTTAAACTTAGCAGGTATATAGAGATAATGCCAGACAGGCCACTGGATGTGATAAAGTAAAATATGGTGGGAATTAACTTTTCAAGGTTATGAAGGATTCCCCCCACCCCCGCCGCGTACAGACCATAACTTATTTTTTTTCACAAAAGGATACTTCTTTTAGCAAGCTCCTATAATACAGCCCTTAAAAAGTAAATATAATTGTAGAATTCAAAGGGTAGATTTGTATTCACAAAATGTTGTTTTGTTTTCCTCCTTCGTAGGAACCACTAAGCACGGTTTTTAAGGCAATTCATTTCTTTCCTTTTTCCAGTCCATCTTTAATAATTTCTTTTTGTCTGGTGAACAATTGATCATCTTCAAATTTTTACAAATTTCCCTTAAAATATTCAGGAACCATGGGGCGAAGTCGCATAGTTTTGGAGAGGCTTATTTTTTACTTCAATTTCAATGGGAAATGCTATTCAAAAATAAATTTAATAAATTAAATGATATAAAATTCACATCTGATTTTCACTAGGAAATTTGAAAAGTATCTTTGACTTCTAAAGGCAGATCCAGTGTCAAACAGAAACGAGTCTGATTTGGAGGAGGAACTAAAGAAATGTTATTGGCCCAAACAGATAAATTCCCATCTTCGGTTCTTCAGTGTTTCAAATAAATTGCTATTTTAAGAATGGTCTGTGGGCAATGGATTGCATACAAGTTGTCTAGACATTATGCAGGGGAAATCATTCTCAGCAAGAGCAACTCCAAAATCAGATGAAAGATAAACAGCCCAGCAATCTCAGTTCACTTTCTGATCTGATTTCAAAATTACTTCCCTGTTTATATTACAATTTGAATGATATAACAGTACAGAATTTATTCATACACTAACAGTAGAAGATTAATATTAAGGAAGACCAAGACATTAGATGCTATGACATTTTTGTCATTTCTGCTTCCTTAAACTATTTATCAGTGAAGAAAGCAGATAATGTAATGAAACCTTAGACTGTGAGCCCGTCTTTGGGCAGGGATTGTCTCTATCTGTTGCCGAATTGTATATTCCAAGTGCTTAGTACAGTGCTCTGCACATAGTAAACGCTCAATAAATACTATTGAATTGAAAGCCTCAGTCAGAATATGCTGCCCTCATTGAATTCATAGATGCTTGATGAGTGGTTCTTAAGTATGTATCTTTAAATTATATGTTCTAAATTACTTATTCATATTCATGTATGTCACCCCCCCCAGACTCTAAGCTCTTTATGGGCAGGGAACGCTTCTGTTAATTGTGGTAATTGCTAATTGTACTCTCTTAAGTGGTTAGTACAGTGCTCTGCACATGGTAAAGTGCTCAAGTACCATTGATTGATTGATTGATTCTGGGAATTAAGTTTATGCATCATAATACTGTTGTATAATTTTTTAATAAAATTTTTTTTATAAAAATTAGAAAGGTATTATTAACTCCCCTTTAAGCCCAACTTTTCCTGTGTGACTAGAAACTGAACACGTATCCAGCACTACTTGTGGGTAATATAGCAGACTGTTCAGGTGGTATTGGTCCATCAAAACAAGCACCTCTCTTTCACTGACGTTAACTGGAATCCGTATCGCCTATACCCAGAATAAGACTAGAATGATTCAGTCAGCTGAGGCTATTCATTGCAGAACACACTTCATTGTACTATTGTGTGAGTAGATCAGGTCAATTAGAAATCTTAAAAGTGAACTAAAAGTTTCTTACATAAAAAGTAGAAAAATCTGATGGACTGACTTTGAGAAAGTATGGATTTGGGAAAAGTGTCTGAAAATCATTTCTTTTTTCTCCCCCATCTCTACTTGGAGCAGAATGAGCTAGTGAGGAAAGCTTGTAGAAAAAGAGAATGGTAGTTGGGATAGTTTTTCCTCGTGAATATGGTGTAACGTCAATATAGCTATTTGTTACGTGATTATTACCGGCATGAGTTTTAACTGCTAATTGTGTTGTCTTTTTTATGCTTTTCTGGGGTTGCTAAGGACTATTACTATTAATGGTATTTATTAAGTACTCTTTCAAGCATTGTGGTAAGCACTGAGGTAGAGAGAGTCCCGGTCGTTTTCCCGCACTGTGATCACAGTCTGAGGGGTAAGGAGAGCAGACATCTTATTACAGATGAGGACACCGAAGTACACAGAGGTCAAGTAAAGTGCCCAAGATTACGCATCAGCCCAGTGGCAGAAGTGTGACTAGAATCTATATTTTTTATCTTCTAGTTCTATGTTCTTTCCACTAGGCTGTGCTGTCTAAAGCACTGTATCAAAATAATTTGGTCCAGAACTATTTAGTAGTAAAACAATTTTGAGTGAAATCTATCGCTGGAGTAAAATGTTCACGTTGGGGTGTGTTTAGCGGAGAAAGGTGAAGGAAGAGAAAGAAGGAGGGGGAAAGAAAGAGAAGGAGGGGGAAGGGAAGGACTGTCTTTAGAGGCATCTCTTCCCCATGCGTACCATCTTCGCACTCATCCTTCCCACCTTCCTTCCTCCGATGCTTCACTCTTATCACTTACCTTCTAGATCCCTTTTTCCTGTCCTGACTCTCTTCGCCCACTTGGTCTCAAAGCAGAGCCTGATTTGCTTCTTTAGGAAAGTGGAGAGAAGAAAACTGTAGAGAGAGGAAAATTGTGGAGAGAGAAAGGAGTGTGGGGACAAGTAACATGATGACAATAATTATGAGGGCATATATTAATAAATGGTATTTATTAAGTGCTTTACTAAGTCCTCAGGAAAATACAGTATAATACGATTGGTAGACACGATCCCTGCCCTCCGAAAGCTTACACTGTAGTGGAGGAGCTTATAAGAGCACTTGCTGTGTGTCAGACTCTGGATTAGATAGGAGATAATCATGGTCATAGATCCTGTCGCTAATGACAGCTTCCTCTCTGTACTTTGATTTCGTCTGTCCTGCTGCCGACTCCTTGCCCATAGCTTCCTCTAGACTGTCAGCTCAGTATGGGCAGGGAATGTATCTGTTTATTATGGTACAAGCCCTTACTACAATGTTCTGCACACAGTAAGTGCTCAGTAAATATGATCGAATGAATGAATCTTCCCTCAGACCTGGAACTCCCTCCTCCTTCATATCTGACAGTCCACCACTCTCCCCATCTTCAAATCCTTCTTAAAATTATGTTTCCCCTAAGAGGCCTTCCCTGACAAAGTCCTCTTTTCCCCCAAACCACCCTTCCTTCTGTGTTGATTATGCACTTACCTGGGTAACCTATAAGCAGTTTAATACTCACCCCAGCTCCTCAGCACTTATATGTATAAAAGTATCTCTCTCTCTCTCTTTAGCTCTCTGTCTCTGTCTCTTTCTTTCTCTATCTCTCGAAATATATATTCTACTGTACTACTTCCCCTATCTGCAATTTATTCTGGTGACTTAGTGTCCCCTATAGACTATAAACTCCTTGTAGAGAGGGATCACATCTATCGTATTGTACTCTCCCAAGTGCTTACTGTGATGCTCTTGTCCCAATAAGTGCTTAATAAATACCATTGATTGACTGATTATGAGTGAGGGAGAACAGGTGTTTCATCCTGATTTTACAAATGAGAAAACTGAGGCGCAGAGAAGTTAAGTGACTTGCCCAGGGTCACCCAGCAGGAAAGTGACAGAGTCAGGATTAAAAATCAGGTTCTCTAACACCCTGGTCTGTGTTTTTTCCATTCGGCCACGCTACTTCCCATGCTGGGCCAGCTTCGTCTGGAGCGTGAGGTGAACAGTGGTTTTCGCTGCAACTGTTACGTAAAGGTTGTGAAGTACTTTATAGACATTTCTGGTTCATGAAGGTTGACGGATGTCAGAGACTTAATTATCTGGTAGTTTGATTTGTCTGAGTTAAGTGAGAAGCAGCGTGACCTAGGGGAAAGTATCCAGGTTTAGGAGTCAGAGGACCTGGGTTCTAATCCCTGCTCTGTCACTTGTCTGTTGTGTGACCTTCGGCAAGTCCCTTCATTTCTCTGCGCCTCAGTTCCTTCATCTGCAAAATGGGGATTCGCTCCCTGTTCCCCCTACTTAGACTGTGAGCCCCACGTGGGATCTATGATCTTGTCTCTACACCAGCGCTTAGTACAGTGTTTGGCACATAGTAAGCCCTTGAAAAATATCACTATATCATTCTGAATGTCCTTCCCAGAAACATTTTTATTCCCTTGCCCTTCTGGATATGGTTTTTTGGCTGTGCAACAGCAGGAATTGATGAGGCAAGAGCTAAGTGCTGTTTGGCATCTCCAATGCAGCATGGATCAGTGAGTGCCTAAGAATTATGTCGTGAACATTTCCTGTCAGTGTGACACTTTCTTTCCTACCTTCCACTTTCAGAGAAGCAGCGTGGCGTAGTAGCTAGAGCACGGGACTGGGAGTCAGACGGTCATGGGTTCTAATCCCTACTCCTCCAGTCATCTGCTGTGTGACCTTGGGCAAGTCACTTTACTTCTCTGCTCCTCAGGTTCCTCATCTGTAAAATGAGGATTGAGACTGTGATCCCCACTTGGAACAGGGACTGTGTCCGACCCCATTTGCTTGTATCCACCCTAGGGCTTAGTACGGTGCCTGGCACATAGTAAGTGCTTAACAAATATCAGAATTATTATCGTTATTATTATTCAAAGGGGGATGATACCAGCTTTCCATTCAGAGCTGCCAACCGTTGCGTATTCAGTCCCAGTTTCATTCATTCATTCAGTCAATTGTATTTATTGAGTGTTTACTGTGTGCAGAGCAATAATAAAAATGGTATTTATTGAACACTTACTATGTGTCAAGTACTGTTTTAAGCACTGGAGTAGGTACGAAGTAATCAGGTTGAACACAGTCTCTGTCCTACATGAGGCTTATAGTCTTAATCCCCATTTTACAGATGGGGTAACTGAGGCCCAGAGAAATGAAGTCATTTGCCTAAGGTTACACAGCAGACAGTGGCAGACCCGGGATTACAACCCACTTCCTCTGGCTCCCAAGCCCGTGCTGTACTAAGCACTTGGGAGAGCACAATAAAAAAAATATATACAGTATGCACTATGTGTTTGGAGAGTACAATATATCAATATATACGATATAATTCTCTGGCCAGTCATCACCAGGTTTGTTGCTAGTATCCTTCTTTTCCCCTTTTCTCATTATCCCCCTATTTGGTTTTCGATCCAGATTTCATTCCATCCAGAAACCCGGAATCAAAGTCTGCAAAAAACCGAAGAGGAAACTTGATCAAAGTCTTACTTCCACACAACTGACTGGACTCACCTCCTCTTTCCAAGAAGATGGGTATATCTCCTGGACTGAGGTGGGTCCCAGAAAAGAAGAGTACACAAAATCCTTGATCATTGTTTTATATCCTTTTTTGGTCAAAAACTTTTTTCTCCCTTTAGGGTTTTTGTATTATGGAGGGACACTTGCTTCAAAATTATTACCCGATGATACAATATTACCCAAGAATAACTATGTTTATTTTTCTCACTTTGAGGGTGGAGATTTGTTTAGCCAGTATTGGAAAAGTGTCTTAAATTCCTTAGAATAATGATGGGTGTCTAACCAAGATAAGTGTACAGTGCTCTCCCAAGTGCTCTGTACAGTGCTTTGCACACAGTAAGTTCTCAGCAAATATGATTGAATGAAAGTAACACAGCCAAGATTGAGTCTTACTAAACAGAGATGAAAACTGCACTAAAAATACTGGGGGTGACATACCTATTAATAGTTTTATGTAATGCCTCATCTCCAAAGAGCTCAGATTGCTACATTTAGCGCTTTGAAGTCGAAATCGAGGAGAGTGGAAGAAGAGAGAAGGGAATTTGAGGGACGAAGAAAAAAGCGGGCCCCGAGGGAAGGGCAAAAAACAGCTAATTGGAACTCCAGTCAGGTGTCAGGTGATCCAGGAACCTGGGAATATAGCGGTGGAGGTTTAATGGGTGCTTCGTCAATCAATCATATTTATTGAGCAGTTACTGTGTGCAAAGTGCTGAAATAGTGCTTGGGAGAGTACCCCACAACAATATGATAGACACATTCCCTGCCCACGAAACCCTATAGTCTAGAGGGGGAGATGCTGGGTAGAACAGTAACTCTCTTTTGGATTCATGGAAAATACATTTTCAGGCTGAAAAAGAGTTTCTGCCACAGGTGGGGACCTGTCCAGATTAGGGTTGGAGGAAAGACCTCCCCTTCAATCAGTAAATGTTATTTATTGAGCACTTACTGAGTGTAATACGCCATTCCCGACACCATGATCAGTGCACTTTGGTCATTTGGTATTAGGTATTGTACCTTCCCAAGTACTTAGTACAATGTTCTGCCTACAGTAAGCACTCCATAAGTATCATGAACTGATCGATTGGAAGACTATAATAGAATAAGTAGATATGATCACTGCCCTCAAGGATTTGCAATCTAATGGAGGAGAGACATTAAATTAAATTACAAGTAGGGAGGCAACTGAATCTGAGGGTAGGGGTAAATGTTGTGGAGATGAGTAGCGGGCTTAGTACTTATAGGTGACACAGGAGGAAGCGAAAATGGAGTGGGGAGGGAGAACAAGCTAGACTGTAAGCTCCTTGTGGGCAGGGAATGTGTCTGTTTATTGTTATATTGTACTCTCTCAAGCGCTTAGGACAGTGCTCTGGAGAAGCAGCGTGGCTCAGTGGAAAGAGCACGGGCTTTGGAGTCAGGGCTCATGAGTTCGAATCCCAGCTCTGCCACTTGTCGGCTGTGTGACTGTGGGCAAGTCACTTAACTTCTCTGGGCCTCAGTTCCCTCATCTGTAAAACGGGGATTAAGACTGTGAGCCCCACGTGGGACAACCTGATTCCCCCTTGTCTACCCCAGCGCTTAGAACAGTGCTCGGCACATAGTAAGCGCTTAACAAATACCAACATTATTATTATTATTATTATTATTACAGTAAATGCTCAATAAATATGATTGAACAAAGGAAAAGTAGACTAAGTAAACATGATCCCTGCCCTCAAGGAACTTACAGTCTAGTTCTTTATTATATCTGTAATTTATATTCATGTCTGCCCCCACTTTAGACTGTAGGATCATTGTGGGCAGGGAATGTTTCTGTTTATTATTATACTGTACTCTCCCAAGCTCTTAGTATAGTGCTCTGCACACAATAAGCCCTTAATAAGTGCGATTGACTAAATGAATGAATAGTAGTGTAAGTAAGCATGATCCCTACCCTCAAGGAATTTACAGTCTAGTACTTTAGTATATCTGTAATTTGTTTATATTCATGTCTGCCTCCCCCTCTATACTGTAAGTTCATTGCGGGCAGGGAATGTGTCTGTTTATTGTTGTATCGTACTCTCCCAAGTGCTCAGTACAAGGCTCTGCACGCGGTAAGCGCTCAATAAATAGAATAGAATGATTGAATGGATAGGGTTCCGACATGCCATCCCCATCATCCTTCCACCCCAGCCTGGCCTGGGCCCATTTATATCGATGCTATTAATGCCTGTCTACTTGATTTATCGTATCTTGTTTTCTGTCTCTCCCCTTCTAGACTGTGAGCCTGTTGTTGGGTAGGGATTGTCTCTATTTGTTGTCAAATTGTACTTTCCAAGCACTTAGTACAGTGCTCTGCACACAGTAAGTGCTCAATAAATACGATGGAATGAATGAATGTAATCATCATAGTTCCAAAAGCTGGGAAGAAGCAGACTACAAAAGGATTTTTTTTTTTTTTTAATACACAAAAAAGTGCTGAGTGGGAAAGCCATGGGATTGGTGGAACGAGAGGGATAGATGATTGAGAGAGGGATTGGTGAGACATATGGTCAGTCAGTTGTATTTACTGAGTGCTTACTCTGTGCAGGGCACTGTACTAAATGCTTGGGAGAATACAACATAACAGTAAACAGACTTGTTCCCTGGCTGCATTGAGCTTACAGTCTAGAGAGGGTATTGGGTCACCAAGCGAGAATACCAGGAGAAATGACATGACTCTCTTACTTCCATCTAAATCTAAGTCAGTCCTTTTGCCACCCCATTCCGTATTATTTTTCACTTAAAGCGGGGAGTATGGGATGCACCTCTGATTATAAATTACTGTTAGGGCGCTAGCCTGATTCTCTTATAATAATAATGATTTTGGTATCTGTTATGCGTCTATTAAGACCCAGACACTGTGCTAAGCGCTGGGGTGGATACAAGCAAATCGGATTGGACACAGTCCCTGCCCCACGTAGGACCATAATCGGCCAGGGAGGACAGCTCCTGGGGAGCATTGGCTTTGTCTATTTGAGTTGCTCATTTTAAAACAGAGAAAGCGGCGTGGCCCAAGTGGGTAGAGCAGGGGCCTGGGAGTCAGAAGGATCTAGGCTCTTCTGCCCGCTCTGCCACTTGTCTGCCATGTGATCTTGGGCAAGTCACATGTCCATATTTGTAATTTATTTGTAATAATAATAATAATGTTGGTATTTGTTAAGTGTTTACTCTGTGCCGAGCACTGTTCTAAGCGCTGGGGTAGAGACAGGGTAATCAGGCTGTCCCGCGTGAGGCTCACAGTTTTAATCACCATTTTACCGATGAGGTAACTGAGGCACCGAGAAGTTAAATGACTTGCCCTAAGTCACACAGCAGACAAGTAGCGGAGCCGGGATTAGAACCCATGACCTCCGACTCCTAAGCCCGTGCTCTTTCCACTGAGCCATGCTGCTTCTCTAATTGTATTGATATCTATCTCCTTCTCTAGACACAAAGAATGTGTCTTTTTATTGTTGTATTGCACTCTCCTAAGCATTTAGTATAGTGCTCTGCCATAGTGAGTGCTCAGTAAATAGGATCATCTGACTGACTTCCCTCCTCCATTCCCATTCACAGAGTCTTTGTCTATGGGCTCCAGCAGAACAATAGATAAATAGCATAAATATTGCCAGATTGCTCAAATTCACCAGACTGTAATCTCTTTAAGGGCAGGGATTGTGTCCAGATGCTATTTTGTACTCTCTCAAGCGCTTAGTACAGTCTTCTGAACTAGAGAAGCAGCATGGGGTAGTGGATTAGAGCACTGACCTGGGAGTCAGAAGGTCATGGGTTCTAACTCCGGCTCTTCCACTCACCTACCTTGTGACCTTGGGCAAGTCATTTCACTTCTCTGTGCTTCAGTTACCTCATCTATAAAATGGTTATTGACACTCTGAGCCCCAGGTGGGACAGCGACTGTGTCCAACCTAGGAAGTGCTTAACAAATACCATAATTATTTGCTTATCTCCTTTCACCCCAGCACTAAGTACCGTGCTTGGCCTGAAGTCAGCGCTTAACAAATACCATAATTATTATTTTTATTACCCAGATTCTGATATGCTTTTTGTAATAATTTCTTTGTAAGCTCAACTCCATCTTGGCCACATTGCTTGTTCAGCTCCTTTTTTCCCTTTAGCTTATTAGTTTTGTTCGTCATCCTCCCTCCTTCCTACCGCCATTCCATTCTTCCCTTCCATCTCTCCGATCCTTGCCTTCTTTGAGGACTGAGTAACTCGTGGGACATCATGCCACGGCTATGCCCAAGCAAGTGACCATTAATTTTCCCGACTCTTTTTTTAATGCTGCCTGTTAAGCACTTCCTATGTGCCAGGCTAAGCACTGGGGTAGATAAAAGGTAATCAGGTTGGACGGAATCCATGTACCACATGGGGCTAAGAGTCTTAATCCCCATTTTACAGGTGAGATAACCGAGGCTCAGAGAAGTGTCGTGATTTGCCCGAGGTCACACTGCAGACAAGTGGTGGGGCCGGGATTAGAACCCAGGACTCTCTGACTCCCAGGCCCGTGCTCTCTCCACCCGGCCACGCTGCTTCCCCCCTTCTTTTTTCTGCCCGCTTCTACCGTTCTTAGGATGCTGCGAGACACCTTGTGAGCCTAACACTCCTTTATGACAGCCCTCTTCCCTTGTGCGCTGGGGGGAGAATGAGGCCTTTATGCTTCAGAATGTATATTGGACAAAGTGGGAAAGAAATGTTTATACTTTTAGAAAATGTTATAAATAAAGCTTCAGCAAAGTCAAACAAATCACGTCCTCCCAACGTATAATTACGCCCATGGAATTCGGAGTTCTGAAATAGACACATTTTAAATTGCAGTATTACCTTTCAGCAGAAATCGAATAATACCAAAAATATAGAGTGGTCATCTTTAGATTTTAAAACATGAAATGTTCTATTTTTGAAGGTTGTACACCAACCCATTCTAAATAAAACTGGGACTTTTTTTCAGCTCTGGGAAATTCTCTGTTTAGGATTAGTGGCTAGTTAGGAGTTTGTTTTAAAATGGGTGTGAGCTTTTAGGACCTGATTAGAAATCCATAGAAAAAATTCTGACAATCCTTTCGACTGTTCCTCTACCTCTTTTCTTAGCCTCTACCTCTCGCGTCATACCACAGAAAGAATGCGTGGCACTGGGAATCAGGATACCTGGGTCCCTAGTCCCAACTCTGCTACTTGCCTACTGTGTGACGTTGGGCGAGCCACTTAACCTCTCTGAGCCTTGTATTCATCCCCTGTAAAGTCGGGATAATAATAGTTGCTTTTCCCTACTTCAAGGGGCCATTGTGAGGACTAAATAGATGGTCTGTCTTTCTGTTCTTGACAAAGCATGGCAGGCTCTACTTGTCACAGATGATGTGTATATTCATGCAGTGGATCAATCTTTCAAATCAAGCTATAAACTTTTCATCTACTCTACGCTCCAGTCTTTGACTAGAATATAATAAGATCTGAAATCTTTTTAAGCAAAGGAAGGACCCGATCTCGGCACTTTCATACACCACTGTCCAATCGTCTTGGTTTCAATGAAAATATTTTCTGAGGGTAAAGTATCTTCACTGAATCAAGCCTGAGATTTTAATTTGAACTCTCTCCTCTGAAGAGTTTGAAGTCAAAATTTGTCATTTTTATACACACGGGGAAATGAAACGTAATGAGACTGCATTATTCCTGAAAAAAACATCTAGGCCGTAAATGCCGGAGGGATTGAGCTCAGTTCTCTCGGGCCCTAGGATTCCTGGCACTTTGGGAGGAGCTTGAATTCTTTCATATCCCAAAGGGATTTACGTAACTCCTTGTCAGCATGGTCTAGTAGAGAGAACATGAGCCTGGGAGTCAGAGGACGAGGGTCCTAATGCTGGCTCTGAGAGTCACTTCACTTCTCAGTTCCCTCATCTGTAAAATGGGGATTAAGAATGTGAGCTGCGTGTGGGACAGGGACTGCATCCAATCCAGTTACCTTGTATCTCTCCCAATACTTAGAACAGTGCCTAGCACTGAATAAGTGGTTAACAAATCCTGCAATTATTCGTCACGTTCATTTTTCCTTCTCTGCTGCAATGCGCTAATCGGCTCCCAAACTACCTGACGAGTGTTTCTTAAATTCTTAATTTATCACTAAGGAATAAATTTAGGGAACCAGGATAATTGGCCCCAGAATGCCCTGGTGCCCGCTTGGCTTGACTTTCCCCGATTTAGATCAGAGTTTTCCGAATACTGACTTTATGTATTTGCTCTGCTGGGTATTGCTTGGTTTTAGCCACCACTCAGAACTTGTTTCTGGTCTCTGAAATCTCACTTGAGCATCTCTAACTCATATATCTTTCTACTGAAGGAGTCGGAAGCTGAGCACTGAGCCAAACATTCTGCTGATTCAGTGGATAACATGCATCGCTACTGAAGGTTATTCTGGAGAGACTTAGTTTATCTTTAGGTCTGAAGAGTTGTGAAATTTTTGATGGTCACACGTAAGCCACAGTCAGTTCCAGAATGACTTAATGAAAAGATTCATTCAGTTGTATTTACTGAGCGTTTACTGTCTGCAGAGCTCTGTACTAAGCGCTTGGAAAGTACAAAACAGCAACCAATAGAGACATTCCCTGCCCACAACACGCCCGTGTGACAAAAGCATTACAAATTAAAATCACAAACTCACTTTTGTGAATTTGCATTACGTAAAATTAGATTCTATTGTGACCGGTCGATTGCATTTATTGAGTGGCTACTGTGTGCAGAGGACTTCACTGAGTCCTTATGGCTCAGCTACCTCATCTGTAAAATGGGGATTGAGACTGTGAGCCTCACGAGGCACTCTGTCCAACCCGATATGCTTGTATCCATCCCAGCGCTTAGTACAGGGCCTGGCACATAGTAAGCACTAAAATACTATAGTTATTATTATTAATAGTAGTATTACAATAGAATTTGTAGACAGGATCCTCGCCCTCAAGGAGCTTCAGTTTAGCTGGGGAGACAGACTTTAAAATTTAGTACAGATAGGAGGAAGAAGGAAAAGGGGATATGTACGTCAGTGAAATAGCTAAGTAACGAGACACAAGTCCTATATAGAAGATTGTATTTAAGCTCCTAGGTTATCCAGAAGTGCCGAAAAGGCAGTAGAGGGTGGGTTAAACAGGGGAGATTAATCAGAGCAGACCCCCCTCAATGTGTAGTCATTTCAAAAGATTTGGAAAACGCAGAGAGCTGTGGTCTTTCTAAAGGAGCTCCAGGCAAAGGGGGAGGTGAGAGCAAGCTATTAATGGCAGAAATACATACACACACACTTAAAAACACATATAGGTGATGCATTCACAGTTACGAGCACATATGGATATTAAGATCTGCAGACTGGAGAAATGAAGACCACCGGACACTACCGTCTTGGTGTACTGGATAGAGCAAGGACCTGGGAATCAGAAAGTCATAGGTTCTAATCCTGGCAGTGCCACTCGTCTGCTGTATCACTGCAGATGTGCAAGTCACTTCACTCCTCTGGCCCTCAGTTAACTCATCTGTAAAATGGGGATTGAGTACGTGAGCCCCACGAGGGATAGGAACTGTGTCCAACCCCATTTGCTTGTATTTGCTTGCAGTACTTAGTACAGTGCTTGGCATATAGTACGTGCTTAACAAATACCACAATTATTTATTATTATTGTTTTCCCACTTACTGCCACAATGTTATTTTGAGCAATTGAATCTGTGATATATTGTTTGAAATTCATTCAATAGCTTTTATATAGGTCTAGGAAGCAGTATGGCCTAAGGAAAAGAACACAAGCTTGGAGTCAGAGGATGTGTCTGTTTATTGTTGTACAGTACTCTCCCAAGTGCTTAGTACAGTGCTCTGCACATAGTAAGCGCTCAATAAATGCAGTTGAATGAATGACTGAATGAAATGGGTTCTGTCGAAGAAGAACTTCACGGACTCCGCGTTGTGTCCGAGCAGGTGTTTCAGAGACAGGTTTCGTACTATTACTAATAATAATTATGGTGCTTGCTAAATGCTATGTGCCAAGATTGTTCTAAGCACTGGGGTAGATACAAGTCAGTCAGCTTGGACACAGTCCCTGTCCCAGATGGGATTCACACTCATAATCCCCATTTTACAGATGAGGGAACTGAGGCCCGGAGTAGTGAAATGACTTACCCAAGGTCACGTAGCTGACAAGTGGTGGATCTGGGTTTAGAACCCAGGTCCTTCTGACTCCCAGACCCGCGCTCTATCCATTAAACTACCCTGGTTCTCTAGTAGTGGCGCTTCTTCTAGCACTAGTAGGGAGAGGCGGTTGAGGGCGAGAGCCTCCTCTGCTTATCAAGGCCAGCTGCCTTTCTGAGTAAACCGGATCTTCTTTTGTATCGTACAATAGCATCTAATTTAATCAGAGAGTACAATACAGAATAAACATACCAGGGTGGGCAGCATTAAGTCCATGGGATGGAATTTTTCTATCCAGTCCCCACCTTGTTCCCCAGCTGATTCTCCAGCCCCACCCAACTCCGCCAAAGGAGTAGCTTCATCTTGTTTTTGGCTACTTCTTGCAGAAGAACTAGAGAACAAAGTGAAGATGTGTTATGAAGTTGATTGCCTTGGCAACCAGAGGTGATCAAGGAGAAGTGGGTAAATGCAAGTCCTTGACCATAAGGCTTCCACAGTTTTAATCAGGTTTTGGCCCCTCTCTGCCGTGTGACCTTGGGCAATTCGCTTAACTTCTCTGTGCCTTAATTTTTTCATCTGTAAAATGGGGATTAAATCCCACTCCTGCCTACACCCAGTTTTGAGCCCCACGTGGGCCAGGGACTATGTATAATCTAATGATCTTGTATCTACCCCAGCACTTAGTACGGTACTCGGCACATAGCAAACACTTAACAAGAGTTGTTATTATTATTACTATGATCATTCTTTCCATTAGACTGTGAGCCCCTTGTGGGAAAGGAACTATGTCTGCTCCGCTCTGATTAATTTGTTCTCTCCCTAGCTCGTAGAAATAGTACTTGGTACATAATAAGCACTTAGTAAAAGCCAGAATTACCTATATATATCTATATGCAAAGGAAAAGCAGTGGCTATTTTTTGCCCCCGGTGCACTTTCTCCCTGTTTCTTCCTGATTTTTAAAAAATGAATCTATAGACAAATCTAATAATAATGATCGTGGTATTGGCTAATGACTTACAGTGTGCCAAATACTGTACTAAGCACCAGGGAAATACAAAGAAGTAATCAGCTTTGATCAGTGTTGAATCCCCATTTTCCAGATGAGGAAACTGAGGGCACAGAGAAGCTAAGTGATTTGCCAAGGTCACAGAGCAAAAAAGTGGCCAAGCTAGACTGAGAATGCAGTTGCCCGAAGTCACATAGCAGGCAGGTGATGGAGGTGGGATTAGGACCTAAATCGTCTGATTCCCAGGCCTGTGATCTTTCCATTAGGACACAAAATTCTTTGGAAATGATTTAATGTACTGAATCAGAAGGGAATTTCACAGTTTACATCAATCAGAACTCCAGTTATTCTTCCTCTTAACACTTTTTCTTTGTCTTAGGAAACATCCTCGTTTTTGTGGGCCCTTTCTTTTCAGAAGATAATAATGATTATGGCACTTCATTCAGTCGTATTTATGGAGTGCTTATTGTGTGCAGAGTCCTGTAATTATTATTATTATTATTATGGTATTTGTTAACCACTTACTGTATGCCAGGCACTGCATTAGGTGTTGGGGTGGAAATAAGCAGATTGACCGGTTGCAATCCCTGTCCTATGTGGGGCTCGCACTCTCAATTCCCACTCTGCAGATAAGGAAACTGAGGCGTAGAGAAGTGAAATGACCTGCCCAAGGTCACGCAGCAGACAAGAGGCAGAGCTGGGACTAGAACCTTGGGAGAGTACAATACAACAATAAACAGACACGTTTTCCACCCACAATGAGCTTACATTCTAGAAGGGGACTTACTAAGCGCTTACTACGCACCAAGCGCTGTTAGATAGCAATCATCCGGTACAGTTTTACTTGGAAAAAACCGAATACACATCAGTAGTTCCGTCAGAAAGGTAATGTGCTCCTTAAAACTACATTTCCCTTCAGAATAAGCTTTAACAGTTTCCCTTTACCCTTCCCTAATTACCCAGTATGTGGAAGGACAAGCTAAGAAAAGTAAATAGAAGGGAGAGAAAGAAGACTTGACTTTATTAAAGTAGCGATTTAATCTCACCAAGTTGTAGAAAGTAATATAACAGATACTAAGTTGGTGAGGATGTTCGATAGAAGGAACTGGGAAGGAAATCAGAGAAAAAGGATCTGTACCGAGGTAAGTTTCACTTGTTTATTGGATGGAGCTCTTCAGGCAGCAATTCCAGGAAGCCATAGATGTCATCGGTGGTATTTATTGAGTGACTACTATGTACAGAAATGCACAGAAATGTAGTGTTAGGGAAGGCTTTGGCTAATGCTATAGACTGCCCCCAAAACAACCAAATGGGTTTTGGAACAAATTAAGTCACTGTGGTCTTCGGGAGGCCAAATGACTTAGATTAGCATATTGAGGATGCATCATCAGGAGGACTAATTCTCTGGAGAAGACACTAATGCCAGGAAAAGTCCAGGGAAAACGTGGCAGAGGCAGACCAGCAGCTAAATGGATAGAAACTTTGGCTTAGTGGAAAGAACACGGGCTTGGGAGTCAGAGGTCATGGGTTCTAATCCCGGCTCTGCCGCTTGTCTGCTGGGTGACTTTGGGCAAGTCACTTAACTTCTCTCTGACTGTTAACCCCTGATTACCTTGTTTCTACTCCAGTGCTTAGAACAGTGCTCGGCACAAAGTAAGCGCTTAACAAAGACCATAATTGTTATTATAATAACGATAATGGAAGAACCCTTAACAAGGTTATGGATTATGGCAGAAGATAGGATGCCTTGAATAAAATATATCCATAGAGTCGCTATGAATCGGAAACGGCTCGACGGCATTTGGTGATAGTAATACTATGTGCGGAGCACTGTACAAGCGCTTGGGAGGGTACAGTACAATTCAATAGATATGTTCCCTACCCACAAAGAGTTTACAGTTGGGGGGAAGCTGCGTGGCTCAGTGGAAAGAGCCTGGGCTTCGGAGTCAGAGGTCATGGGTTCGACGCCCGGCTCTGCCACTTGTCAGCTGTGTGACTGTGGGCAAGTCACTTCACTTCTCTGGGCCTCAGTTACCTCATCTGGAAAATGGGGATGAACTGTGAGCCTCCCGTGGGACGACCTGATCACCCTGTATCTCCCCCAGCGCTTAGAACAGTGCTCTGCACATAGTAAGCGCTTAACGAATACCAACTTCATTATTATCATTATCATAATTATCAATGGTATTTATTGAGCGCTTACCATGTGTAGAGCATTGTACTTTGGAGAATACACTGTGGAGAACTTTGGAGAGAACACTTTGGAGAATACAACAGAGTTGGTAGACACGTTCCCTGCCCACAACGAGCTTACAGCCCAGAGGGATATCATCATCATTATCAGTGATATTCATTGAGTGCTTACTGTGTATGGAACACTGAAATAAGCACTTGGGAGAGTACATTACATCAGTGTTGGTAGATACGTTCCCTGCCCACAACCAGCTTATGGTCTAGAGGGATGTAATAATAATAATGATGGGATTTGTTAAGCGTTTACGATGCACCAGGCACTGGAGTGGATACAAGCAAATCGAGTTGGACAAGGTCCCTGTCCCACTTATGGCTCACAGTCTCAATCCCCATTTTACAGATAATGTATCTGAGGCACAGAAAACAATGTTGGTATTTGTTAAGCGCTTACTCTGTGCAGAGCACTGTTCTAAGCACTGGGGGAGATACAGGGTCATCAGGTTGTCCCACGTGAGGCTCACAGTCTTAATCCCCATTTTACAGATGAGGTACCTGAGGGCCAGAGAAGTTAAGCGACTTGCCCACAGTCACACAGCTGACAAGTGCAGAGTCGGGACTCGAACCCATGACCTCTGAACTCCCAAGCCCAGGCTCTTTCCACTGAGCGACGCCGCTTCTCATGATAGAAGAGTATCACAACAGCCTTTCCAGCCAGCCCAAGCATTCCTTTCTAGATTTCAATTTTCATAGTTACTGTCACTCTCATTTAGGGTGGATAATCACGATGACTCCATAAATTACAGTGCTCCAACTTTATATATGTCAGTCTTATAGAGGACTGTCCAGTCACACCCGAATATAAAGTTAAGATCTCATAGTAGTATCATATTCAAAGAACAGTTAGTTAATTATGTATATCACGCTTACATCCATATCATTAAATTTCATATTGTTAGTTATTTATGTATATCACTATCTGTCTCCCCCTCTTGACTGTAAGCTCGTTATGGGTGGGGAACATATTCCCTAATTGAGGTTTACTGTACTCTCTCAAGCACTTAGCGCAGTGCTCTGCTCGGAGTAGATGCTCAATTAAAACCATTAATTGAGCCAGAGGACCTGGGTTCTAATCCCTACTCTGTCATTTGTATGCTATGTGACCTGGCCAGGTCACAACTTCTCTGTGTCTCAGTTTTCTGATCTGTAAAACGGGGGTTAAAAAACCCGTTCTTCTCACCGAGACTGTGAGTCTCATGTGTGACAGGGACAGCGACCTATTAATCAATCAGTGGTACTTATTGAGAGCTTAATCTGTGCAGAAGACTGTACTAAGCACTCAGGAGAATCTACAGACACATCCCCTGGTCTGGAATGCCCTCCCTCCTCAAATCCTACAGACAGTGACTCCCTCCCCCGTTCAAAGCCTTACTGAAGGGTATAACTTCTCCAAGAGGCCTTCACAGATTAAACCCCACTTTTCCTCACCCCCACCCCCTTTCTTCTACGTTGTCTTGACTTGCCCCCTTTGCTCTCCCCCCAGCCCCACAGTACTTATGTATAAATCTGTCATTTTATTTATTTGTGAGCTCGTTGTGGGCTGGGAAAGTCACCGCTTAATGTTGCATTGTACTTTCCCAAGCACTTAGTACAGTGTTCTGCACACAGTAAGTGCTTAATAAATATGAATGAATGAATGAATGAGTATGGCCTATATATAGTGCTGATGGAACTGCTCAAAGAGAGAATGTGCGTAGGGGATTCATGGCAGTGGTTCTCATAAACTCAGTCTTCTTAAGGTTGATAGGCAGCTATTGTCCTCTGACAGTTCTGAAGAATAACTTACCTACTTCTTTGCCTTTTGGGGTGAACTTTCCGGTATGACGACATTAGTGTTCTGGGCCATGGCTCTCTGACTCAAGGACTTTGAGGAGGTGCCCGGAATGTCTGGATGCCAAAATACATCATCTTTGGTCAGAGGAGAAGCACTATGAGAACGAGTGTGGTCTACCGGAGTGTGGAGTGGGAGAACCTCGGTTCTAATTCCGGCTCTGCTGCTTGCCTGCTGTGTGTCCACGGGCAAATCATTTAACTTCCCTCGGGGGATTCAAGCACTTAGTACAGTGTTTAGCACTGTACTGTATTTAAATTTAATACCATTAAGTACTTATCTCTCCCTCCCACTTGGATTGTGAGCCCCATGTGGGACGGGGACCTTGTATAATCTGTGAGAAGCAGCCTGGCCTTGTGGACAGAGCACAGGCCTGGAAGTCCGAAAGACCTGGGTTCTAATCCCAGCTCTGCCGTTTGTCTGCTGTGTGACCATGGGTAAGTCATTTCATTTCTCTGGGCCTCTGTTATCTCATCTGTAAAATGGGGATGAAGTCTGAGCCCAATGTGGGACACGGATTATGTCCGACCTGATTAGTTTGTATCTACCCCAGCATGAAGTACACTGGTCTGCTCAAAGCACCCAATATCATTAAAAAAACCCCTCATTTCCCTGGAACTCTTCTGTAAAATGGGGATTAAGACGATGATCCCCATGTGGGTCGGGGACCGTGTCCAACCCGATTTGCTTGTATCCACCCCAGCTCTTAGTACAGTGCCCGATTCACGGTAAGTGTTTAACCAATACCACAATTATTATTGCAACCTGATTATGTTGTATCTGCCCCAGTGTTTAGTATACAGTGCTTGGCACGTTGTAAGCGCTTAACAAATATCATCATTGTTATTACTCAGACTGTGAGTTCCATGTGGACAAGGAAAGGGACAGTGTCAGATCTGATTTAGGGTATCCACCCTAGGGCTTAGTACAGTGATTGGCCTATAATAAGTGTTTGGGCTAAAGTAAGCCCTTTACAAATACCACAACAATAATAATAATAACAATAATAATAATAATAGTAAAAGATTCTGGGGATGCAGTAAACAAATACGTAGAGAAAAATAGGATGACCTAGTGGTAAGAGCACAGGCCTAGGAGTCAGAGGACCTGGGTTCTCATCCTAACTCCACTACTTGTCTGCTGTGTGACCTTGGAAAAGTCACTTAATAATAATGTTGGTATTCGTTAAGCGCTTACTATGTGCCGAGCACTGTTCTAAGCGCTGGGGTAGATACAGGGGAATCAGGGTGTCCCACGTGAGGCTCACAGTTAATCCCCATTTTACAGATGAGGGAACTGAGGCCCAGAGAAGTGAAGTGACTCGCCCACAGTCACACAGCTGACAAGTGGCGGAGCTGGGATTCGAACTCATGAGTCCTGACTCCAAAGCCCGTGCTCTTTCCACTGAGCCATGCTACTTAACTTCACTGTGCCTCAGTTACTGTAACTGCAAAACGGGAATTAAGACTGTGAGTCCTTTGTGGGACAGGGACTGTGTCCAACCTGATTGTCTCATATCTACCTTAGTGCTTAGCCCAGTGCCTGGCACATAGTAAGCACATAACAATACCATTTAAAAAAAAAGATGGCACATACTGAACGAAGTAAGGGAGGAAACAAGCTACTTGCTAATGCTGTTTTGGGGCCTTTGATGGTGCAAAGAGGGATTTCAGGACAACTCTTTAGGAGATTATCACATAGCAGGAGCACTCAGCATGCGTTACTTCCAAAGTGACTGGGAAGCAGCATGGTGGAGTAGATGGAGCATGAGCCTGGGAGTCAGAAGGTTGTGGGTTCTAATCCCAGCTCTGCCACTTGACTGCTGTGTGAACTTGGGCAAGTCACTTTGCTTCTCTGGGCCTCAGTTACCTCATCTGTGAAACGGGGATGGAGATCGTGAGCCCCAGGTAGGACAGGGATCGCGTCCAGTCCAACTTGTTTTATCCACCCCACTGCTTAATACAGTGCTTGGCACACAGTTAGTGCTTAAAAAAAACCACAGTTATTATTACCATTATTACTGTTGAGATCAAGCTCACACTGGAGAATGGCTTGTATCGTCATATTCTACAAATCAGATGCGGTGGTCTCCCTAGAGATATGAATAGAACATCCTGCAGATTCATTCCTAACTCTATCTCATGTCAGCCATTCTTAAGACATTTATTATTATTATGATTAATTTATGATGTTTTACCTTCAAGGAATATAGCATCCAACAGTGTATTAATGCCATGCTTTCTCGGTAAATTGCATATTATTCAAATATAGACTTCACTGACATTTACTACAAAGCATATCAAAGTAGATGTTTAACTCCTGACAGAAAAACCTATTAAATCGTGGAAAAAATTTCCAAGTGCAGTAGTGAAGACGCTCACTCCTGCAGAATGAGTAATTAGATTATATTCTGTAAAATAGTTTGTATTCTAGGGAAAACCCAAAGAGTGAAGTAGATGCCCTGATAGCATTTTCCATTTCATTTGATCTAATTTTTAGGATTCTAACAAACTATCCATCGGTAATGTAGGGTAGACTATAAGGCAGGGCATGTGTCTGTTCATTGTTACGTTGTGCTCTCCCAAGCGCTTAGTACAGTGCTCTGCATGCAGTATGTCCTTAATAGATACGATTGAATGAATGAAGAACCAATTATAATGTAATTTTAGTTTATTCTCTCTTACCGATTGTACTCTCGATGTAACTGTTCCCATTTACGTTTTAATTTTGATTGTGTAAGTTCATGTGATGCCTTAAAAATGTCACAGTGACTCAAAGTGAAAGATTTATCCAAGAAACAAAGGAAACAGCATTCTTTTATGCTTTTATGTTCTCATTATTAGTATTCTTACTAATGATTATCACCTTATAAATTATCATCACAGTATTATTAATAAACATTATTGGAGTATTTTTAAGAGCTTTCTGCATGCCAGACATGGCTCCAAAGGCTGGGGTAGACACAACACAATCAGATCAAACACAGAACCTGTTCCACATGGGGCTCACAGTCTTAGGGGAAGAAGGGCTGGGCATTTAGTCACCATTTTACAAATGAGGAAACCAAGTCACAGAGAAGTTAAGAGTGTCGCCCAAGGTCACAAATTGTTCTTATTGTTTATTCTTTCCTTATATGGCTATAGCTAGTCTTCTTTCCTCATCTGTCCTTAGTTTGGGAGCTACTTGATGATCAGGGTCCAAGTCTAATTCTCATCCATGTATTCTTTCCCAGCACCTGATACAGTGCTTTGCACACAGTAAGTGTTTAATAATTACTAGTGCTTCTACTACTACATGGAAAGTTTTGCCTTTTTTGGCATTGATATTGTTTCCAGTTGCTGTTTTATGTTTCTGTTCTTTTGGTATTCAAGGCTTAGAGCAGTTATGGAGATGATCATAGCAGGTCAGTATGGGGAAAAAGGTTCATTTGTCTAAAAAGTGATGCATTTCCCTGGTAGCTGAAAATGGGGATAATGTTTCCTACTGAACTAAATTAGAACAGCTCTGCTTTCTGATTTTTCTCAGTTGCTTCAGCTAGCAAGTAAGAATATATACTGATGTGGATTTCTTTTGAAGACCATCTCATCCTGCCAAGTTTGATGGAGTAGAATTCCAATCAAAAGTAAGCAGCTAATTCCAATCAAAGGGAAGCAGCTTGGCCTAGTAGATAGAGCCCAGGCTTGGGAGTTCTAATCCCAGCTTCATCAAGTGTCTGCCATGTGACCTTGAGCAAGTCACTTCACTTGTATCCCCCCCAGCGCTTAGAACAGTGCTTGGCACATAGTAAGCACTTTACAAATACCACCATTATTATTATTATTATTATTCTCTGGGCCTCATTTACCTCATCTGGAAAATGGGGATTAAGACTGTGAGCCCCACATGGGACAGGGACTGCGTCCAACCCGATTTGCTAGTATCCACCCCAGCGCTTAGCACAGTGCCGGGCAGATAGTAAGCACTTAACAAATACCACAATTATTATTGTTATTGTTATGTGCTACATAGTCTAATAACTGGTGGGCTGCCTAGCCTAAAGATTCCTTCTATGAAAGTAAATACGCGAAAACTCAAAATAATTTATGGAATGTACTCAACTCTCCCTCGACCTTCTTTCACCAGACGGTGGGGAAAGAGGGGGGTTGCACAGCTACAGCTGGGAATCCAGTTTGGTAAGCGCTTGACAAATGCCACGATTATTATCCTTATTACTTAGATTTAGTATAAAAGTCCAGTCTGCGTACTATGTTGGTGCTACAATGTTAGACGTTACTAGAAGCCAGCACATACTCGCTTCTGGTAGCGATCCCAGCGTCTGCCAAATTACATTGCAGTTCACATTCTCGAGTGAGATCTGAAGAGGACCGTTGCACAGGAACACATCTAAAGAGGCAGAGCCGTAAAGATGGAGACTCCCTCCGCTAAACCCAGGGGTGATAGCCGCTAGCCAGGGCAAGCTATAAACGTTTCATCCTAGAGAGGGCTACGGAACTTGTTTAGTCTGACTAGTTGCACTCATGAAGGAGCAGAGAAGATCTGCTCTGTCATCTTAGTGGTTGAATTCTCTCCAAACTTATTGTCCCCCTCCTCTCTCACCCCATCCCCCTCATCCTTTCTTCCATGGCCCTCTGGGCCGCGAAACTATAGACACAAATAGGTCACGACCTTCCCAGGTTAATCTCTGTTCATGCTTTCATTCACTTGTATTTATTGAGTGCTTACTGTGTGCAAATTATATTTATTGACCACTTACTGTGTGCAGAACACTGTACCGAGTGCTTGGGAAAGTGTAATATAACAATAAGCAGATACATTCTCTGCCCACAGCGAGCTTACAACCTCATTCATTCATTTAATTGTATTTATTGAGCCCTTGCTGTGGGCAGAACACTGTATTAAGAGCTTGGAAAGTACAATTCAGCAACAGAGACAATCCCTACCTAACAATGGGCTCACAGTCTAGAAGGGGGGAGACAGACAACAAAACAAAACAAGTCTTGAGGGAAAGACTGTTGTAGTGTACTCTCCCAACTGCTTAATACAGTGCTTTGCATACAGGAAGTGCTCAATAATATGGTGGAATAAATGAATGAATGAGACAGACATGACTATAAACAAATAAATGACAGATAGGGACATAAATGCTGTGGGGCTGGGAAGGGGGATGAATGAAGGGAGAGGGAGAAGAGGAAAGAATGGCTTAGTCAGGGAAGGCCTCTTGTAGGAGAGGTGCCTGCAGTAAGGATTTGAAAGAGGGAGAGTGCAATTTTCTGTCTGATATGAGAAGGGAGGGTGTTCCAGGCCAGAGGTGGGATGTGGGCGAGAGGTTGGTGGCAAGATAGGCCAATGCGGACCGTTGCCTTCATCCCCACCCCCACCTAAATTGAACTCAAATCCTCTCTGACCTAGAGCCCACCCCTAAAGTTCTCCAGATTAGACTCCTGGGGAGAATTGCTGAGATCACACTGTCAGGAATCTGAAAAGATGGCTGGAGCCCTCTGGATTCAGGTTTGGCCCAAGAATCCCTTCCTGAGAGAGAAGATAGGACCGCTTGTCACAAGCAGATGGTATTTGTTAAGGATTCGCTATGTGCCAGGCACTCTGCTAAGCGCTAGGGTGAATACAAGCAAATCAGGTTGGACACGGTCCCTGTCCCACACGGGGCTCACTGTCTTTATCCCCATTTTACAGATGAAGTAACTGAGTCACGGCAAAGGAAAGTGAGCTGTCCAAGGTCACATGTCAGACAAGTGGCAGAGCTGGGATTAGAACTCATGACCTTTTAACTTCTAGGCCCATGCTCTATCCACTCTGTCTACACACGCTTCAGTTCATCTGATGGGCAGGTCATTTATGGGCTATGCTCAATGTCAGGTGACAAAACAGAATGCATCAGGCTCCTTGCTGACCGCTCAGCCTCCTGTCTCTCCCTACTCCAGTCCATACTTCACTCTGCTGCCTGGATCATTTTTTCTACAAAAACGTTCAGGCCATGTTTCCCCTCCCTTCAAGAATCTCCAGTGATTGCCTAACCGCCATCACTTCAAAGAGAAACACCATTGGCTTTAAAGCACTTAATCCCCTTGCCCCCTCCTACCTCACTCGTCATTCTCCTACTACAACCCAGCCCACACACTCTGCTCCTCTAATGCCAACCTTCTCACTGTGCCTCGATCGCATCTACCTCACCGCCAACCTCTAGCCCACATCTTGTCTATGGCCTGGAACGCCCTCGCTCCTCGTATTTGACAAATAATGACTCTCCCCCACGTCAAAGCCTTATTGAAGGCACATCTCCCTAACAAGTCTTCCTTGACTAAGCCCTCCTCTCCCTGAATTGCTCCTTTTATTCATCTCCTCTACCAACCCCACAGCACTTATGTACATATCTGTCATTTATTTATTTACATTAATGTGTGTCTCCCCTTCTAGACCGTATCCTCCTTTGGCCGGGGCAAGTGTCTCTTGTACTGTGTTGTACTCTTCCAAGTGTACTCCGCACAAAGTGAGTGCTCAAGAAATACGACTGACTGACTGACTGAAGATCGGATCTTAGACAGTCAAGTTCTTTAATGCAGTAGGTCTCCTAGCATCGAAACTAGGTGGGACTCAAGAAGAGAATAACCCAAACTGCTCCTTGGAGAGCTGACATCGTGGAATCAAAAACAAAGAGGGCAGAGGAAACAGTTTGAGGACATAATAAAACAACGCCTTTAGACAATGCTGACCCCCAACTGAAGACTGAGAGTCACTTGCTGAGGAAAGATCAGCAAGATGCACTGCTAGCAAGAAAGAAGCAGCTCTTTTGGAGCCAAATTTCATAAGGAGCAAGAGACAGGAGGGAAAAGAGGAAGCAAGAGTAGAGGCTGTGAACATTAAACACGACAAGACAACAATGAAAGCCTTTTTGTGTGCACGTTGTAACTGGATATGTGGTCCTGTTTTGGTCTTTTGCATCACAGACCCACTCATAGGTGAATTTCACCGTCCCTGCTCTCCTTTCGGGAAGCAGCGTGGCTTGGTGAAAAGGGGATGGGCCTGGGAGTCTAGGACCTAAGTTCTATTCCTGGCTTTGCCTCTTGTCTGTTATGTGACACTGGGCAAGTCACTTAACCTCCCTGGGCCTCAATTTCTGCATCTGTGAAAGGGGGATTCAATACCTGTTGTCTCTCCTCCTTAGGCTGTGAGCCCCACCTGGGACAGGGACTGTGTCCAAGCTGATGATCCTGTATCCACCCTAACCTGTAACCCATAGAATGGTGCTTGGTACACAGTAAGCCCTTAACAAACACCATAATAATAATAGAAATAAATGCCACAGTAGCAATACAAAGGACAGTAATATATAATATTGACTAGTTGAAATAAAGGAGACTTTCAGTGGGGTTTTAAGTGTGTGCGTGGTGGTGGGGGGGAATCTTAAAATTTGGGTAACGAGGGACATGAACATGTGGATATTATTATTTTCTCCTTAGCTGTGTTGTATTATATAGTTCTTCAGACTAACCCAATGTAATATTGCATTTTATTCAAATGCGTCTATTTTCTGAATGCCATTCAGCAACATAACTATCTTAAACTAACAGAACATTCTCCTTCCTTCTTCCCTGAAAAATCCCCTTGGTTTTCCCTGTTTTAAATATTATATCTATTCATTTAAATACTACATTGTGGTGATTTTTTTGCAGTTCTGATATTTATTCTAATATACTAATATGGGATGATATTGTGAAAACCAAAGTGTACGGGTAATAGAGCGCGGCCCTGGGAGTCAGAAGGACCTGGGTTCAAATTCTGACTCCAACATCTGTCTGCTGTGTGACCTTGGGCAAGTCACTTTACTTCTCTGTGCTTCAGTTACCTCATCTGTAAAATAGGGATTAAGACTGTGAGCCCCATTAGGCTCCTGTCCAATCTGATTGAATTGTATCTACTCCAGTGCTTAGAATAGTGCTTGGCACATGGTAAGTACTTAACGAGTATTATCATTATTATTATTACTATTATGGGGTACACAGCCAAGTGTAGAGTTGACACAGAAGGGAGCAGCCAGGAAAAGGACAACTGCTTATGGTCCTCCAACCGCCATCATGGCAGCTGAAGCTGAAAGTTAAATGTCATGATGGCAGTCACATTTTCTATTTTTGTTCTTGCTAATCCCAGCTCCACCACTCGTCTGCTGGGTGACCTTGGACAATCACTTCACTTCTCTGGGCCTCAGTTACCTCATCTGTAAAATGGAGATTAAGACTGGGAACCCTATGGGGGACAGAGACTGTGTCTAATCGATACCTTGTATCTACCTCAGTCCTTAGGATGGTGCCTGATACACGGTAAGTGTTTAACAAATACCATTATTATTATTATCATTATCATCACATCCACCAAACTAGCTCTCTTCCCCCCTTCAAAACCCTACTGAGAGCTCACTTCCTCCAAGAGGCCTTCCCAGACTGAGCCCCCCTTTACCTTTGCTCCTCCTCCCCTCCTCACCGCCCTGACTCTTTCCTTCTGCTCTATCCCGCCCCGGACAGTACCTGTGTATATTTGTACATATTTATTATTCTATTGATTTTATTAACGACGTGTATTATCTATAATTCTATTTATCTATTTTGATGCTATCGATGCCTGTCTACTCGTTTCGTTTTGCTGTCTGTCTCCCCCTCCTAGACTACGAGCCCATTGTTAGGTAGGGATTGTCCCTATCCGTTGCCGTATTATACTTTCCAAGTGCTTAGTACAATGCTCTGCACCCAGTAAGCGCTCAATAAATACAATTGAGTGAATTGAATAAAATGAATGAATTGAGCACTTACTGTGTGTAATGCACTGTACTAAGCACTGGGAGGGTGCTATCCGCCAATAAACGGGACACATTCCCTGCCCACAGTGAGTCTGCAGTCTAGAGGCTGTAACAGTTCCTATACGTTTGCTCAGGCGGAGGATAATCTGAAAGTAAAATGATCATTACCCATTGAAATTTTAATCCTTTCAGCAGGAAGATGATTGTGTAAGTGTAAGATAGAACGGATCACTTTGAATGGCCTTAACCTGCTTAGTTTAATCCTCAGGGGTAAGCAGAATAATTGATTGAACTTGGGCTGTGTGTTCTGAACCCCCACTGTCCCGCATGATGGCGAATGGAAGGCTTCCATGTTGGTAGAGAAACCAAATTGGATAAATTGTTCTTCCTATTCCATTTGAATCCTGTTCAGTGCCTGGGTTATGAACTGCTAAGGCCTGCACTGCTGGGAATCAGTCCTAGAATCAGAAACAAATGAGGAAAGGCGTCTTTAATAATAATGTTGGTATTTGTTAAGCGCTTACTACGTGCAGAGCACTGTTCTAAGCGCTGGCGTAGACACAAGGGAATCAGGTCGTCCCACGTGGGGCTCACAGTCTTCATCCCCATTTTACAGACGAGGTAACTGAGGCGCAGAGAAGTGAAGTGACTTACCCACAGTCACACAACTGACAAGTGGCAGAGTTGGGATTCGAACCCATGACCTCTGACTCCCAAGCCCGCGCTCTTTCCACTGAGCCACGTTGCTTCTCTTTGGGCGAGGAGAAGATGGAAAGGACAACTAGGACTCCAGTAGCTCTTTATTTTGCAGTGCATTCATTCAGTCATATTTATTGAGCACTTACGGTGTGCAGAGCACTGTACTAAGCACTTGGAAGAGGACAATATAGCCATAAACAGGGACATTCCCTGCCCACAGTGAGCTTACAGTCTAGAGGGATGTCAGGGCAGGGTGGGATTCAGACGGTAAGCTTTTCAGATGAGATGCAGCGCGGTCCAGCGGATAGAGGGTGGGCCTGGGAATTAGAAGGACCTGTGTTGCCATTTGTCTGCTCTGTGACCTTGGGCAAGTCACTCAACTTCTCTGTGCCTGTTCCCTCATCTGTAAAATGAGGATTAAGATTGTGAGCCCCATGTGGGACTCGGACTGTGTCCGATTTGCTAAACCTGTACCATAATGAGGGTATTTGTTTGTGCCAGGCACTGTTCTAGTCCAGTGTTTAGTACGGAGTCTTGCACATAGTAAGCGCTTAACAAGCAGCATTAAAAAAACCAAAAAAAAAAAGTCAAGTTCATTCATTCATTCATTCAATAGTATTTATTGAGCGCTTACTATGTGCAGAGCACCGGACTAAGCGCTTGGAACGGACAAGTCGGCAACAGATAGAGACGGTCCCTGCCGTTCGACGGGCTCACGGTCCGATCGGGGGAGACGGACGGACGAGAACGATGGCGATAGATGGAGTCGAGGGGAAGAACATCATCAGCCCGGGGAAGACACTGGAGGTACGGCCTTGCGGCACTTTCCGAAGATCAGTCAAACAGTCGTATTTATTGAGCGCTTACTGTGTGAAGAGCATTGTACTAAGCGCTTGTACTAGAGAAGCAGCGTGGCTCAGTGGAAAGAGCCCGGGCTTGGGAGTCAGAGATCGTGGGTTCGAATCCCGGCTCCGCCACTTGTCAGCTGTGTGACTGTGGGCGAGTCACTTCACTTCTCTGTGCCTCAGTTACCTCATCTGTAAAATGGGGATGAAGACTGTGAGCCTCACGTGGGCCAACCTGATGACCCTGTATCTCCCCCAGCGCTTAGAACAGTGCTCGGCACATAGTAAGCGCTTAACAAATACCAACATCGCTTGGAAGAATACAGTGCAACAGTTTTGGTAGACCCATTCCCTGCGCATAACGAGGTAATTACCACACCATCAGTCAGCCATTTGGCCAGGAGATATTAGCTACAGAATGGCAGTGGGATGGAGGAGATCTTTTAACTTGATGCATCCATTAGTGACCCATTAACATCCTTTGAGGATCTATTAACATCAATTAGGGTCTTGGGGCTAAGTCGCCCAGGGTGCCTGATAGAGAAGCAGCATGGCCTAGTGGAGAGAGCACGGGCCTGGGGGTCAGAGGTTCATGGGTTCTAATCCTGGCTCCTCCACGTGTCAGCTGTGTGACCTTGATGGTGATGATATTTGTTAAATGCTTCCTGTGTGCCAAGCACTGTTTTAACCTCTGGAGTAGATACAGGGGAATCAGGTCGTCCCCTGGGGGGCTCACACTCATAATCCCCATTTTACAGATGAGGTAACTGAGACCCAGAAAAGTTCAGGGACTTGCCCAAAGTCACACAGCTGACAGGTGGCGGAGTCGGGATTCGAACCCAGGACCTCTGACTCCCAAGCCCGGGCTCTTTCCTCTAAGCTACGCTGCTTCTCTATGGCATATGTAAGGTTTAGTAATAACAATAGTAATAATGTAGCACTGGGGTGGATACAAACAAATCGGGTCGGACACGGTCCCTGTGCCACGTGGGGTTCACGGTCTCGATCCCCATTTTCTAGACGAGGTAACCGAGACCCAGATAAATTAAGTGATCTGCCCATGGTCACACAGCAGACAAGTGGCGGTGGCAGGATTAGAACACATGACCAGTGGAAAGAGCACGGGCTTTGGAGTCAGAGGTCGTGGGTTCGAATCCCGGCTCTGCCGCTTGTCAGCTGTGTGACTGTGGGCGAGTCACTTCACTTTTCTGTGCCTCAGTTACCTCATCTGTAAAATGGGGATGAAGACTGTGAGCCCCACGTGGGACGACCTGATTCCCCTGTGTCTACCCCGGCGCTTAGAACAGTGTTCCGCACATAGTAGGCGCTTAACAAATACCAACATTATTATTACCTTCTGATTGCCAGGGCCATGTTTATTGGTTTCCTACCTCAGTAAAGCAGACCGTCTGGATCTGTGCCTGGGCTTGGTAAAGTGTAAGCGCTTAGTACAGTGCTCTGCCCACAGTAAGCACTCGGTAAATACGATCAAATATCAGACAGTTCTGCTGGGGCCAACTCAGCGTGGCTCAGTGGAAAGAGCGCGGGCTTTGGAGTCAGGGTTCATGAGTTCGAATCCCAGCTCTGCCACTTGTCAGCTGTGTGACTGTGGGCAAGTCACTTAACTTCTCTGTGCCTCAGTTCCCTCATCTGTAAAATGGGGATTAAGACTGTGAGCCCCACGTGGGACAACCTGATTCCCCTATGTCTACCCCAGCGCTTAGAACAGTGCTCGGCAGATAGTAAGCGCTTACCAAATACCAACATTATTATTATTATTATTATTAGACCTAAAATCCGTCACCTTGCCACGGAACCTTCTAGAGCAAGCTTGGCGGTGACAATCTCCCCCTAAACCAGGGAAAGGAGCGGAACAGATTCAAGTACCGAGTCTCACCCTCTTTCAAAAGTGGCACCTACAAAACACTGGGATCGATTTCTGCCCTCCGTAAACAGGAAATGTCCATCAACTCCCGGACGTTCGACGTTCATAAAGATCAGCATGAGCCAACTCAGAGAAACCGGCTCTTCACGATAGCGTGTCTCGGAGTATTTTAGATGCTGCTCCTTGCTGATCATCAGGTAATCCTTCTGTCACATAATTTATCCGTACAAGTTAAAACTTTGCATATGTATACGCAATTCAGAATGGAGCCATAAATTGGTAACCTAGCCTCCTCTCTAATGGCCTCACATCATCACCTCTTTCAGCAAGTCGGGACTAAGGGCACCCGGTAAACGCCTATGATTAATCTCACACCATGATCCATTCCATATTTCAATATCCAACTGGCACATTTGGCCTTTAGAGGAAGAGAGGAGTTCGCTTTCCAGTGCTGTCAGTCTCTGTACCTTCCTGCCTACAGCAAACTTGAAAAAAAAATGACTTGTGAGAGATGTTAAGCAACCAAACCTTTTATAAAACATGTCAAGATTAATTGCTGGTTTCACTCATGAGCCGTAGACTGTTTTCTAAGGTTCTCATCTTATTAGATACAGTGATTCATATTCGCTTTCTTGGCAAAACATCTGCTGCTTTGCAGATATCGCCATCAATAATATACGTAACGATCGGGTTATTCCGCCAACATCGGCTCACTGGGAAAATCAGAAGAATAAAAACCATGCTAGAAATCTCTTTGGTATTTGGTATTTGCACTTTAAGCGTTTTCAGAGTGAACTTATTCCTCTGACAAAAGAAATGCTCGTGGTAATTTGACTATAAAATTTGCCTCCAATTCAATCCCAGTGATCAAATTCTGAAATTAACTGTCTTTGCTAAAGACTAAATTAACTACGAAACACTTCCTTCACTCTCTGGTATCTTGGGCGAGTCACTTAACGTCTCTGTGTCTCACTTTCCTCATCTGTAAAGTCAAAAGTAGGCCACTGTTCTCCCTTCCCCCTAGACTGTGAACCCAGCGTGGAATCTGGACTGTGTCCGACGGGATTATCTTGTAGCTGCCCAGTGCTTAGTACAGTGCTTGGCACATAGTAAATTCAGGACAAATATTACTATTATGAGGATGATGCTGATGATGATAATCTCTAAGTCTCCATGGAGCTTTTGATCCTGAGTCAGGAAAATTACAGCTATCAATCAATGAATCAATCGATAGTACGTCCTGAACACCTACTCTGTGCGGAGCACTGAGCTAAGTGCTTGGGAAAGTGCAGTAGAATGGGCAGACATGATCTCTTGAAGGATCTTACAATCCGGCGGGGGAGATGGATATTTAAAGCAACATAGTGTAGAGTTGAAAGATATGGACATAACTGCTTTTGGGGTGTGCAGGGCAAATACCCAAAGGTTTAAGGGTGAGAATTCAATTGCACTGGTGATGGGGAAGTGTTGAAGAGGTAGTAGAAGGGTGGAATAGGGTGAGGAGATATTAATCAGGGTAGGCCCTCTGGAGGAGATCTGATTTTAGGCTATAGATTGTAAACCCCTTGTGTTGTAGTAATTGGTAATAATAATAATGATGGTATTTGTTAAGCTCTTACTACGTGCCAGGCACTGTACTAAATGCTGCGGTGGATACCAGCAAATCGATTTGGTCACAGTCCCTGGTCCACATGGGGCTCACAGTCTCAATCCCTATTGTTCAGAGGGGGTAAATGAGGCACAGAGAAGTGAAATGCCTTGCCCAAGGTCACACAGCAGGCAAGTGGCAGAGCCGGGATTAGAACCCTTGACCTTCTGACTCCCAGGCCTAAGCCCTGTACACTACATCCTGCTGTTTCTCTAGTAGCCCAGGACTCAAAAATGAAATAATTCAACTCTCCCATACCAAATGATTGTCTATTTAGACATTCTATGCTACGATATCTCTGAAACAGCCTCGGAGGATAGAGACAGTCCCTGCCCTTCGACGGGCTTACAGTCTGATCGGGGGAGACGGACAGACAAGCGCAATGGCAATAAATAGAATCGAGGGGAACAGCATCTCATTAGACCAATAGCAAATAGATAGAATCAGGAGGGTCTGATATGACTCTGACAGCTGGAAATATTACAAAAGACATACCGACTTCCTAAAGATTTCACTAGTGGCACCAAGAAACCATGCTTAACATCAAGTGTCAGAACAAGATTTCCAACAGTGTGGTCTTGGAGTGCGTCAGCTCGCCAGTATGGAAACAGTGGTCCCGGAACACAGCTCTGTTGGTCAGTACCTTGAAGGAGAATGGCTGAATGAATGTATACACGATCAGGAAGGTCCCAATAGGAGACCCAGCAGTGGACTGAAAAAGGCCGCCGCAGTGGACAGACTAGATTGGTGGCCAGTGAACAGGATAGTGGTGGCTCTCCTTGAATTACCGATTGGGGTTCCAAGAGGTAGGTTTGAAATCAGAGACAGATCCTGTAAGGGACACATCCATCAGCCCAACCAGGATGCAGCTTTAGCATAGAAATGTGGCCTGGTGCACTGGGAATTAGAATACCTGTGTTCGAATCCTGGATCGGCCCCTTGCCTGTTGGGTGACCTTAAGCAAGTCCCTTAACTTCTCAGAGCCTCAGTTTCCTCATCTGTGAAATGGGGATTAATGTCCATCGCTCTTCCTCTTAGGCTGGGGAATCCCAGGTGGAACAGGGAGGGTCTTTGAGCTGACTGTATTGTATTTATCCCAGCAATTAATAATAATAATAATAATAATAATAATGTTGGTATTTGTTAAGCGCTTACTTTGTGCAGAGCACTGTTCTAAGCGCTGGGGTAGACACAGGGGAATCAGGTTGTCCCAAGCGAGGCTCACGGTCTTCATCCCCATTTTACAGATGAGGGAACTGAGGCACAGAGAAGTGAAGTGACTTGCCCACAGTCACACAGCTGACAAGGGCGAGTCACTTAACTTCTCCGTGCCTCAGTTCCCTCATCTGTAAAATGGGGATAAAGACTGTGAGCCCCACGTGGGACAACCTGATTCCCCTATGTCTACCCCAGCGCTTAGAACAGTGCTCTGCACATAGTGAGCGCTTAACAAATACCAACGTTATTAAGTGGCGGAGCCGGGATTCGAACCCATGACCTCTGACTCCCAAGCCCTTAAAACAATCACTATTATTGCATGTGAACAGTGCAGGAGGGAGGATTGGTTATATATATCGATCTTCTCAGCTACATTCGCGTGCAGTAATGAGATGTCTTCCTCAGAGGCATCCTGTTTGAAAATGGACACAGACACACATACGCGCGCACGCACGAATACACAACACCTAGCAGATACTGTGAGGACTAGAGCTTCTGGAATGAATATTTAAACTCCTTTGGGCAGGGAACACATCTACCAACTCTACTCTATTCTGCCGAGCACTTAGTACAGTCCTCTGCACACGGTAAGCACTCGGTAAATACCGTTAATTGATTTCACCAAACTTTCTGTTCTCCGCGGTTTAGTTATTTTGTGACGGGCTCTTGTCAAGGTATGGCCTCACATGATATCTATGGGGAAACTGCTGTTTCATCTAACTATAAAATGAATGATCAATGAGAGAAGGAAAATAAACCCGGTCTTGATAGCCTTCATTAATTCTGAGTCACACCTTCTTCGTGGTTGAGGTTGGATTAAGGGCAGGACTAGAACCACCTTTTGTCTGTCAACGTTACACAGGCCTTACTCTTCCTTCTCAATCTATTTAGTTGCCATTGTTTTTACGAGATGTTCTTCCCCTCGACTCTATTTATTGCCACTGTTCTTGTCTGCCCGTCTCCCCCGATTAGACCGTAAGCCCGTCAAAGGGCAGGGACTGTATCTGTTGCCGATTTGTACATTCCAAGCGCTTAGTACAGTGCTCTGCACATAGTAAGCACTCAATAAATACTATTGAATGAATGAACGAATGAATGAATGCTACAGCTGCCTGGGTGAAAAAAAAATAGCCCTAACTTTCCACAGAGTCTCTCAAAGCTGACAACAGTTGTAACAGTGAATGACACATAGTAACCGCTTAACAAATGCCATTATTATTATTATTATTACTCTCACACCAAGGCCAAGTTCTTCAGATTTACACAGATGCCTTAGCTCATTAGTAGGCAGGTGAAACAAATAAGGCTCTAATCTGGGGATGGGTGAGGCTGTTTTGAGGGACGGAGGGAGGAAGAGCCTAAGATCTGATAGGAAAGAGGAAGCAGGATCTTTCTGTAAGTGTCCTGGAAAAAGGAAGTGAAAAAGGATCCACCTTTGCCAGAAATCAGGGTAAGAAAGAAGGTTGTATCTGAGAAGTTGTATCTGAGGATGAAGGAGGGGAAGAGAGAACATATCTTTTACTGAAGGAAAAATGGATGAGTCAGGTTTGGGATCTGATGAGTTTGGGTTTGAAATTCCAAGAAGATTTTTGAATAGGGAATTGCCATGTAGAAGAAAATATGTGTGGTGCTTCAGTCTAATCTCTTGTGTGTTTACTTAGATTTAATTGTCAAATCAATCATTCAGTAGCATTTATTGAATACTAGTGTGTGCAGAAGATGATATGAAGTGCCTGGGGAAGCAGCATGGTGTAGAGGTTAGAGTAGGGGCCTGTGAGCCTGAAGACCAATTATTATTGTTATTATTATTACAATACAAAAGACTTGGTACAGATGTTACCTGCAGATCTATGTGCAACCCCTAGAAAGGAATAGATACTTCTTGGAGCTTTTGTCTTCTGTGTTTAAACTTTCTGCGTTCAGGATTTGTTTCAGGGATTGTGTAGATTGTTTAATATACATCATTGCTAATAATGCTTTAAAAGTGATATCAAAAAATTAGACTGTGTAATCTCACAAATGATTTTCATAACCGGCCTGATTTTAAGATGTTATCTTCTGGACTTGGAAGATCATTCCTAGCAATTGGAAAGTTTTTCCATAGTCAGCAACTCTCTTAAAATCTAGGCAGCGTAGGTCAATCAATCAGTGGTATTTATTGAGTGTTTAGTATCTGCAGAGCACTGGCCTAAGAGCCTGTGAGAGTATATTAAGACAATTAGCAGAATACGACAGAATTAGCAGATGGATGAGGATAAGTCTATTTTCCAAATGGAGGTGGCAGAGAATTTTAGTGATCTGTCAGAAGTCACAACTAGTCATCAATAGAATGTAGATAAGTAGACTTCCCACAGCCCAGGTAATTGTCACATAGCTCCACAGGTCATCAATGGTAGCTCAGACTCTAAGCACTTGATTATTGCTTCCTGATAATTAAGAATTTGTCATCTTTCCAAGCAGGGAAATACATGTTCTCCTTCCCATCAATGAGCAACAGAATTTGTGTGTATTTTGCAGAGTAGCTTCTACTTCAGGCTGCATTTCCACCTCTTCATCCGTAATTCCATGCTGGAAAATCCTAAAATCTGACCGGGAAACTAGGTCATAACGAATATCATAAAGTATTCAATGCTACTCATGACTAAGGATAGAGTTATGTGGTTCAAAATTCTATATATTTTTTTCCAATCTTGATGAGGTACCTACTGTTAATCTATGTCCTGAAGATCTACCATCCACTGTTAATAAGATAAAACACACACTAAGAAACTTAAACACTTCAGAGAATATTAAAGAAAACAAACGTCTACCCTACAAATAGAATTTTAGGTAAGTCCGCAAATGTTTTAACATGAACTTTATCATTTCCTTGATAAAGCTGTAGCCAAGGGAAACAACTGAACCGAAGAGCAATGTTTTACATGTCTATTTTTGTTCTTGGGAAAAGCCTTACACTAACATGTAACCTGAATAATTTTGCATAGCAGAACTTTTCAGTTTTAATCTTCTATACTCAGTAGATCAGCCTCCTTACAATCGGGAGGGTTCTTGTTTTGAAGTTTGTGCTCTAAGCGGCACCCCATTTCTAATTGTATACCCGCCGTCTGTCCACTTCCATGGCTGTTGAGACAATCCTCGGCTTCCCAAATGTACTCAAAGGTTTCAGTAGCCTTATGCCTACCGCTGAAGCAAAAACACTTAGCTATTGTCATTGTTAACTCATCAGCACCAACAATGACAAAACAATGAAAGCAAAAAACTCCAGCAGCATCCGGGAAGAAGATCCATTCCAAAACATGGAAAAAAGTGATCAGAACCCCCTGGGATGGGAATGCTAAATAGCAATGGTCTATTTTTGCTAAGCAAACGATGTTATTATTGTATTAAGCGCTAACTTTGCGTCAAGCGCTATTCTAAGTTTAGAGGTGAGTACAAATTAATCAGATCAGACGCAGTAAGAGGGAGAACAGGCATTGACTTTCACTTTATAATCACCAACACCGTTTCACCTTCCAAATAAGAGGAAGACAACGTAGATGTATCCATGGTATAAACAGCGACATCTCCTCATCCGTCAGTGTGACAACCAAAGATGTGAAACTGCAGCCATACGAATATAATGATAATAATAATAATGTTGGGATTTGTTAAGCACTTACTATGTGCAGATCACCGTTCTAAGTGCTAGGGGAGATTCAGGGTAATCAGGTTGTCCCACGTGAGACTCATAGTTAATCCCCATTTTACAGATGAGGTAACTGAGGCCCAGAGAAGTGAAGTGACTTGCCCACAGTCACACAGCTGACGAGTGGCAGGGCCTGGATTCGAACCCATGACCTCTGACTGCCAAGCCCGGGTTCTTTCCAATGAGCCACGCTGCTTCTACGAAGTGCCCACTGGCTCCTATGCTTCACTTGTAGACTGGTGTAGAAAGAGTCCTCGGTTCCTTCAGGAATTTACACCCTTGGCCGAGAAGACCCCCGGAGTCCTTGTGACCTCAACCTAGCCGGTTCTTTCCAGACCAGCTGGGCCTGGTGGGTGTAGATAAGGCAGCTAGAGGTAGAGATAAGATTGAGTCAAGACAGCCAGGCAGGACCCAGGTCTTAGCTGAGAGAAGCAAAATCAGGGTGCTCGGCATCCACAAGGACCATGAGGAGTCCTGTGCAGCGGTGAAAACCTGGGTGACAAAATCGAAAACAAAATAATAATGTTGGTATTTAAGTGCTTACTATGTGCAGAGCACTGTTCTAAGCGCTGGGGGTGATACAGGGGAATCAGGTTGTCCCACGTGAGGCTCACGGTTAATCCCCATTTTACAGATGAGGTAACAGGCACAGAGAAGTTAAGTGACTTGCCTGCCCAAGGTCACACAGCTGACAAGTGGCAGAGCCGGGAGTCGAACTCATGACCTCTGACTCCCAAGCCCAGGCTCTTTCCACTGAGCCACGCTGCTTCCAAAGTAAACAAGGTGGAGTTGTGGTTGAGAAGTGAAAATCGACAGTGAGAACACAGTAGATCCAGTGTCTCTGTCCCTGCAGCCAAGAAGAGACAAAGCTCGTTAAAGCAAATCCACATCCCTGGGCTCCCTCTCTCAATAGCCCCACTTTTGGGGGGTATTTGTAAAGCGCTTACTATGTGCCCATTACTGTAATAATAATAATGTTGGTATTTGTTAAGCGCTTACTAGGTGCCGAGCACTGTTCTAAGCGCTGAGGGAGATACAGGGTAATCAGGTTGTCCCACGAGGGGCTCACACACTTTTAATCCCCATTTTACAGATGAGGGAACTGAGGCCCGGAGAAGTGAAGTGACCCACCCACAGTCACACAGCTGACGAGTGGCAGAGCCGGGAGTCGAACTCATGACCTCTGACTCCGAAGCCCAGGCTCTTTCCACTGAGCCACGCTGTAAATGCTGGATAGATACCAGCTAATCAGGTTGACTACGGTCCATGTCTCAAATGGGGCTCACGTGTTAATCCCCATTTTTACAGATGAGATGTACGAAGCACAGAGAAGTAAATTGTCTTGCCCAAGGTCACCCAGTAGACATGTGGCAGAGCCGCAATCAGAACCCAGGTTCTTCAGACGCCCAGGCTCGTGCTCTATCCTCTAGGCTCAACATGAGCAAGACTGAGCTCCTCATCTTCCCTCCCAAACCCGGTCCGCTCCCAGACTTCTCCATCACCGTGGATGGCACGACCATCCTTCCCGTCCCGCAGGCCCGCGATCTCGGTGTCATCCTTGACTCGTCCCTCTCGTTCACCCCACGCATCCTATCCGTTACCGAGACCTGCCGGTTTCACCTCTACAATATCGCCAAGATCCGCCCTTTCCTCTCCACCTTACTATTACGGGCTCTCGTTATATCCCGGCTAGACTACTGTGTCAGCCTTCTCTCTGACCTCCCTTCCTCCTCTCTCGCCCCGCTCCGGTCTATTCTTCACTCCGCTGCCCGGCTCATCTTCCCGCAGAGACGATCTGGGCATGTCACTCCCCTTCTTAAACAACTCCAGTGGTTGCCTATCGACCTCCGCTCCAAACAAAAACTCCTCACTCTAGGCTTCGAGGCTCTCCATCACCTTGCCCCTTCCTACCTCTCCTCCCTTCTCTCTTTCTACCGCCCACCCCGCACGCTCCGCTCCTCCGCCGCCCACCTCCTCGCCGTCCCTCGGTCTCGCCCGTCCCGCCGTCGACCCCCGGGTCGCGTCCTCCCGCGGTCCCGGAACGCCCTCCCTCCTCACCTCCGCCAAACTGATTCTCTTTCCCTCTTCAAAACCTTACTTAAAAATCACCTCCTCCAAGAGGCCTTCCCAGACTGAGCTCCTCTTCCCCCTCTACTCCCTCTGCCATCCCCCCTTTACCTCTCCGCAGCTAAAGCCTCATTTTCCCCTTTTCCCTCCGCTCCTCCACCTCTCCCTTCCCATCCCCACAGCACTGTACTCGTCCGCTCAACTGTATATATTTTCATTACCCTATTTATTTTGTTAACGAATTGTACATCGCCTTGATTCTATTTAGTTGTCATCGGTTTTTACGAGATGTTCTTCCCCTCAACGCTGTTTAGTGCCATCGTTCTCGTCTGTCCGTCTCCCCCGATTAGACCGTAAGCCCGTCAAACGGCAGGGACCGTCTCTATCTGTTGCCGACTTGTTCATCCCAAGCGCTTAGTACAGTGCTCTGCACATAGTAAGCGCTCAATAAATACTATTGAATGAATGAATGAATAGGCCACAAGGGCCAAGAGGAGTCCTGGGCAGTGGTGAAAAACCTGGGTGACCAAATCTAAAACAAAATAATAATGTTGGTATTTGTTAAGTGCTCACTATGTGCAGAGCACAGAGAGTTGCTTCTCTGACCCCTTCCGAGATTTCTCTTGGATAATTTGGGCGGAGAGACTGGCTCCTTTGTCCAGTAGGGAAAAAGTTCTACATCCTGGGAAGCTTAGTTAAGGTCGAGCTTCCTGTTGACTGGGAGGGGTTTACTGCTAGACTGTAAACTCCTTGTAAAATTGGAAACCCTTTGAGGGCAGGGATCCTGTCCACCCACTCTGTTGCACTGTACTCTTCCAAACGCTAAACACAGCGCTCTGCTCAAAGCGAGCCCTCAGTAAATGCCACTGACTGCTCCGAGACCAGCCAGAAGAGCCCTGATGTGGGCATCTAGTTCTCTCCTCCCCTCTCAGGGTGGCACCTAGATAGTTTCCAGTCCTCTACCAGTCTCGGCTATGGGAGGGGGAGTCAAGCAGAGGCCTGTCCAGTTCATTCCTAGCTTGGGCAGTGGCTAGCCACTCGTCAGCTGCGTGACTGTGGGCAAGTCACTTCTCTGTGCCTCAGTTACCTCATGTGTAAAATGGGGATTAACTGTGAGCCTCACGAGGGACAACCTGGTTACCCTGTATCTCCCCCAGCGCTTAGAACAGTGCTCCGCACATAGTAAGCGCTTAACAAATGCCAACATTATTATTAGCCAGGGGAAGGCAATCTGCTACAAGTCAAAACTCACCCATGCTGGGCAGCAGGGCACGGGAGAGAGTTCATTCGTTCATCCAATAGTATTTATTGAGCGCTTACTATGTGCAGAGCACTGTACTAAGCGCTTGGAATGGACAAATCGGTAACCGAGACAGTCCCTGCCCTTCGACGGGCTTATAGTCTAATCGGGGGAGACGGACAGACAAGAACAATAGCGATAAATAGAATCGAGGGGATGAACATCTCATTAAAACTAGCAAATAAATAGAATTAAGGTGATATACATTTGAGGGCGGAGATTCAAGTTTACTGCGCGGAAGGCAGCGGTGGTAACCACTTCCATATCTTCCCCAAGAAAACTCTGTGGCTACACCACCAGAAAGATTGCAGATGAAGAATGGGAAGTACTGGGAGAGAGATGCCCGTGGCATCGCTATGGGTCAGAAACGACTCGACGGCATAGGACAAGTTCTCTCCTCCTGAACTATATTTGGGGTAAAAAAGCTAGAATGGGTTAATCTGATTATGATCTTAATTTGAGGATTATTTTAGACTAAATACTATCCCAGGCCTTTCCCCAAGCCTAGCACACAGTTTAACATAGGAAAACCTTCATGTCTGGGCTTAACCAATCCTCAGCTTGGCCCTGACCGTCTTAAACCTTGGTGGCCGTAAATAGTAATCATTTAGTAGTATTTTATTAAGCACTATACTGAGCACTTGGGAGAGTTCGATAGAGCAAGAAGACGTGATTCCTTCCCTCAGTGATCTTACAGACTAGTGGAGGAGATAAATGGTAATGTACATAAGTGCTGTGGAATTATCCTTAAATTCTATTGCCTCGCAAACATTTCTTTAATATTCTCTGTTGAAACCTCTTCCAGTCTGTGTTACCGGCGACTTTGATCTTGATCAAAGTCCCACGAATGCTAGGACTTTCACAGAACTATGCACTGACTCCCAGTGGGAATTTTTAATTCCTTATCTGCCTCGGATGATATTGAACACAAGGTATTTGGTAATTTTAGCTCAAGTTCAATGGTATTCAACTAAGCAGCCCCAATTTTGATCTTCCAAGGAATAAATCTCAGTGGAGATCAAATAGTCTCCTTTTCCCCGTAGCATCCGTGGGGGGAGGTATGGTGGTCAAACTGAAGCAGCAGGGTTTTGCGGATAGAGCACAGGCCTGGGAATCAGAAGGTCATGAGTTCTAATCCCGGCTCCGCCACTTGTCTGCTGTGTGGCCTTGGGCAAGTCCCTTGACTTCACCGTGCCTCCGTTGCCTAATCTGTAAAATGGGGATTGAGGCTGGGAGCCCCACATTGGGACAGGGACTGTGTCCAACCCGATAGGCTGGTATCCACTCCCAGCACTTAGTACAGTGTCTGGTACATAGTAAGCACTTAACAAATACTACAGTGATTATTATGTCGCGACCTGTTCAGTCGATGACTTTTGTGCCCCAGATGGATCGCGCGTTGTGAGCAGGGATTATTCATTCATTCCGTAGTATTTCTTGAGCGCTTACTATGTGCAGAGCACTGTACTAAGAACTTGGAATGTACAAACTCACCTCCTCCAAGAGGCCTTCCCAGACTGAGCTCCCCCCTTTTGCCCTCTGCTCCCTCTATCCCGCCTTCACCTCTCCGCAGCTAAACCCTCTTCTCCCCCCTTTCCCTCTCCCATCGCACCCCCTCGGCACTGTACTCGTCCGCTGGACTGTATATATCTTTATCACCCTATTTATTTTATTTTGTTTAATGAGATGTACCTCACCCTGATTCTATTTAGTCGCCATCGGTTTTTACGAGATGTTCTTCCCCTCGACTCTATTTATTGCCATTGTTCTTGTCTGCCCGTCTCCCCCGATCAGACCGTAAGCCCGTCAAGCGGCAGGGACCGTCTCTATCTGTTGCCGACTTGTTCATTCCAAGAGCTTAGTACAGTGCTCTGCACATAGTGAGCGCTCAATAAATACTACTGAATGAATGAATACAAATCGATAACAGATAGAGACAGTCAGTCCCTGCCCTTTGACGGTTTTACAATCTAATCTAAGGGATTAGGGCTGCCAACTCTGTTATATTGTACTCTCACAAGTGCTTAGTACAGTGCTCTGCACACAAGCTTTTAGTCAATAAGATTGATCACGTCTGGGAGGGTTGACAGTGAGTGGTGGTAGAGAAAATAACTGAGAGTCAGCAGATGATGGGGGTTAACTCCAGCTTTACTTCTCTGGGCCTCAGTTTCCTTATCTGTTAAATGGGATGGGGACTGTGAGCCCCCCCATGGGACAGGGACTATGTCCAACCCGATTTGCTCATATCCACCCCACTGCTTAGGACAGTAAGCGCATATTAAGCATTTAACAAATACCACAGTTGTTATCATCACCGTAATCCTCGCAGGATTTTGTTCCTGGAGTTTCAGGCCCGAGGTTCTTCCATGGTTCTTGATAGTAACCTTCATCATCGTCATTATCCTTCCCGTTGGATACAGACGAAATGATTACTTTCCAGGGATTGTTGGATGGAGTAGTGAGGACCACCAGTGTTAATAGTCCCTGATTCAATTAATGCGGATTTTGGTAACTCTTCAAAATAGAAATACAGCAAAATCTAGAGAGTAGTTGTGTACGTGTACTGAATTCAGCAACTCAGTTTGAGAAACAGTCTGGCCTAGTGGAAAGAGTGACTACTTGGGTTCTAACCCCAGCTCCACCACTTACCTGTTGTTTGTGACCTTGGGCGAATCACTTCACTTCTCTGGGTCTCAGTTCGCTCATCTGCAAAATGGGGATTCAATACCTGTTCTCTCTCCTACTTAAACTGCGAGGCCCAGGTGGGACCTGATTATCTTGATTCAGTGCTTGGCACAGGGTACTTTATTATTATTAAAGAATTATTATTAGAGAAGCAGCGTGGCTCAGTGGAAAGAGCCCGGGCTTGGGAGTCAGAGGTCATGGGTTCGAATCTCAGCTCTGCCACTTGTCAGCTGACTGTGGGCAAGTCACTTCACTTCTCAGTGCCTCAGTTACCTCATCTGTAAAATGGGGATTAACTGTGAGCCTCACGTGGGACAACCTGATGACCCTGTTTCTACCCCAGCGCTTAGAACAGTGCTCTGCACATAGGAAGCGCTTAACAAATACCAACATTATTATTATTTATTCAAAGTAACTGCCAAAATGGATGCGGATTTTTAGAAAATGCCGCCGCTTCTGGGGTTTGGTGTCTCCTGCTCTGTTTCAGGTGTTGAAATCCATAAACTAGATGCTCTTCCTTATCAAGTCTTTAGGAGAATCCTGTAGAAGTAGTGTGTTTACTTCACTTGTTGTAGCTTGGCATTTACATCTAGTCCTGCACTAAAAGGGAGAGCAGAGAGTTATAAGAAAATGAAATGTACAAAATTACACATCACCTTTGTTGTCTAAAAACCATCCAGTCCACATACTTTATAATGAAGGGGAGGTTCTCATTTTTCACCAGTCTAGTGCTGGTGAAAGGGAGGTAGAGGAAAGACAAATAACAGAAGTTCACAACTGGGAGTCTGATTAGGACAGAATAACCAAAGAAATTCTGAGATTTCAATGTTCGAAAATAGAGAAGAAACCACAGAGAGGATCAGTTAGCTGCCCCAGGCCTGAAGGAAAGCGAGAATTAAAAAATTCCTGGATCAACTAGTCTGGAATTTTAAAACCGCAGGATACTGTAGCCCCTCGGGGACTTTAGCGATTTAGGCATCTGTTAGGTAGCAAACACAGTTAAACGTGGACCATCAAAGGCATTTTTAAATTAAGTAGGATTTTAGTAGAAAGTCAGCAACTGGAGAAGTTCTGGTAGGCGGTTACCGGTGAGGAAGGGGGTCAGTGAAATAATAGAATTAGATGACAAAATCTGTGTGGATGATAAACGTGGATCTGAAATTTACCAGAAATAAACTAGTGTATATGTGGAACACCAAAACATCAAGGGGATTTGGGAAAGATTTGAAAGACCGTGATATATGATTTCTTTCCTACTTGGGAGGGAATTTACGGCAAAACTAAAATCCATCAGTAGGAGCTAAGCAGTCTGAGTACCCTAAAATATTCCAAGTTGAGTGTAAATATTTCAGGTCTATTGAAAAAGGGAACGTTCAAAGGCATTGAGACTGGTTTCAAGGGAAATTAACAAAGCCGGAGGGAAACTGAGGAGAGGAGTGCTTTTAAAGCACTCGATCGGTTTGCCCCCTCCCACCTTATCTCACTGATCTCCTACCACTGCCCAGGCTGAACATTTCGCTCCTCTAGTGCCAACCCGCTCACCGGGCCCCGATCTTATCTATCTTGCCGCCGACCTCTTTCCCTTGTCCCTCCTCTGGCCTGGAACTCCCTCCCTCTTCCTATATGCCAGACCACCGCTCTCTCCAACTTCAAATCGTTTTTTTAAATTGTTTTAAAATTATGGTATTTAAGTGCTTATTATGTGCCAGGCCCTGTATTACACCCTGGGGTAAGTACAAGCTAATCAGGTTGGAAATGGTCCCTGGCTGACACGGGGCTCACAGTCTTCATCCCCGATTACAGATGAGGTCACTGAGGCACAGAGAGAAATTAGGTGACTTGCTCAAAGTCACATACCAGACAAGTGACAGAATTAGAACTCAGCTCCTTATTAAAGTCATGTCTCCTCCAAGAGAGCTTCCCTGATTTAAGCCCTCTTTTTCCCTGACTTCTTTTTCCTTCTGTATCATCAATGGATTAGTGCTATATCCTTTGGACGTTTGATATCCACCCCACCCTCAGCCCTACAACACTTAGGTACACATGTGTACATTATTTATTTTGATGTCTGTTTCCCCATCTAGACTGTAAGCTCGTTGTGGGCAGGGAATGTTTCTACAAACTCTGAACTACATTCTTGCAAGTGCTTAGTACAGAGCTCTGCACCCAGTAAGCCCTCAATCAATACAATTGATTGATTACTCTCCCAAGCATTTGGTGCAGGGCTTTGCACACAATGGGTGCTCAGTAGGTACTGCCGATTGATCGCAAGCCACTTTGATGAGCTTCAGCCTCCTCATCCACAAAATGGGGATTAAAAATACCTGTTCTCCCTCCCTCTTAATAATAATAATTATGGTATTAAGTGCTTTCTAAGTGCCAGGCACTAGACTAAGGGCCGAGATGGGTCTAAGCAAATCGAGTTGGACACAGCTCCTTTCCCACGTGGGGCTCACACTTTCAATCCCCATTTTACAGATGAGGTAACTGAGGCCCAGAGAAGTGAAGTAACTTGCCCAAGACCGCACAGCAGACAAGTGGCCGAGCTGAGATTCGAAACCAGGATCGTCCGACTCCCAGGTACCTGTGAGCTCTATATGGAACAGGGACCAGAGTTTAGCATTTCCTATGTGATAAGCACTGTGCTATTTATTATTATTTTATCATTATTATTATTTTTGTTCCCAGAGTTTGAACAGTCTTTCACGAGCTCCTGTCCACTCTGTGGCTTCATGGGAATGGTCTTCCCTTGTGTGGTGGCAGGGAGAAGAGGGCACGAAATGGAACCCTTCTCTGGATCCCTGTGCAATAAGCACTTAGTACAGTTCTCTGCACTCAGTAAGAGATCAATAAATCACCACTGACTTGAAAAAAAAATGACATCCCCAAGACCTCTAATTGCTGGCAGTTCAATTCTGGGTCTTAAGAAAATTCCAAAGGAGATTCAAGGCACAATATGATTTGGCATTTGATTGTACTTTTTCACCTATCCTTTGGACCATTAGAAATGAAAAAACAGCAGTGCAAATAGGAAGATGTGACAGGGAGATAGTCAAAATGGTAGTACAATATATGTGTTGGAATTTTTTTTTTCCTTTTAGAGTAAATTCTTCATTATTAACCTGGTTGATTGAAAACATATAAAAATTTGAACCAGAACTTTCAATATTTCAACAATTGCAACATGTTTATCTAAGCTCTATTTCCAAGCTTGTTATCTAGACTACAAGCTCACTGTGAGCAGGGAACGTGCCAAACAACTCTGTTGTATTGTCCTCTCCCAAGCGCTTAGTACAGGGCTCTGCGCACAGTGAGTGCTCAATAAATATGATCGATTGAACCTCATTAGCGTGCAACAAGGAATCTTGGCTCTGAACTCAGTGATTCTGTAGTTTTCAAATAAGCATTTTACTAGTACAGTGCTTGACTGTAGAATCAGTCACTGAAGATTCGTTGCCCTTAGAGTTCTTTTATGGTTCTCTGGGTATTTGGGAACTTATTTACGCCTTCCTTAGCACTCAGTTATTCATTCTGACCACATAAGTTGCAAATATTTCTGTTTCTCTCTCCCTGTTAGTGTAAAGCTCCTTCTGGGCTGGGAACACGTTATTTTAATTTCTATTTCCCAAGTATTTAGCACTGTGTACACCAGTTCCTAGACCGAGAGCCAGATTCAGTTGGGTAAGGAACTGTCTAATTTGATGGTATTGGATCTAACCTGATGCTTAGCACTGTGCTCGATGCAGACTAAGGGGTCAGCAAATACTACAATTGTTAATAATAATGATTAATATTATTATGTGCACTCACTAAGTTCTTCTCTATGTTACTGCTATTACTGCTAGATGCAGTAGCATGAGCTGAAATCTGTGTGATCCTTCCCCACAAATAAGCTCTCTTTTGCTCAGCTCACTTGCCCCTCCGTGTCGCCTATGCACTGAAACTTTTGACCTTTGGACGCTTGATATTCCCCCCACCGTCAAACACGGGGCACTTATTTATATATCTTTAAATTATATATTATAAATCATTCATATTCATGTCTGTCTCCCCCTCTAGACGCTAAGCTTATTTCGGGCAGGGAACGTGACAGCTAATTCTGCTGTGTTGTATTCTCCCAAGTGCTTAGTACAGTGCTCTGCACATAGTAAACTCTAAATAAATAATGATTGATTCAATTCAGTCATTAGCCCAGCTTGGGTAGTTTGTTTCAAAATTGGGTTTATACTGGTAACATTCTTTAGCTTGCATCCCGAATTCAGTGAGCTCGGTTACGACAGAAGAAAATCCAGAGTACGACAGTTCTCTCTTGCCATTCCTGCTTTTCCAGATTTTCGCATTAAACTGTGGGTCGAGGCATAAAGTTTTTGCTTTTCAAATGTCAGCTGTTCTTTTCTTTTGCTACTGGTTGAAAGCCAGCATTGTCAGATAGGAGACAAGTTGGCAATTATCCTAACTACCAGTGGGAATACATCGTCTCTCCTGGACTTATATTCTTAAATGCTACCTAAAAAAAAATCTGTATATAATTACCTCAATGATCTTGAAAATATTAATTAAAGAGCTAATAATTACTCTGCTTGGGGCTGAAAGTGATATAATTAGCTTTAAACTGCGAGGTTTTATTTGGAATCGATTAAGACATTTATTCAGTGGATTACTTGGCAGAGAACGACTTCCCAATCCTGTTAATAAGTCTTTACCGGAACAGAAACATAAACAGGGGCAAATGTTTGTTTACTTTTGGGTTCTGTTATCTGATTTAGGTTTCTTTTAATTACTCGGAGGTGGATGCCTTGTTGAGCCCGAAAGTGTCGCAGGCATGTTAGAGCAGAGGGAGCAGCTTGGGTAAAATCTGGAAAAAAATTGCTTTTGTCTCAAACTGAAACCTATTCAGTTGGCTGAAAGGTTTCTTGAAACCTGGGAAATTTCAGGAGAGTCCGTACCAGTTTTTCCTCGTCTTCCATTTCCAGTGAGAGATTATAATGGTGCCAGCCTCAATAATAACAACAATAATGATAGTAATAATGGTATTAAGTGCTTACTATGTGCCAAGCATGTTCTAAGCGCTGGGGTATATACAAGGTAATCAGGTTGGACACGGTCCCTGTCCCACGTGAGGCTCACAGTCTCAATCCCCATTTTACAGATTAGGTAACTGAGGCCCAGAGAAGTCAAGTGACTTGCCCAAGGTCACATAGCAGACAAGTGGCAGAATCAGAATGAGAACTGCTGTCCTGACTCCCACCATGGTACACTACGCCATGCTGTTTCTCTGAGTTTCCAAGGAGGCTAGGAGCCACCTGGATTTGAACCAGGGACCTCTTGATCTGCAGTCAAAGACTCCATTTACTCATTCAGTCATATATTAAGTGCTCACCCCTGTGTAGAGCACTGTACTAAGTGCTTGGGAGAGTACAATATAACAGTAAACAGACACATCCCCTCTAGACTGTGAGCTCGTTGTGGGCAGGGAATGCACCTGATGTTATGTTGGACTCTCCCAAGGGCTTAGTACAGTGTTTTGCATGCAGTAAAAGCTCAATAAGTATGATTAGATTTATTATTATTAATAATTACATAATAATTTCTTGCCCACAATGAGCTGACTCCACCCCTGAACCCTGCCCCCTCCAATTGAAGTGTGACTTTCCTGAGGTGTTACAAGTGGTTCTGGTTGTCCTATCGGATCGACCAATCCCTAGTAGAAAATGTTGAATTCTGACCCAAGTTGGCTCCGCGTCCCCTCTGCTGTCTGCCAGTCCCAAGATGCAATCTGGTTCTGGGCCGGTGCTCGCCCCCAGGTCCACTTTCTGGTCAGTTCTTGAGGAAGGGGCCGGGCGGCCCCTTCCCCTCCAAGGCTGGGTGGACCTGTGGAAGAGAGTTCATAGGTGTTTGAGAGTGGAGCATCCACCCCCGCTCCACTCTCCACCCACACAGTCCACATTCGATCATATTTATTGAGTGCTTACTGTGTGCAAAGCACTGTACTAAGCGCTTGGGAGAGTACACTGCAACAGCAGATACATTCCCTGCCCACAACGAGCTCACAGTTTAGAGGGAGAGACGGACATACATAAGTAAATGACAGATATATACAATGTGCGGGGGGGATGGGAGGAAGGATGAATGGAGGGCGACGCAGAAGGGAGTGGGAGAAGAGGAGAGGTGGGCTTAGTCAAGGAAGGCTTCTCGGAGGAGATGTGACTTCAATAAGGCTTTGAAGTAGGGGAGAGCAATTTTCTGCCTGATATGAGGAGGGAGGGCATTCCAGGCCGGAAGTAGGAGGTGGGCTAGAGGTTGGTGGCGAGATAGACGAGATGGAGGTACAGTGAGAAGGTTGGCTTTAGAGGAATAAAGTGTGAGGGCTGGCTTGTAGTAGAAGAGGAGCGAGGTGAGGTAGGAGGGGGCAGGGTGACACGCGATTCTGGCGGAAGAAACCACGCTCCAGAGATCCCATCCTCCCTTCCCCCACCATGGGGATCAACCCTGGAGGAGAAGAGGCTTGGCGTAGTGGATAGAGCGTGGGCCTGGAAGTCAGGATTCCAGGTCATGGATTCTAACGCCGGCTCTGTTACTTATCTGTCGTGTGACCTTGGGCAAGTCATTTCACTTCTCTGGACCTCAGTTACCTCATATATAAGATGGGGATTGAGACCGTGAGCCCCGTATGGAACAGGGCCTGTGTCCAACCTAATTTGCTTGTATCCACCCCAGCGCTTAGTACTTGGCGCACAGTAAGCACTTACCAAATATCATAGCTCTTATTATTCTTATGAGACCTGGAGTGATACGAAAGACATACTCGAAAGGAGGGTAGATTCGTATTCATTCCTAAATAATTGAAAGAGGGAGAAGGGCCTAATTTAAGTATTTGAAAATTCTCTTCCCCCCCATTCCTCTACCCACCCCACCTTCAGTTCACCGTGGGACCGCCTCTGATCCATGCACCCAGTGCCGGGGGAGGGGTCTTGTAGGCGGCCTGGATCCCTTCCTCAGGAGCTGATGTTCGCAGAGGGCAGAGGCCACCCTCTTCTCTGGTGCTGCCCCCCGGCTAGTGAGGTCCAGCGACTTGGTCATTTCATTTAAACCACCAAACCACTGATAAACGGTGCCAACGTATTCTGCTCGATTCTCGGATCATCTTGAAGGACTCCACCTAAAATTGTAGCACCAATCTGCTGTGGAACCTGCTGAAATATTTTACTGAACACAGTGCTCGGTACGTAGCGCTTAAAAAAATACCGCGATTATTATTTCAATGGAATTCATGAGGCAGGGGTGAAGGGGAACCGATGTATGCGCCTGAAGAAACAGTAAAACCATGTCAAACAGAAATGATGCTATTTTGAAAGGCTCCAGTGTTGACAGATACGGTGATAGTCTAGGAACGTTGATTGTCTGACCCTGCCCCGAAATGGGATTGGTGTTTTGGATGGTGATATCCTTGTGAAATTCCAACCCTGACTCCGACTGCAGAGAACCTGACCGCATCAGTCAACTCTGCTGCCTGAAGCTGTGAGGTCTACCCAACCTCATTTTTATTTTTTTTTTTTAGTTTATTCCCACCTAATCCAGGCTGATCCTCAGAACCTTTTCAGCTTCTCTTGTCACTAACTGTTCCTTCAAATGTGGTGATGAATTTGAGAAATCCTTTATGAAATCAGGTTGTAATTTTATATCTCTGCCAAATGACCGATCTCTGAGACAACAGACTCAGATAAATCAAATGTACCGCAGATGGACAGGGTGGATAGAGGCCTCACCCAAGGTTCTGGGTGAGGCCAAATTGGAAATGGATTAGAGCTGAGGTTGAAGCGAGAGTAGAATGAGGTGAGGACGGAAAGGTATTTTTAATTGAACTGCAAAACGATGAGACTAAGAGGAAAGAAATAATTCCCTAAGAGAACTCCTGATTTAGTGGCCATGTTTATATGGTACAAATCTAATGCCAGCTAGAAAATGTCTTCTGAATTTTTGTGTTTTAATTGTATTGTCTCTTGTCAGCCAGATAACTAAGAGTGGGGCATTTGAGAACAGTAAGAAGCAGTGTTGTGTAGTGGAGAGAGCGCGGGCTTGGGAGTCAGAAAGACCTGGATTCTAATCCCTACTCCCCCTCTTGTCTGCTGATCGACCTTGTGCAAGTTATTTAAGTTCTCTGTGTCTGTCTCATCTGTAAAATGGGGATAAAGACTGTGAGCCCCATGTGGGACATGAATTGCGTCCCACCTGATTAGCTTGTATCTACCCCATTGCTTAGAACAGTGTTGGCACATAATAAGCATTTAACAGTGCTTTCTTGGGCAATCCAGCCTGGTTGGGACTGAGATATTAGATTACGGTCATGTAGACTGGATCCTATTTTCATGACCTTTGCATTCTCACAAATGTAGACAGCTCACTGTGGGCAGGGTATGAGAAGCAGCGTGGCTCAGTGGAAAGAGCATGGGCTTTGGAGTCAGAGGTCATGAGTTCGAATCCCAGCTCTGCCACTTGTCAGCTGTGTGACTGTGGGCAAGTCACAACTTCTCGGTGCCTCAGTGACCTCATCTGTAAAATGGGGATTAAGACTGTGAGCCCCACGTGGGACAACCTGATTCCCCTGTGTCTACCCCAGCGCTTAGAACAGTGCTCGGCACATAGTAAGCGCTTAACAAATACCAACATTATGTGTCTTTCAGCTCTGTTACATCCTTATACTGTACTCTCCCAAGTGTTTAGTACACTGCTCTTTTCCAATCTATCCCTCCCTTTTTCAGAAATCTCCAACTACTTCTTTTCCTCATCAAACACCTGACTGTCTCCAAATCTTCCCTCCAGCTCTGTCCTTATCTTTTTTTTAATGGTATTTGTTAAGCGCCTACTTTGTGCTAGACACTGTATTACTCACTGAGGTAAGCACTAAAAAATTCCACAGTTGTTGTTGTTACTAGAAGGAAAAGCAGAGGAATCATTTTTTCTCCCTTCTCACCACTGGTGTGTATTTATGGTATTTAAGTGCTTACTATGTGTCAAGCACTGCCCTAAGCACTGGGGTAGTTACAAGCGAATTAGGTTGGACACAGTTGATGTCCCATTTGGGGCTCACAGTCTTAATCCCCATTTTACAGATGAGGTAACTGAGGCCCAGAGAAGTTAAGTGACCTGCCCAATGTTACATAGCAGACAAGTGGCGGAGCCGGAAATAGAACTCAGGTCTTCTGACTCTTGCACTTGTGCTCTTTCCACCAGCCCACACTGCTTCCTTAAACACATCTCTTTCTTTTCATGGTATTTGTTAAGCACTTACTGTATGCCAGGCTCTCTACTGAGCACTGGGGTAAATAAAAGCTAATTAAGTTAGACACAGTCCTTGTCCCACATGGGATAAGGTTCACAGTCTTAATCCCCATTCTGCAGATGAGGTAACTGAGGCACAGAGAAGTGAAATGACTTGCCCAAGGTCACAGGCAGCAGACAAGTCAAGGAGCTGGGAATAGAACCCTGGTCCTTCTGACTGCCAGCCCCATGCTCTATCCACTAGGCCACCCTGCTTCTCACTTGGTTTATACATTTGGTTTAAAGCTCTCTCCTGGGTGATACTCCCTCCTTTAGTTTTCCCACAGCCATTTTGGCTGGGACTTCTTAAAGGCATCTTATTCCTGGGGTCCAGCCAAGAGTCTAGTAGGCCACCCAGAAATGTAGCATTCAGATTAACCTTTGACTATAACCATTGCTCTGAAATATAAATGACTTTCCTTCACTTTTATTCTCTTGGTTTCGGTGTTCTCATCACTTGAGGCTTTCCAGCCAGAGCCAATTTGCTCATTGCAGAGGCCAGAACATCTCTAAAAAGTGTACTCTTACATTTATTTTTCTCCTCTGGGCCTTTTCCTCGAAATATCTGCCCTCTGAGCATTGTCTTCAATTTCTTTGTCAACATGCCTTATAGTGGTAAACCACTGCATGTAGTTCATATACATGACCTGTGGTTTGGTGTAATAATAATAACTGTGGTATTTAAGTGCTTATTATATGCCAAAGACTGTATTAAGCCCCGGGGTAGATACGAGATGATCAGATCGGATGCAGTTCTGTCCCAGTGGAGCTCAGTCTCAGTAGGAGAGCAGATATATTGTACAGATGAAGAAGCTGAGACCCTCAGAAGTTGTCACTTAACAAAGATCACCCAGAATTTTGGTCTTCTAAAATGCTAATTGGAGACTGTTCTGTAGTACAGGTGCTCTGCACACAGTCAGCGCTCGATAAATTCGAGTGATTGTTCCATATGCAACCTGGGTAGCAGAATTCAGGGAGACCATTTAATGCTGGTCTATGGTGATCCTTGACTGAAAGAAAGGATTGATTTGTAAAATGATGAGCAAATCTTAACTTTTCTTTTAAGGTCAGATAACTGTTCTTTTGTACCTAAAGAAGATGCCACTAGCAAGACAATTCACCTGTGGTGCACATGAGCCTGGGTAGGATAATATAGAACCCACAATCTTGGCTACCTCGTGCATATACAAAGGCTGACCCTTGTTTGTCATTTGCTGTGCCTCTTGCAGTTTTCACTTTACCTCCTTGTTACTTGATCTGTCTGAAGCTTCTGGTCTGGATGGTAGCCCACTATATGTTGGTGAATGGTAATGGACTCAGTTTTCAGCAGGGATTTAACATTGTTCAAGACTGGATTGCATTCTTAAACAGTGTTTAACACATAATAAGTGCTTAACAGATACCATTAAAAAAAAGTTCCAATTTCAGCTCAACAATAGAAGATCTGTTTGGGGTACCTGCTGATATCTGTTCTCGCATGTCCCACCCAGTATGGAGGGGTTTAGATGAGTAAACATCAAAGCTGGGAGACTGAATTCCTTCTAGCACTTAATCATTAGTGATCTTCTCTTGCCATTTCATGAGAGTTCCCAGTACTCTACCAGTCTTGATTATAAGAGGGAGAGTCAGAGGTCTGTCCATTCCATTCCTAGTTGGGCAGTGGCTAGCAAATGGAAGGCAATCTGCTACAAGTCACCTGTGCTGGGCAGCAGCGACATGGGAGAGAATCAAGGGTGAAAATTCAAGTTTACTGGGCATGTGGAGGCAATATTTTCATATTTTTACTAAGAAAACTCTATGGATCCACTACCAGAACGATTGCAGATGGAGGTGGGGCGTATTGGGAGAGATGTGTCCATGGCGTCGCTATGGGTCAAAGACAACTTGAAGGTATAAGGCAATAGGGTGTAAACAACATTAAAGGAACTGCTCGAGAAATCAGATGTACCTATTGTTTAGATTATATTCTGCCAAGTGCTTAGTACAGTGCTCTGCACACAGTAAACACTCAATAAATATGATTGAAGACGTAGGGCAGCATTTCAGCTCTGTAGATTTTAGTTTGTTCTAAAGTTTAATAGCACATTCCTGTCACACTGTTGGATGGAAGTTTTTGACATGGTTTTCTACTTCCTTGTCTATCATTACCATTGGCCAAAGTGCTCCCTTTGATACCAAATTCTGTGATAGCATTTAGCTCTGATTTAACTCTAGGCAGATACTGGAGAAGATGGAGGAGAAGGAAGAGAAGGAGAAATCGTTGTAGAAGGAATTCAGGTTTGACTGAATTTAGTTGAAGATGGCGATGACTCATCTCTTTGAAAATATCCCAGAGGAAGAAGGAGAGATGGCATCGTAAGGTGCGTGAGCTACCGGAGTTGATGAAGTAATTTGGGAGTCAGCCTCATGATGGCTGGAGTCATATGAGTGGATGAACTTCCTGAAAGAGTGAGTAGAAAAAGGAGTCGTGAAACTGGAACAGAGGCTTATGGGGCTCCCCCAGGCAAGGTTGAGGAGAGGAAGAGCCAGCATATGAGATTGAGAAGGAGCAGTCGGAGAGAGAGGAATGGATGGCAGTGAACTGGGGAAATGAAGGCTGGGGAGTTTCTAGGGGAATTCTGGGGAACGAAGGCAACATAGTTGTCTAGGATTAGATAGTCGATGCCAGTAGACTTGGCCAATAGGAGGTTGTTAGATACTGGTGAAAATAATTTGGAAAATGAAGGGAGGAACAACCAGATTATAATAGAAAAGAGAGTTGGTGGAGAGGAATTACGTCCAGAAGAGATAATATTAATTACGGTATCTACTAAGTGCTTACTTAATGTCAAAACTGGGTTAGATGTAGATACAAGATAAACGGATCAGACCTAGTCTCTGTCCCACATGGAATTCACCATTCCAGAGCCAGGAAGAACGGCTATCATATCTCCGTATATAAGATGAAGAAACGGAGATGCAGAGAGGTTAAGTGACTGGGTCAAGGTCTCACGGCAGCAGGTGGCAGATCTGGGTCTAGTATATGGGCTTCCTGCATTCCAGGCATTGGGTTCTTTTCAGTATATCATGCTCCCATTTAAGGAGTTAGAAGGCTTTGCCTAGGAAAGGGAGAGTGGGGAGGTGATAGCTGGAAGATGAAGTGGGAATCTAGACTAGGCTTTTCTAGGGGAATTTGAGCATGTTTGAAGGAAGAGGAGAGCGAGAGGTTGAAAATGGCATTAAGGATGAGGAGGTGGGTGGGCACAGATAGGGAGGGTAGATTTTTTTTTGTGTGTGTGTGTGTGTGGGTGATCTTTTAAGAAGCAGCTGGGAAGAAGCTACTACTGGCATTTAATAACAGTGATGATAATAATGATATTTAAGTACTTACTATGTCCCAAACACCATACTAAATGCTGGGGTAGATACAAGACAATCAAGTTAGACACAAGAATTCCTGTCCCTCTTGGGGCCCACAGTCTAAGGGGGAAAAGAAAACAGGAATCTTATCCCCATTATAAGGAAACTAAGGTACAAGAAGTTAAGTGACTTGCCCAAGGTCACTCAGCAGGCAAGTAGCAGATCAGAGATTGAACCCAGGTTTCCTGAGAACTTGAAAATTAAGATGTAAAAAATAGCCGATTCCAGTGCGTGCAATCTAAAGTAGAAATTACCTACATAGACATGTTAGGAAGAAACTTATTCAGCGCAATTGACTTCTTTTTTTAACTTGGGAGAATATTTTGTTCAAAAAGAGTTTCATAGATCATCTAAAGCACATAGTTGATAAAATAAGAATGCCAACAATTGTTGATGTTCACTACATTGTTCAGCTAATTATGCCTTATGAGTTGTGACACTGCCTTTAATTTGCCTCACCTTATGATAGCTGCTCTTGTCTTGCCTTATGCCGTCGAGTCGTTTCCGACCCGTGGCGACTCCATGGACACATCTCTCCCAGAACAACCCGTTCTCCATCTGCAATCATTCTGGTAGTGGATCCATAGAATTTTCTTGGTAAAAATACGGCAGTGGTTTATCATTGCTGCCTTCCGTGCAGTAAACTTGAATCTCTGCCCTCAACTTTCTTCCATGCCCTGCTGCCCAGTATGGTTGAGTTTTGACTTGTTGCCAATTACCTTCCACTCACTAGCCACTGCCCAAGCAAGGAATGGAATGGATAGGCCTGGTCTAATGGAAAGAGCTTAGGCCTAGGAGGCAGAAGTTCGTGGGTTCTAATGCCCGCTCTGCCACTCGTCTGCTGTGTGACCTTGGGTAAGTGACTTAACTTCTCTGTGTCTCAGTTGCCTCATCTGTAAAATGGGGATTAAGACTGTGAGCCTCATGAGGGACATGGACTGATCTGATTGAGTTGTAAGAGAAACAGCGTGGCTCAATGGAAAGAGCCCGGGTTTGGTAGTCAGAGGTCGTGGGTTCTAATCCCACCTCCGCCGCTTGTCAGCTGTGTGACCGTGGGCAAATCACTTAACTTCTCTGTGCCTCAGTTACCTCATCTGTAAAATGAGGATGAACACTGTGAGCCCCATGTGGGGCAACCTAATTCCCTTGTATCCACCCCAGCGCTTAGAACAGTGCTTGGCACATAGTAAGCGCTTAACAAATACCGACATTATTATTATTACCCCAGCGCTTAGAATAGTGTGTGGCATGTAGTAAACATTTAACAAGTAGTATTATTATTATTTTTATTAGGTATACAGCCAAGTGTAGGGTTGACACAGAAGGGAGCAGCCAAGAAAAAGACAACTGCTTATGGTCCTCCCATCACCACCATGGCAACTGAAGCTGAAAGTTAAATGTCATGTGGCAGTCACATTTTCTATTTTTATTCTTGCTTCTCTGCAGCACAGGGGTGAGGGTGTGTGTGTGACTTTTCTATAAGGTCCTTTTGGGCAGAGATCATCTATAACTACTGTTTTGTATGGTGTTCTTCCAAGTACTTAGTTCAGTATTCTGCACTTAGTGATCGCTCGATAAACACCATTGATTGATTGAACTCAGTGCTCTCTTTGGTGGGATTTGGAGAAAAGCAGGTGGAAGTGACAACGTGAGTGCAATGTGGGAAGAAAACACCATTGGGGGTTGGCAGACCTGGGTTGTAACTCCAGCTTTGCCACTTGCCTCCTCTGTGATCTTGAGCAAGTCAACTTCCATGTGCCTCAGTTTCCTCACCTGTACAGTGGAGATAACATCTCTGTTTCTCCCTCCCCATCAGCCTGTGAGCCCCATGGGACCGATCTGCTTATATTGTGTCAACACCGGCGCTTAGAACAGTGCTTGGCACATAGTAAACACTTAATAAATGCTATAATTATTATTATCTGATTTTATTGAAATTCCCTCTTTCCCTCTGCATCTCCTAGGTTCTTGGATCTATACCTTTTGAGAACTTGATAATCACCTTGCCCTCGGCCCCACAACACGTGCACATATCCATAATTTATTTAGATTAATGTCTGTCTTTCCCCTCTTGTTTGTAAGCTCCCTGTGGGCAGAGAACATGTCTACCATCTCTGTTGTACTCTCTCAAGCATTAGTAAAGTGATCAGTACATAGAGTGATCAATAGATTCCATTGAGTCAGAGGCCTTGGGTTCTAATCCTGGCCCCGTCACCTGTCAGCTGTGTGACTTTGGGTAAGTCACTTGACTTATCTGTGCTTCAGTTACCTCATCTGAAAAACAGGGATTAAAATCTGTGAGCCCCACGTGGAAGAACCTGAATACCTTGTATCTACCCCAGTGCTTAGATCAAAGCTTGGCACATAGTAAGTGCTTAACAAATGCCATTATTAATGAATTGATTGATTAACCTCCAATTATTAGTGTTTCCCTGCACTCCATTTCCCTGTGCCTTCCTCTGTACAGATTTCACCAGTCATTTAAGTTCATACAAAATAATGCATCTAGTTAGTATATGGTGAGACCACGAGTAAAGTCAAAATCATAAAGAATAATTTTATAAAAATAGTTTTGTTGAAAATGTGCTGCCTATTATGACCAAACTTCACATGGTCTGTGCCACTGTTTTGGAAGGAAACTTTCTTCACTTTACCCCTTCCCGCTCCCCTCCAAAAAATGCAACCATTTTTGTAATTTTTGTAGACTGTGACTCCAGAGCATGTCTATAAATATGTGTGGATAACTCACTATTACTTTAGACTAAACATGCTTGAACAAGCTACCTTTCACATCTTAATTTTCAAATGCCATTAATGGAGTCTCCAGTAAATCTTAATACCAATTATTTCTATCTGATTTAACTGGCAATCCTTATTGACGCATGGAAAACTGGTGGTCTGTTTTCTGAACGATAATTATATTGTGCTGTTGTTAGAATTAGAGCGTCACTTCTTTGTTGAAAGCTGGTCAGGGCAAGTTTTGAACTTGGTCTTAATACCACTTGTCTCCTATCAGCCGAAACATCTAGAGTCAAGAAAAAGACTTCAAATAGTACTTCAGCAAATTCAAAGAACTTGAATGGTGACTGCCAGAAATGTACTATGACGATAACATCTATTTGTGACACTTTTCCTAGTAACAGAATTTAGCCATCTAAATGTATTCAAGAGAAAATGCGCTCGTTAATGGTCTCTCTCTGGCAATAGAAACCTTGGTTTTAGTTCTAACTTTCTAAATAGAAGTTACGCTACGGAAAGCATAGTTCACTGAAGTTTATGACAACTTGATGCCACAAAACTGGTGCTAAAATGTCCCAAAAGTTCACATCAAGCTGCTTTCGAGAGAAATAGCTTTTTCTCTGGTATTTTTTCTTGTATCTCGAAACCTTACTGCTTTTTAGTAACCATATTTATACACCTATATTATTGCTTTATGTGACTCTTCCCCCTAAACCCACGTATTTGTCTTTCACCCTTTTTCTCCAAACATTTCTTTTTTCCATCACCATACGAGCTTCTGAAAGAATATTACTTTAGTCTTGACTTTTTCTGCCATTTTCTTCAATAAAGCGGCCGACTTGAACAAAAGCAGTACTGTACCTGCTCCTGGGAGCCAGAAACAATGACGAGCTCCTTGATAAGATTAGATGTAATTTTAAATGCATCTAGGACAAACTGTTCTTCCCACTAGGCCCCATTCCTCTCCCTCAACTTTAATTCCACCACAGAAAGCAGTTGAAAAATTACTGACAAGAGCCAGACGGCTTTGGTGTGTGCCACCTCACAGACATAGAAACATGATCTGCATCATTTTTAGCCTTGGCAGACATTTTGTGCGTCTTAAAAAAAAACACGAAAGAAAAGGCAATCTTATAAACCCAGGCGTGCACAAACTTTCGACATTCCTGGTTTTACTGTTTCAGGAAGACTTTAAATGCGGAATATCAAAAAACTACACCGAAAGCTTACGTGGTATCAATCATGCAGTAGGGTCTCCTTCCAAACATTAAATGTTGCCTTATTTTGAAGTTAATTTACTGCAATTTCAAAGGCTTGGTTTTGTTTTTTCACCTTTTAGCCTTGGATTTCTTTTTCTCTTTACTGTGTGATTGTATCAGTGATTATATGGAGAAAATGGTGGTAAGAATGGTAATTTGTTGAGTGAGTAGAAATTTCTAGGTATTAAACTTTTTTTGTCATAAGATGGGAGTTCAGTCAAACTGCAAAATGATTCAGAATCCTTGCTCCCACACGTATCATGAAGGGATCAGAAAAGCTTTCGATTGTAATATTTAGACTCTATACTTTTTCCCTTCTATTCCCATTTTCTCCCAACAAATAAGACCCAAAGCTGAGTTGTATATTATTTTATTCATAGTTAGCAGGAAAATATATGAATACAGAGAATGAAAAGCAATTTCCAAACACTTTGCTAGTTTTTTTGATTTTTCTGTCTGAAGTTGTGATCTCGAACCAGGACACGTTTCTTTAGCTTACTTCATTGCAATTAATCTCCATTATCTTTCACACTAAGATGATTTTTGATTTTGAGTTTGGCTGGACTTTGGGCAAGGTGAACAGCATTATCTAACCCACAGATTGATGAAATATTTAAAAGGGCAAGGCTTCCATTTCTTTTTGAAAACTTGCAGAAAACAGAAAACATTTATGAAATCTTAATCCTCTTTCCATCTCATCCCAAAATTCTATTGTTGCTACTGTTATGGGTGGGGAGAAAGATGGTGAGAGGTTTCACAGGATGTAAACAGCTGGAGTTTTAAACTGTGAACCCCAAGTGGGACATCTACCTTAGTGCTTAGAGCAGTTCTTGGCACATAGTAAGTGCTTAAATACCATAATAACAATACTATTAATAATATTGGCTAATCCTGCCTGCATGCTCTCCAGGGAGAAGAGGGAGATGTGTTGATTCCTTGGCATTTTCATGACAAAGTTTTTGTTTTTTTTCCAGTAGATGTAGCCAAATGTCCAGGATACGTTAGCCATTCCTGAGTAGGAGACATACTAGATTTCAAATTTTAACATTGTACATAATCCTTAGTTTTAGATCGTATGCTTCTTGGCCAAGAGTTTATTAAAGACTGTAATGTCTCTTATAACTTGGTAAGACCCCAAATTTGGGGAGGTTGACAATCATCTACTTGTGGTCCCAACAATAATTACGGTCTTTAAGCACTTATCACATGCTAAGTGCTGGGACAGTTAGGAAATAATCAGATCGGACATGGTTTCTGTCCTACATGGGGATTATAGTCTAAGAAGGGGGAAGAACAGGCATTCTCCATTTTATAGATGAGGAAATTTTGAGGCACAGAGGTGTTTGAGCTATTGACAGAGCTGGGATTAAGCCCGGGTCCTGTCTCCAAGCTCTGTGCGCTTGCCAATAGTTTCTTCTTGTTTTCCACCTTGCTCTTTTTAGGGTAAAGAAGCTCTGAAATCTCCCCCCTCACCCCAAATCACACACACAAACACACACACGCACACCCTCCCCCTCCCCCCTCAGTAACATTAAAGAAATGTTGCATGGTGTCTGCCCACAATTGGGGGATTTTTTTTTTCTTTTTGGTTTTCAAATATATGTATGTATATATATGTATGAGTGTGTATATATTTATACACGTGTGTATATATATATGTGTATCTATATACACACACACACACACACAAATGCTTGTATATATGTATATATGTGTGTGTGCTTATATATGTATATTTATACACGTATATATGTGTGTGTGTGTACACACATATGCGTGTATATATGTACACACATAAGCATATATATACACATACACATATACACCCATACACATATACGCATATACACACACACACACACACACATATATATATATATGTATATATATAAAATGTAGTACTTGTTAAGTGCTTGCTATGTGCCAAGCACTAATACCAGTTAGATTGAATACGATCCGTGTCCCACAAAGGGCTCCGACTCTTAATCCCCATTTTACAGATGAGGTAATTGAGGCCCAGAGACCCGAAGTGACTTGCCCAAGGTCACACAGCAGACATGTGGCTGACCCAGGATTAGAACCATGACCTTCTGACTCCCAGGCCGGTGCTCTATCCACTCAGCCACACTGCTTCGTGATTACATAGAAAACCTTTACCCATCCTACAATGAATACTCTAGAATTTTATCTGGGAGAAAGATTTGAACTATTTCAAACAGTTTAGGTAGAAATGCATGAACTGCTAGTTGCAGCTGTAAACCTTTCAACACTCAAATAGCATAAAAAAAATCTTCAAAGTGTGAATCAAGTGAAGCATATGCAGATTAAATACATTAAGGACATTAGAAAAACTCTTAGAATTCGATTTCAAATCCAACTGCTAATTACTTAAAAATAAATTTGTTTCTATCTTTAATTTTCAATTTCCATCTCCTTATAGGTAATAATAATGTTGGTATTTGTTAAGCGCTCACTATGTGTCGAGCACTGTTCTAAGCGCTGGGGAAGACACAGGGGAATCAGCTTGCCCCACGTGGGGCTCACAGTCTTAATCCCCATTTTACAGATGAGGTAACTGAGGCACCGGGAAGTTAAGTGAGAGTTTTACCTTGTAAAAGCTCCTAGGGAAAGATCAGTACTTTATTGATCAGGGATCTTACATGTATTAGAATGAAAACTAATCTTTCATAACAGCTCATTTTCAAAATTAATGCTTTATGTAGACCTAACTGTATTCTGAGGTGAATTGAAATTACCTGTTCTCCTTCCCACTCAGACCGTGATCCTCATTTGGGATTAGGCCGGTCCTGATCTGATGCATTTTATCTATCTCAGTGCTTAGTACAGTGCTTGACACATAGTAAGTGCTTAAAAATATTATCATTGCTATTACTTTTTAGTTGCTTAAAATTGTATGGAAGGCAACAGCACTCATAAGAGTCACTAACTTTATCACAGGGAACTTTATCACATAGTAAGCATTTACCAAATGCTATTATTATTATTATTATTATTATTATTATTGTCACAGGATTTATTGTGGAAATTGGGTTTTTGAGAAATCCATTCATATAATAACTGTGGCATTTTTTAAGCACTTACTATGTGCCAGACACTTTTCTAAGCGCTGGGGTAGATACAAGCTAATCGGGTTGGACACAGTCCCTGTCCCACATGGGGCTCACAGTCTTAATCCTATCTTCAGGTTAAGGAGTTGAGGCCCAGAGAAGTCAAGTGATTTACCCAAGGTCACACAGAAGACAAGTGGCAGAGCTGGGATTAGAAGCGATAACCTTCAGACTCCCAGGCCTGTGCTCTACCCACTATGCCATGCGGCTTTTCTAAGATCTTAAGTCATTAGGCTAAAACTTGTACTAGGATTTGGGATTTAAAAAAAATCAGTCCGGCGCTTAAAAACAAAACAATACACCAGCGACTTGGGCCATCCCTCCCAGTGGCTTAGTGTAAGAGCACGGGCTTGGGAGTCAGAGGTCGTGGGTTCTGATCCCGGCCCCGCCACCTATCAGCTGTGTGTCTTTGGGCAAGTCACTTCTCTGTGCCTCAGTTACCTCATCTATAAAATGGAGATGAAGACTGTGAGCCCCACGTGGGACAACCTGATGACCTTGTATCTCCCCCAGTTCTTAAAACAGTGCTTGGCACATAGGAACCGCTTAACAAATAGCTTCATCGTCATTATTATTATTTAAAAATGCCTTTCGAAGACATCAGTGATCTTCATTTTGATTTTTGCTGCTCTTCTCTCGAAAGGAAAATGAAAGCGTTCACCGTCCACCATTTCTATTGCCATTGCATTAAGAGAACCCCTGTCATCATGGGTGACCCCTAGAAAGGTGAAGAGGATCCCATTAGACTCTTCCCTCCCTTCCCTCCTCCACCCCTGATCCAGCACACGTGTGCACATGCACGCACACGCACACACACTCACACACTCTGCATCCTGCCTCTGAGACTGGACAGCCCCATCTAAAAATAATCCCGGAAGGTGTCGAAGATAGCCCCCAGGCCCTCAGAAGGGATTGAAGGGAGAGTGAACTCGGTCCTGGACTCCCCCCCCCCCCGCCCTTTCTTTACCCTATTTCATGCCCACGGTGTCTCCATTTGACTTGTTAACATCACTAGTGGCATAGTGTTCACTTTAATTGCTGCTTTCATTGAAAGCTTGGCTCTCTCACTGGTGCTGGAAGTGTACTGGCAAGAAGCCAGGTTTTTATTTGTCTCTACAATACCTGCCAGGAATATGAGTCTAAACTTCCTCAGCATCATTTGCATTCCAACTTTTCTTTCCCACATCATGTGGCCGTGACTGTTTATTATTATTAGTTGGAATAATAATAACAATAATAATGAAATTTGTTAAACCCTCTCCGTGCCAAGCACTGGAGCAGATACAAGATAATCAGGCCAGATCCAGTCCCTGTCCCACATGGGACTCACAGTTTAAGCAGGAGGGAGAACAAGTACTGAATGCCCATTTTACAGATGAGGTAACTGAGGGGCGGAGACACGACTTGCCCTGGGTCACACAGCAGGACAAGGGGCAGAGCTGGGATTAGAACCCAGGACCCTTGACTTTATTGGTCTGTGCTATCAATCAGTAGTATTTGAGCACTTACTATATGCAGAAAACTGTTCTAAGTGCTTGGGAGAGTAGAATACGAGAGAAATTAGCAGGCACGCTCGCTGCCCCTAATGGTATTTTTTTTTTGTTAAGCGCTTACTGTGGGCCAAGCACTGTTCTAAGCGCTGGGGGATACAAGGTGATCAGGTTGCCCCCGTGGGGCTCACAGTCTTCATCCCCATTTTCCAGATGAGGGAAGTGAGGCCCAGAGAAGTGAAGTGACTTGCCCAAAGTCCCACAGTTGACAAGTGGCAGATCTGGGATTCGAACCCAAGACCTCTGACTCCCCAGCCCTGGCTCTTGCCACTGAGCCATGCTGCTTCTCTAATAATGAACTATTCTGTATATATATTCTATATAAGTTCTATAATGAACTGGTAGTCTAGAGGGGGAGACAGGTATTAATGTGAATAAATAAGTAATTCATAATAAACAATTTAAAGATAGGTACCTAAGTACTGTGGGGGGAGGTGAATGTCAAATGTCCCCAAATCACAGATCCAAGTGCAGAGACGCCACAGAAGGGGGATTGGGGAAAAGGGGGCTTAAATGGGGAAGGCCTCTTCGAGGAGAGATGACCTTAATAACACTTCGAAGGTGGAGAAAGTGGTGGTCTGGGGTATATGGAGGGGGAAGGAGTTCCATTGTAGGAGGAGGAGGTGGGAAAGGGGGCACTGGCAGTGAGGTAGACAAGATATCTCCGTGCTTTCCATTATATGTGTAGCTCTGAGAGCTAGTTTACTCCCGGAGAATAGCTCCGGTGCCTGTCAGGATCTAAACAAGACACATCCTGGGCCTCGTTTGTGGGTACAGGTTCAGGAGCGTGGAAGGATAGCGGTGAATCAGCAGGGAGTATCCTAGAGCAAAAGAGAGACACAGCATGATTTGAACGGGATGGAAGGTTGCCGAGAGAGGCATCTCCCTTTTGGCCCTCCCTCACGTCAGAGAAATCAGAAACTCGTGTTGATGAAATCAGAAATAATTAGGAAAGCTCACGGCACCTTGACTTTTAGCTTTTGAATGCTGTCTGGGGACTGAATAGATGGATAAATTGGTGGGCCAAGGATTGGGTTACCATGGGAATGATGTCAGGAACAATAATAGGTGATATTCGCAAAGTATTTACTATGTCCCAGGCACTGTACTAAGCGCTGGGGTGGATACAAGCAAATCGGGTTGGACGGAGTCCCTGTCCCACATGGGGCTCACAGTCTTAATCCCGATCTTACAGATGAGGTGACAGGCCCAGAAAAGTGAAGTGATTTGTCCGAGGTCACACAGCCGACGAGCGGAGGAGTCGGAATTAGAACCCAGGTCCTTCTCACTCCCGGGCCTGTGCTCTATCCACTAGGACATGCTGCTTTGTTGTCCACAGGGGTGGACGGTGGGGTCAGAGTGGGGCAGCTCTTCAAGAATCTTGTCTATTAAGAGTCCTGTGGACTCTGAGGCAGTATGTGATAGAACGGACTGCCATAATGTATCGATGGTATTCATTGAGCACTTGCTTACTTTACACAGAGCGCTGTGGTAAGCGCTTAGGAGAGTAGATGATTCCTGCCCTCAAAGAGTTGACAGTCTAGTTGGGGAAGACAGACGTTAAAATAAATTACAGGTAAGGGCAGCAACCAAATATAAGGATTTGTACATACGTGTTTAGGGTTTGGGATTAAGTGCATGGACAAGGCGGTAGGGGGAAAGAGAGGGTATTCAGAGAAGGCTTCCTGGAGGAGATAGGACTTCAGTAGGGCTATGAAGAAGGGAAGATTGCATCGGCATCTTGCATAGGAAGGGGGAGGGAGTTCCAGGCAGGTGGGAGGGTACGGACGAGGGTTCGATGGGGGTTGAGGCGAGAGTGTGGAAGAACGAGTAGGTTGGTATTGGAGGGGTGAAATGCCTGGGCTGGTTTGCATTAGGAGAGAAGCCTCCTGCGGAGGCTTCCAATTTCAAGAAGCAGTGTGACCTGAAAGTCAGAGGAACTGGATTCTGATCCTGGCTTTACTGCTTGTCTGCTCTGTGACTTTGGGCAAGTCACTCATCCTCTCTGGGCCTCAGTTTCCTCACCTGTAAAATGAGGTTTCAAGAGCTGTTCTCCCTCCCTTTAGACTGTGAATCCCATGTGGTACAGACAGGTACTGTCTGATAGTACAATGCTCTAGACACAGTAAGTGCTCAATAAATACGATTAAAAGAATGAATGTATATTTTATCTGCCCTAATGCTTAGTACAATACTTGGTACTTAGTAAGTACTTAATGCTCTAGTTATTAATGATGATAGTTATTATTATTAAGCACTGTATTAAGCTCAGGAGAGGTACAAGATAATAATAATGCCACATTATTAATAATGTGGGTATTTGTTAAGCGCTTACAATGTACAGAGCACTGTTCTAAGCGCTGGGGTAGTTACAGGGTGATGGGGTTGTCCCAAGTGAGGCTCACAGTTAATCCCCATTTTACAGATGAAGTAACTGAGGCACAGAGAAGTTAAGTGACTTGCTCAAAGTCACACAGCTGACAAGTGGCAGAGCCGGGATTCGAACTCATGACCTCTGAGACTCCCAAGCCCGGGCTCTTTCCACTGAGCCACGCTGCTTCTCTGATCACTACAAGATGATCAGGTCCCAAATGGGGTTCGCGGTCTAAGTAGGAGGGAGAACAGGTATTGAATTCCCTTTTAGCAGATGAGGGAACTGAGGCACAGAGAAGTTCAGTGATTTGCCCAGTGTCTAACAGCGGACACGTGGTGGAGCGGGAATTAGAAACCAAACCCTCTGAATTCCAGGCCATACTGTTAGATTATAACTTCTCATTACCTCAGACCTGCTCCTTCCTTCCTTGGTCTGTCTTTCCGAGGTGGATAGAATCAGTCACGGTGAGGGAATGAGGTTCGAGAAGAGCCTGGAAGGAAGGGAGAGGCCCCAAACGATTACAAATATACAAGGTGACATGTCCTTGAAGAGACAGGCCGAAGCCTTTCACGGAGCGTGTATTCCCACAGAAGCCCACTGACCTTTTACTCTGGGTTATGTATTCACTAATTAGGTTCTAAAGGCTTTCAAGGAGGAAAACGTTTAAAGGATAGAAGTCACGCAGTTCCCGAAGCCCCAGGGCAGCACTCCTTTTGTGTGAACGAGGATGAGGTAGGAAAACATCAAAGCTTGTCAGCTTGCTGTTTAGCCCAAGTAGCTAAATTTTTTTTAATGATATTTATTATGCTCTTATTATGTGCCAGGCACTGCACTAAGCGCTGGGGTAGGTACAAGATAATCAGGTGGGACATAGTCCCTGTCCCCATGGGGCTCACAGTCTTAATCCCAGAGAAGGTAACTGAGGCACAGAGAGATGAAGCGACTAGCCCAAGGTCACACAGCAGACAGATGGCAAAGGCAGAATTAGAACCCAGGTCCTTTGACTCCCAGACCCGTGTTTTATCCACTAGACCATGATGTCATAGGTGTCTACCTGTCTGGTGTCTTCGAAGGCTGTCTGGAGCCATGCTATTCTGAGGACAAGATGGAGGTTGTCCTGGAAACCGGGATGTCCCGAGAGCCACTCCAAAAAACGAAGGTTCATTCAATTCAGTTGTATTTATTGAGCACTTACTATGTGCAGAGCACTGTACTAAGCGCTTGGAATGTACAATTCGGCAACAGATAGAGACGATCCCTGCCCAACAACGGGCTCGCAGTCTAAACTATGCAGTTTTTCTTTGGACTACAACCACTCTACCCATTTGTCTTTGACTCTTGATATTTTGAATTAAAAAGATCACGATGAAGGTTAAAATAATTCATTCAATAACATTTGAGTGCTTAGTCAGGGAGACGGACTGTATGGAGCATTCTGCCTTTTGTCTGCTGTGAGACCTTGGATGAGTCACTTAACTTCTCTAGGCCTTTGTTTCTTCATATGTAAATTGAGGATTCAATACCTGTTCTCCCTCCTTCATAGGCTGCCAGCCCCACGTGGCACAGGGACTGTCTGACCAGATTAACTTGTATCTACCCCACTGCTTAATGCGGTGGTTGAAACGTGTTAAATCCTTAACAGATACAACAATTATTACTATTAGTTGGTGCAGAGAGCTCTGCTGGGCACTTGAGAGGTGGCAGAGAAAACATTTCAGTTGAAGTCCTAAAACGTAAACTCCTTGAGGGCAGGATTCATGCCTACAAGCACTTTTGTTCCCTCCCAATGCTCAGCACAGTGTTTTGTACATAGAGCTCAATAAATATAATTGATTTTTCAATTGGACCCAGAAGCAAAGGGTGAGGCTTATTACGGGGTTTTTTTTAATTGTTAACTGTGGTTTTTAAGAGCTTACTTTTTACCAGACACTGTTCTAAGCACTAAGGTGGGTACAAGCAAAAATGGGTTGTACAGAGTCCCTGTCCTAAACGTGGCTCACGTCTTAATCCCCATCTTACAATTGAGGTAACTGAGGCATAGAGAAGTGACAGGCCCAAAGTCACACAGCAGACAAGTGGCAGAGCTGGGATTAGAACCCAGATCCTTCTGACTCCTAGGCCATGCTGCTTCTCAGTTGGTTGTCTTAGAGTTCAGTTGTTTGAACATAGGAGCTTGAGTGAGCAATTGAAGAAATAATTTGAAGCATAAATGATAAGCTCCTTGAGAGATGGGATTATGTTTGCTAACTCTATTGTATTCCCCAAGATCCGCATAGCATATGGATTCAATTAACTCAATTTACTTGGTCTCAGTTCAGGATTCACGCTGATTAATGACCATAGAAAGATGTTCAGCGGGATGGGTGAATCATCCATTCAAATTTTCAAGTTGTAAAAATCATTACTATTAATCATTGGTATTTACTGAGCACTTACTGTATGCAGAGCATTGTATTAAGCAATTGGGAAAGTTCAGTACAATAGAATTGGTGAAAATTATTATTATCATCATTATTAGTATTATTATGGTTTTTATTAAGGACTAGATCTGTGTCAAGCACTGTTCTAAGTGCTGGGGTAGATACAAGTTAAAAGTCAGTTTGGATACAGGCCCTGTCCCACATGGGGCTCACAGTGTAAGTATGAGGGAAAACCGGTATTTAATCTCCATTTTACAGTTGAGGAAACTGAGGCACAGAGAAGTTAAGTGAGTTGCTCAAAGTTGCACAACAAGCACTTGGCAGAGGTAGGATTAGAACCCAGGTTCTCTGACTCCAGGCCCTTGCTCTTTCACTAGGACACGGTGCTTCTTTGCTTATCGTATACAAGGAAAGATGGACATTAAAACAAATTTACAGTTAGGGGAAGTAGAGTATAAGAACATTTACATAAGCGCTGTGGGGCTGGGCTGCTAAGTAACTAGTTGGAAAAGGGAGGGAAGATAGGAGAAATGAGGGCTTCGGGAAGGCCTCTTGGAGGTGTCAGTTTTCGTAGGGTTTTGAAGGTGGGGACAGTGGTTGATATAAATGAGAAAGGTGTTTCAGGTGAGAAGGACATTGTGGGCAAGGAGTTGGTGGTGGGATAGATGAGATCGCGGTACTGACAGGTTGGCATTAGAGGAGCAAAGTATGCATATTGGAAGCAGCACGGCATAGTGGATAGAGCACAGGTCTGGGCGTCAGAACGTCATGGGTTCTAATCCCGGCTCCGTCACTGGTCTGCTGTGTGACTTTGGGTCACTTTGCTTCTGTGTGCCTCAGTTACCTCATCTGTAAAACAGGGATTGAGACCGTGAGCCCCACGTGGGACAGGGACTGTGTCCAACACAGTTTGCTTGTATTCACCCCAGGGCTCAGTACACGGCTTGGCCCATAGGAAGCGCTTAACAAATACCTCAATTACAATTACTGTAGTAGGAGATCAGTGAGGTCCGAGCCGATTGTGCAGATGATAAGGAGTGTCTGTTCGGTGAGAACATGGATGGGCAATGAGTTCAAATCCCAGCTCTGCCACTTGTCAGCTGTGTGACTGTGGGCGAGTCACTTAACTTCTCTGTGCCTCAGTTCCCTCATCTGTAAAATGGGGATTAAGACTGTGAGCCCCACGTGGGACAACCTGATTCCCCTGTGTTTACCCCAGCGCTTAGAACATTGCTCTGCACATAGTAAGCGCTTAACAAATACCAACATTATTATTAATCACTGGAGGTTTTCGAAGAGATACAGACTGACGGTTTTTCAGCAAAATGATCCGGGCAACTAAGTGAAGTGACAACAAGAGGGGAGAGGCAGGAGGCAGAGAGGTTAGCAAGGGTAACGATGCGGTAGTCAAGACGGGAAATAAGTGCTTGGATCAGTTTGGTAGCAGCTCGGACGAAGAGGTGCGGCCTTTTCTGGAAGTCCTGCTCTTCCACTGTCCTTCCTAATCCTTGTCCCAGTCACCCACTCTTCCAGTCATCTCCTGATCCATTCAAATTGAGAAGGAATCTCTGCTCTAGCTTCTGTTGTTGCCCCCGATTAACGTTGCAAAGATTCATTCATTCGATCGCATTTATTGAGCGCTTACGGAGAGCCGAGCACTGTGTTAAGCTCTTTGGAGCATACAGTACGACAATAAATAGACGCACTCCCTGGCCACAATGAGTTTATTCATTCAACAGTATTTATTGAGCGCTTACTATGTGCAGATCACTCTACTAAGTGCTTGGAATGTACAATTCGGCAACAGAGACAATCCCTGCCCAATGAGAGGTTCAGTTTACAGTCTAGAGGGGGAGGCAGATATTAATAGAAATGAATAAATGACAGATTTAGACATCAGTGGTGTGGGGCTGAGAGCGGGGGTGATTGAAGGGAGCAAGTCAGGGCAGAAGAGGGAGGGAGAAGAGGAAAGGAGGGCTTAGTCAGGGAAGGCCTCCTGGAGGAGATGAGCCTTCAAAAAGGCTCTGAACGGGGGGAGAGAGAAATTGTCTGTTGGATTCGAGGAGGGAGGGCGTTCCAGGCCAGAGGCAGGACGTGGACGAGAGGTCAGTGGCGACATAGAGGAGATCGAGGTACAGTGAGAAGGTTGGCATAAGACCTCCGATGTGTGTGTTTGGGGTGGACATTATAATGCAGGAGAGGCCCACAGAGTCTAGTGCAATGTACAGCTATGCCCGCTGAAGAGCCTCCCTTAATGGCATAAACCCTTTTATCATTCTAACAGAAAGAACAAGAAAATACTTGTTTGGAAAAAAAAAAATCCGTATGTTCATCCTAACTTGGTCTCCCTTGGCTGAGCAGATTTGTCAGATATTTCAACCAATTGATTGTTCTTCCCCCCCCCCCCCCCCCCCCCCCCCCCCCCCTATTATTTCAAGGCCCTTAAGTATGTGAAGCCTTAAGCTGTAGTTTATTTAGATTGGGCCTAAATCCTGTTGGGCTCCCAGTAGGCCCTCAAAGGCTGCTGCTGCTGTTTAAGATGATGATGATACATAATGTGTCAAGTAACCTCTCTGCTTCTTAGCCTTTTGGAATTAGTGTAAGAATTCACCTGGAGGATATATTAAGTCACCTAAAATCATTTCTAGGTGTCAATTTTTCAAAGTAGCTTGTTTATGCAAGGAGAGAGGTTGGGGTAGTGGAGAGAGCCAAAAACATAAGTCTGGGAGTCAGAGGCACTGGGTTCTAGTCTCAGCTCCGCCACTCATCTGCAGAATGACTTTGGACAAGTCGTTTAACCTTTCTAGACTTCAATTTCCTTCTCTCTAAAATGGGGATAATAACGCCCAGCCTCTTCCAACATTATAAGTATGTTATCAATCACTGATATTTCAGTGTCTGTTATTAATCAATAGTATTTACTGTGCACTTTACTAAGCACTTGGGAGGATACGATAGAGTTAGTAGACGTGATCCCTGCCCTCAAAATGCTTATCACTTCATGGGTGACACAGACACGAAGCAGCATGACGTAGCAGATAGAAGATACTCCTGAAAGTCAGAAGGTCATGGGCTCTAGTCCCGGCTCCACCACTTGTCTGCTGTGTGACCTTGGACCAGTCACTTCACTTATCTGTGCCTCAGTTACCTCATCTGTAAAATGGGATCGAGACTGTGACCCCACGTAGGACAGGGACTGTGTCCAACTTGATTAGTTCGTACTTACCCCAACATTTAGTACAGTGCCTGGAACATAGTAAGCGCTTAACAAAAAAATGCGTTATCACACAATGTTGGAAATATATAGTGGGATCCCTCAGTCACCCTGTAGCTATCACTGGAGAAATTTGGGAACATCAAATTTGGGTGCATTTATATTGTAGTCTCCCAAGTGTTTAGTACAGTGCTCTGCACAGAGTAAGTACTCAATAAATATGAATGATCAAACATTCATCCATACTAGGAAAAAATCCTTGGTCCTAATCTCCATTACTGAGGCTTAATGTTGGCATTTGTTTACTAACGTGTCCTCCGGGCTCATAATAATAATAATAATGTTGGTATTTGTTAAGCGCTTACTATGTGCAGAGCACTGTTCTAAGCGCTGGGGTAGAGACAGGGTAATCAGGTTGTCCCACGTGAGGCTCACAGTCTTCATCCCCATTTTACAGATGAGGTAACTGAGGCACAGAGAAATGAAGTGACTTGCCCACAGTCACACAGCTGACAGGCGGCAGAGCCGGGATACGAACCCATGACCTCTGACTCCCGAGCCCAGGCTCTTTCCACTGAGCCACGCTGCTTCTCTGTTCTAGGCTCATGTTTTATCCACTAAGCCATACTGCTTCTCTATTTGCCCTGCCTGCTGCACTGTCTATGCAAGCTAAGGACTTTACCCCACAACACTTATGTACATATCCTGATACTCCGATTCTTCCCTCATCTGTAAATTATTTTAAGGTCTGCCTTTCCCCTAGACTGTCAACTTCTCGAGGGTAGGGATTATCGACCAACTCTAGTGTATTGTACTTTCTCAAGTGCTTAGTAAAGTGCTGTGGACCCAGAAAGTCCTCAATAAATATCGTTAATTTGATTCTGACAACCCTACTGGTAGAATAATAAAAATTGCGGTATTTGTTAAGCGCTCACTATGTGCCGGGCACTGTACTAACTGCTTTAAGAGAAATCCTACAACCCAGAATTGACATCTTTTTAAAACTTAAAATCTAACATCAGGGGACATTAAGAATGAAGGACTGTGGTTCACTATTTTCCCAGAAAAGTCTCAACTTTTCATGAAATTCAAATAAAACATAGTGTTTGCATTCCATTGGGCAAGTGCATAGAAAAAGCTAAGTCTTGGAATGAACTCACTGAAAAAGAAGAAAAAGAAGAATGACTTTGATATCCTATAGTACAATTTTCATCTAGATGTGAAACAGGGATTCAAACAAGGGTGTTTGAAACAAAATAACTCCAGAGTTATAATAGCTATTTCTAATTCGTAAGTATGATCAGAATGATTTAGTTATTGTATCAGAAGGTTAAAAAAAAAGAAAGCAGAGGACTAGCTTAATCCTGTAAGAACATTTTTATGTGCTGTGGAATATGCCTTCAATACGTACAAAAATGAATCTAACAGGTGTGACCGGTGTCAAATCTATAGCCCCAGTTCAGTTAAGGTACTCACTGTAAATCGACCAGAAACCTTAGCCCTTCTTTGAGCCAAGAGATGTTATGACAATGGGTAAGTGAATAAGAAAAAGAACTTCCCTTGAACTTTAAAACGGGGTTATTCCCAGCATTATGCTGACCTCTCTCCTCTTTGAACTGCTTAGGGATTGAGGGCCTCTGGAAACATAAGAAGACTGGTGATGTTTTCAGTGGCAGTTGTGGAGAAGGTGAAAGGACACATTACACAAAGTTTCCCCCTCTGGTTTTGTCTGTGAAGACCACAGAGATGCAGATATCCCCTTTTAAGAAAGAAACCCTTGTCCGTTGTCATTAATAAAGGATGGAAGAGGTAAGGAATTTTGATTCTAAGATGCGCTTCCTTAAGTGAAAACTGCTTTTTTTAGCCTTGGTACCAACTTTTGGACTACTTGATTTCTTCGTTACGTCAGTCAGTGGTATTGAGCACTTACTGTGGGCAGAGCACTGTACTAAGCACTTGGAAGAATACAATATAACAATAAACGGACACATTCCCTGCCCACAGTGAGCTTAGAGTCTAGAAGGGGGAGACAGACATTACTATAAATAAATAAATCATATTCGTCTCTTTCTAGGAAAAAGTTGGTTTGCTTTTGGAATATTTCTAATTCAGCACTTATAAATTGGGCCGGGTCCTTAAAGAACTCATTCTCTGAGAAGCAGTGTGGCCTGTGGAAGGAACGTGGGGGCTGGGAGTTGGAGGACCTGTGTTCTAGTCCTGCCGTGTGACCTTGGCCAAGCACTTAATTTCTCTATACCTCATTTTCCTCTTCTGTAAAATGGGGATTCAATACCCGTTCTCTCTTCTACTTGGTCTGTGAACTACATATGATAGGGACATGTGTCCGACCTGATCACCTTGAATCTACGCCAGTGCTTACTACCGGGCTTGACACCTAGGCTTATTATCGTTAGTATTTATGAAGCGCTTACTACGTTCTGTAATTCATTTATATTGACGTCTGTCTCCCCCTCTAGACTGAAAGATCACTGTGGGCAGGGAATGTGTCTGTTTATTGTTTTACTGTACTCTACCAAGCACTTGGTACAGTGCTCCGCACATAGTAAGCGCTCAATAAATATGAATGACTGACTAAGCCCTGGGAAAAAATACCCAAGTGGGAATTAGATACAGTCGAATGACTGCCCATCCTCTCCCACCTCACAGTACTTTCTTTGCACCCTGGTATGCTCCCTATCTGGCACCATTTCCACGGATGCACTGTTTCTAAAATTGCAGGTAATGTTGAACCCTGAGGGCTCCTTGGAGTCCATTAGTTGAACCTTCTGTACTACTACTACTAATAATAATGGTATTTAAGCGCTTACTGTGTACCAGTGTACTAAGCGCTAGGGTGGATACAAGCAAATCGGATTGGACACAGTCCCTGTCCCACCTGGGACTCACAGTCTCAATCCAGCAGCGTGGCTCAGGGGAAAGAGCCTAGACTCGGGAGTCAGAGGTCATGGGTTCGTATCCCGGCTCTGCCACCTGTCAGCTGTGTGACTGTGGGTAAGTCACTTCACTTCTCCGTGCCTCAGTTACCTCATCTGTAAAATGGGGATGAAGACTGTGAGCCTCACGTGGGACAACCTGATTACCCTGTCTCTACCCCAGCGCTTAGAACAGTGCTCTGCACATAGTAAGCACTTAAATAAAAATAAAAAAATCCCCATTTTACAGATGAGGGAACTGAGGCACAGAGAAGGGAAGCGACTTGCCCAAGACCACACAACAGACAAGTGGCGGAGCCGGCTGTTAGAACCCACGACCTTCGGTCTCCAAGGCCCGTGCTCTATCCATTACACCATGCTGCTTCCCAGTCTGCATGATTTGAAGTCTTGCCTCTCAGGGTAAAGAGGGCATTCAGCGTTCAGAGATCATTTCATTCTTCACCAGAGGCTGCTGCTTGTGCTACAGACACCTGCCTCGTGGAAACAAAGCTGAGACCACCAACTCGCTTTAGAAAGACCACCACGCAGCTGTCAGATGATGAAGACTTTTAAGTTGCTACCGAACAACCTTAATTCAAACCCGTGACCTAGGGGTGAAAAACCCATATCCTATTACGTCCCCTCAAGCAAATGAAACGTTCTACTTCTAAATGGGAATTTCACTTCAGTGAATGCCAAAAGCGTGTCTAGCCGAGGAAATAAAAACAGTTTTATCCTGCGGGAGAGCTTTGTCTACGAACTCTGTTGTACTCTCTCAAGCTCTCAGTACAGTGCTCTGCACACAGTAAGCGCTCAATAAATGCAACTGACATTATCTTGGTCGGCTCCGATAACTCTTCCGTGAGAGAATCATAGCGGACAGTGGGCCCTGGGCGGTTTTAAGACTTAGAAAGGTCTTGAAATTAGCAAGGCTGATGGGGCAGGGTGGCCTATTTAAAAATGACAACTTTGCCCTTCCGTATCACTCTCCTGCAAGGTTATCATGGAAATTTCTTCCATTTGAGAGAATTGTATTCCTCAGTTCAAGTGGCCACCCCACAGTGTGAGATGACATGCGACTTTTTTGTCGGGGGGAGAGGGGGATGCGCTCAAAAGATTTTAGTTGTCTGTCATCAGGCACAAGTTTAGATCCTGCCAAGCCAAAGGGGCTTGGAATGTGTCGGTGAAGAGGACACTCCAGATGGTACAATACGCTTGTCTACAGGGGAAACGTGAAAAAGAATGCTAAGAGGTTGTAGCAATGTTACTTCGCTGGTGTAAGTTGCAGAGAGGAGAGTAGGAGCTCTGGAAATGAGTCTCGGTGATGAAATGGTGCACTTCAACCTTTCAGTTTGTACACAAGCTTCAGTGCAGCAGCATTATCTGGCAATTGGCCTTCTTATGCTTAATTTTCAGCCTACAAGTAGGAGTCAGGTTGTTGAGGATATCCTCACCATTAGAGTTATTCAGTTTGCATAAAGACTCTACTTAACACTTTAGGAGGGAGTGCTGATTTCTAAAGTGTTGAATTGCTCTGAGGCTATTGTTGGGCACACTTCAACTAAGCAGTCCACCAAGAGTTGGAGATGCCTTTAAGATAAACAAAGAGTTAAGGCCTCTAATAATGAGAAAGCATTTCAGGTAAAGTAAGACAGCTGCTCTCTTGTGCATGTGTGGGTGCGTGTTTGTGTTTTTCTTAAAAGTTAGCTAATTCCTTCCTTTCTCAGGTCTGGAGAAACCTTTTGGAGAACTCTTAATGTTACTGAGGCCATCAGTCATTTATATGAAGAAATACCAAGAAAACTAATATTTAGGAAAAAGGAAATTGTGTCAGAAATAGTTTGGTGCTCAAACGTTTGAATATTTCTATATTATTCAGCTAGAGGTATACATGAATTAATAGAGGGGGTGGATGACACACCAAAAAAAAAAAGCAGACTGTTTCCTTGCAGGTTAGAAAAAAAAGTGAGAAAGTGAGAAATCTTTTTTTTCCTCACCTGTGAGGAAGCAGAGCCAGTTCTACTCTGTGAGAAGAAATTCAATAAGGTAGTGTGGATCTTCTGAATTCATCAACAGTAAACTGGGTTAGTTCAGTATGTGGGTGCAATGAGGTGGAGGCACCTTAAAAAATGCCGATGACACAGAGGAAGAGTATTTTTCTAATGGTATCAAGCACTCACTATGTGCCAGGCACTGTACTGAGTATTTAGGTAGAAACAAGCTAATCAGGTTGGACAGTCCCTGCCCTTCCCGGGCTCCTAATCTTAATCTCCCTTTTACAGATGAGTTAACTGAGGCACAGTGAAAAGAAGTGACTTGGCCAAGCAGGCAAGTGGTGGTGCCTGGATTAGAACCCAGGTCCTTCTGACCCCCAGGTCCCGTGCTCTATCCATTGTCTTTTCTTATGCTGTCTAGTCATTTCCGACCCATAGTGACACCATGGACACATTTCTCCCAGAACACCCCACCTCCATCTGCAATCATTCCGGTAGTGGATCCGTAGAGTTTTCTTGGTAAAAATCAGGAACTAGTTTACCATCGCTTTCTTCTGCGCTCTATCCATTAGGTCACAGTAATTATTTAGAGAAAAATCTCCTTTCCCAGTGCCACTAAAAAAGTTTGTCATGTTGCCTTCTCAAAACTGATTCCTGAAAATTCGTTGTTGTTTTCTGCATAAACAGGATCACAATATTGAGTTTACTCTTGAGGAAAGATAAATTGAAACTGTCGGTCTGCACCAACTGGTAAAAATGGATAAAAAATGCTGAACCTAGAGGGTGGTGGTCATCTACTTCACTACAAATGATAATTCCTGGCAGTAAACAGGGAAATTTGTAAATTTTCTTAAAATCAATTGTGATGATAAAAAAAAGGTTTCCAATTACACTCTTTATTTTCTGTACAAAGATTCACACAGCATTCTCTTCTATAAGCAAGTAAAAAAAAAGATACCTTTTCATTGTAATAGGATGCCCATTTTAATTTCCCAAAATATATAGTAAAGCCCCTTTAGAGTGATTTTTGTATAGCAAAGAATGTCCTCCTGGAAACTCTGTAGTGCTAAATTCAAAGAATCCCCTCTCAAATTCCCTTGCTTAGAAAATCCTGGGCCTAAGCAGACATTGGTCTGAGGTCTGCCATATGTTTTGAGAACATTATAGGAGCAAATGACCAAAGTACCTTCATTAAATCCTTGCCTGTTGCCCTTTCTCTGCTAGCTTCTGAACTTAATTCAGTCACTTTTCAGGTCTCTTTAAAGGTAGAGCAATAAAGGAAGGAAAGGAGGAATTTAGGAATGTATTGTCTTGATTTAAATGTTCCCTTCCTCCTTCTCCGTTTCTTTCATTTCCTTTTCCTCCCTTTATTTGGTTGCCAATTATCCACCCATACCTCCTCCTCCTGCCTTTTTCTTTCAGAATACAGCTCGGGTGAGTTGGAACCTGGACTTGAGCCTAGAACAAGCTTACGAAACATAGGAGAGAAGTTTTTCTCTGATTCTGTGAGATCTTAATCTAGAATTGAAGAACATCTTTTATTGACCTGCGAATGAACTTGGAAAAATTTAGCGAGGCGCCTCTTTTGTTCTCTCATTAGAAAAACCCAATATGGATGGATTAGAATAAAATTGAACTAAAGGTGAGGCACGGAGTATACTTTACACCGGTCGAGTAGGATCCCTTTGGTATATGGAAAGCTTAGCCAGACCGTGAGTTACAAATGACCCTGTTTTGAGCGTAGTGTTACCTTGGTGGTCTGAGTCCTTCTTGTAGGGATGTTCAAACACATTAGAAGTCTAATCCCACCTCGGATGCATGCGTGACTTTATTTGCAGTTGTTGGAAAATTCATCTACTAGGGGAGAAAGGCTAGTTCAGTACCTCAAGTGTAACTAAATGGCAGTGGAACAGTAGAACAAGAGCTGTGCCCTGAGCTGTCTTGCTTTGTGACTTTGGATCTGTTTTAGTTTTCATGCGCTTCAGTTTCATCTTATCAAATGAAGGTTAACATTGGCTATTTTCCCCCTTCAGAAGGATCCTGTCAGAAATGATTCCAAATAATTTGAAAGCACTGTGAAAATAGGAAGTTGAATATGAATGCTTTATATTCCCTAACAGCATGGTGCATATTTCTCCACTGGTTTAATTGCTGCAGTTCTTGATTTCTTCAAATAGCCCATTTATTTTAATGCTTGAATGCAGTCTGGTCACAAATCATCTAAATCAAGACAAATCATCAAAAAACAAAATCTGAGAGTTTCAGAAGTTGACATCGGCTTGACTAGTCTTGTCAAAAAGTTGACATGGTGAAAAGTCAAAAAAAATTTTTTTTTTTAGATGTCAGCTTCATTTTTGAAATAGAACTTTGCCTCATTTATGGGGCTTTGTCTTACAAAAGTCTTGTTGACTGTATGATTTGAGCGCCTCTAGACTTTAAGTTGGTTGTGGACAGGGAATATGTCCATTTATTGTTCTTTTGTACTCTCCCAAATGCTTAGTACAGTGCTCTGCACACAGTAAGCACTCAATAAATACGATAGAATGAATGAATGAGCACCATTCTCGACTTCTGACTATGAATTAAGCACCACTGTGTATGAAGCACTTCACTAGATGTTTGGGGAATATATAAAATAAGTAGAAGGTGTGATCTCTACCCTTGAGGAGCTACGTGGAAACACCACAGACTCGGTGAATATTCAGGTGTTGAGAAAATGTTCTCAATGTTCTCAATGTTCTCAAAAATCCCAAGCAGTATAAATAATTCACAATACAAATTCACTCGTCTTTTGACTTTGTGATTAGATTTTTAGCACTCTTATTAGTTGGTCAATCCTGTTAGTGATGTAATTTAATCTGTAGTATTTCAGGAAACTTAAAAAAACCCACTCAACCTATTCAGTGAATAACAGCAATAAAGGCATTTTTTTTTTCATTTGCTGTGATAGATGCTTTCAAATGATGAAGGCGGACTCAACAGATTGATTGCACAGATGATACGAATTGCAAAGTTACTCTCTCTTATCCTGCTTACTGGTGAATGCTTTACTGACACCGAAAATATTTAGAATTGAATCAGCACTCAATTCTTAGGGAAAGAAAGCAATTGTTTCTTTGCGCTGTCATCATTTATAAAGCCTTTAATAGAAGTTGATATGAGGTGTCATTTATGTGTCAGGCTGGTTAGCGAATCTTTTGATACTTAGGCTTATTTGTCAGGTAGCAGATTCCTAAAATGCCTCCTCACCTTTAAACAGACATTTCCCTTTTGGGAAACAGTGCTGCTATATACCCTGAATTTGGATGTTCCAGGCTCGTATCGACTCTTTAAGGCAGTCGTTGATTTGTAAATACCTATCATTCTGAGCTTGTGAATTAGAGCAGACGTAGCTATGGGGAAGTAGGATAAGAGAAAATTTTTAGCTGTTTGTAACTCACAGAAACAATAATTATGGTATTTATGCACTTTGTGACCAACGCTTTACTAAACACTGGAAGAGCTGCAAGATAACTGGGTTAGACACAGTCTCTGTACCGCATAGATCTCATAGTCTAGTAGGGAGGGCGAACAAGTGCTCTGCACACAGTAAGCGCTCAGTAAATACGATCAAATGAATGAATGAACAAGTATTTAATCCCCTACTTTACAGATGAGGAAAGAGGCGCAGATGAATTAAGTGGCTTGCCCAAGGTCACGCAGCAGGCAAGTGGCAGAGAAAGGATTAGAATCCAACTCTCCTGACTCCCAAGCCCATTCTGTTTTCACTATGCCTTTTTTTAATGGTATTTAAGCACTATGTGCCACTCACTATACTAAATGCTGGGGTAGATACAAGCTAATCAGGTTGGACACAATCCATGTCCCACATGGGACTCATGGTCTTAATCTCCATTTTACAGACCAGGTAACTGAGGCACAGAGAAGTGAAGGGACTTGTCCAAGGTCACACAGTCCACAAATAGTAGAGCTGGAAAATCCAGGCCTGTGCTCTTTCCACTAGGCCACGCTGCTTCTTGGGTTTTTTTTTCCTCTTTTGGAACCTAACAAAACACAGAATAAACAATACCATTTTCTTCTTGTCCCTTAGTGTTAATGGGAGTAAGAAACCTGATTTGGGGCAGAAATCATACTCACGATTCTAAATGATCATCTTCTTTTTCATCATTAGTAAATGGAATATCTTCATAAAATTTGATTTAATATTATAAAATACTTATTGTCATAGTCCTAATATGTGATCATTTCTGGATTTGACTAATTGCCCCTTTAAACCATCAAATCTTTGGAATTAAATGATCTTGGCAAACTCTTCTCTGGGGGAAACCCCAGCCATAAGAGAGATCGGATTTCTTCTGGGTTTCTAATAGCCCTGGCTTTTTGCATTGACTCCCAGACTGTATTTGGAAAATAGGGAATTAGACGTATAAATTGCTCGTCAATGTTCCGAGGCCTCCTCACTGTATTTTCTTGAAATTAAATAGGCGATTTCTAGGAAAGTATGATGTCTTTGCATTTCTAATGTACTGTATCATGTGATGCTTTTATTTTGCCACATATAAAAATGTATAATATATAATGTATATATAATTCCCAAAATTACTTTCAGAAAATGGCTAATATATTCAGAACCTGGGTTTAGACGTGAAAGACCTTTGCAGTGCATTTGATTGTACATGTTAATTGAATAACCTTTTGGCTCCGGCACTTCTGAAACTTATTCAGGCCTAAAACTTCAGATTTCAGTACTGCAAAGGACTTAGATTTTTTTCCAAGAAGGTGCTAAGGCACTTTTCCGGAGACTCTTTTTTTTACCCCCCAAGGAAAAAGAGGAATTTATATAAATACCGAACCGTGAGGTCTGTCAGCATTATCCCATTGCCGAGAGTGACTCCCTCATTATTTTGGCCATTTCATTACTAACTGGGAATTAAAGGGTTACCGAACGGGCGAAGTTCAGCGACAGATTAGGGTTTCCCAGCGGCACATATCTCTAGCAGCAAGTGTGGAAGCCAACTCGGAAGAAACACGTTTGAAGTGGCAGAACTAATCATGCAGAAGCAATTTGCGATTTTCTCTCTCTCAGCCTAGATAAAGCCGAGCATTATGACATTGGAGTCTCTGAGCAAGGTCAATTTACTGTGAAAAGGCAGCTATAGACTCTAACTTCAAATAGACTTTCATCCTGCATAGCTAAAAACAGGATTTAGCCTATTGCTTACACTAAAGAATAGGCAAAATGAAGCGGACAATTCAATTAAGATGCACCTTTTGGGGCCCATTATTATTATTATTTTTTGGACTGTTTCAGAAATTCAGGTTGTAATTCGATCGCCATCTACTTCTCTAGCAATTCTAGTGCAAAAGGCAGACTTGGTTGCTTGTGCAGTTGTGTCGCTTCATTAGTTGTCTTCTAAGCTTCTGAGTTTAAAAACTGCTAAGAATTTGTCATTTGAGTTGTTGCTTACTAGTCCACTGTCAATACTTCCTCTATTCCGTATGATTAGATTTTTTCCATTTGAAAATAACAAAATTGCTCTTCAGTAGATCCCACTCACTGTTTTTAGAGCAAGTAAGATTTTTTCAAACACTTCCATTTAGAATGTATAATGTGATATTAAAGGTCAATTTTAGAGTGACGGGATTACTGCCGAAAGGTAAAGCTACTGGCCAGAGATTGTTCTCTTTACAACTCTGGGTTTGTAAAACTTTGGAGGTAATTTCATTAGTGGGCCCATCATAATCACTGTGTTGCTAACCCCACTGAATACACATACCCCTTCTTTAAGCGATGGAAAAACCTCTTCTACCATCCGATTTCTGGATGATGTCCAAGAAAGATTATTCTTGTGAAAAATGAAACACGAGGACACCTTAATTAGAAGCTCAAGGTTCCAGCAGCCTGGAAAGACGTGGTCTAGTGCATTTAACTTTATTAGTTGCATCTATTAAATTTATTTTCCATAATTTATGCTGATAATGATGCCAATAATCAGTTATATTTGGAGTTTTATGAATGTGTGATGGGAACTGTTTTGAAGGCAGAGCTAGAAAGTAAATGAAGATATGATTAAATGTCATTCCTGTGATAGTTCATATTAAAAAATGTTCAGCCAGTCCAAAGGCAGAGTAGCTCAATGGGCTAGTCTGAGTCTTTATGCCCCACAGCCGTGCGATTCTAGTTTGAGTTCGGCTCCAGGAATGGTATGTGTGCTTGCTTACTGTTGTATGGTCCTCTCCCAAGTGCTTAGAACAGTGCTCTGCACAGAGTAAATGCTCAATAAATACGATTGAATGAATGATGATGGTATTTTTTGAGCACTTACTATGTGCCGAGCACTGTTCTAATTTGCTGCGGTAGATACGAGGTCGTCGGGTGGTCCCACGTGGGGCTCACAGTCTCAACCCCCATTTTACAGATGAGGGAACTGAGGCCCAGAGAAGTTAAGTGACTTGCCTAAAGTCACACAGCTGACAAGTGGCAGAGCTGGGATTAGAACCCATGACCTCTGACTCCAAAGCTTGTGCTCTTTCCACTAAGCCACTAGCGGGGTTGGCCCAAGTCGCTGGTGTTTGGTTTTGTTTTTAAGTGCTGGACTGATTTTTTTTTTTAATCTCAAATCCTAGTACAAGTTTTAGCCTAATGACCTAAAATCTTAGAGAAGCAGCATGGCATAGTGGATAGAGCACAGGCCTGGGTGTCTGTAGGTTATTGGTTCTAATCCCAGCTCTGCCACCTGTCTGCTGTGTCACCTTGGGTAAATCACTTCACTTCTCTGTGCCTTGGTTCCCTCATCTGTAAAATGGAATTGAAGATTTGGAACCCTATGTGGGACGGGACTGTTTCCAACCCAATTACCTTGTATCTACCCCAGCGCTTAGTACAGTGCCTGGCACACAGTAAGTGCTTAACAAATACCACAATTATTATTATTATTATTGTTAGAGTGCCTTATGCACAGTAAGCATTCAATAAATACTTTTGATTGCAGCCTTCTACCTAATGTTTCTTTTGGGTTAGCCAAAGGGTCAAACTGAGCAAACCTCTTTGCCTGTATTATGTGAATTGATCCAGTTCTTCTGCAGTCATGAAACCCTCTAGAAATTCACAGTAATAATAACTGTGGTATTTAAGCACTTACTATGTGTCGAGCACTGAACTAAGTGCTGGGGTAGATACGGAGTAATCGGGGTCCACGTGTGGCTCACAGTCTAAGTAGGAGGGAGAAGAGGTATTGAATCCCTATTTTGTAGATGAGAGAACTAAGTCACAGAGTAGTTAAATGACTCGCTCAAGGTCACAAGGCAGAAAAGTGGCAGAATGGGGATTAGAACCCAGATCCTCTGGCTACTAGGCCCATGCTCTTTCTTTTAGGCACCATTGCTTCTACTGGCCAGAGGAGCAGAGGCTCATATTTCATCCAGGTCACAAAAGAATAAAGATTTTTTTGACTTTTTAAAAGTCAAGTATAAAGCATATAATAAAGAGTGGACTTTGTTTTATATTGAAATCTTGATGATGTAGAATCTGAGGAATTAAGATTTATGGTTTTCAGGAAATTCTTTTCAAGAAGTCTTTTTTAAAAATTATGCTTAGGGCATTCATTCATTCAATTGTATTGAATTCTTATCGTTTGCAAAGCACTGAACTAAACACTTGGGTGAGTACACTATAAAAATAAATAGGCACATTGCCCACAACGAGCTTACTTAAGACTGAAAGGCTTTGCGAGATGATTATACAACTGCTAAAACAGTTATATTTGTCCTTTTCCTCTATATCTGAGCCTCTTTGCTTCTACTGCAGGAGATTTTGATTCCATGGAAAAGCCTAATAATATCTTGCACACCCCAGTGCAGTTTCATTAGTAGTGTGTCTGTATATCATTTTGAATAAAGCTTTGAAAGTTAGGTTCCGCTATCATCTTCACATTTTTACTGCTGTCCAACTTTTTTTATGGTATTTGTTGAGCACTTAGTACGTGTCAAACATTGTTCTAAGCAAGTCCTGGGCAGGTACAAATTAATTAGATCCAACACAGTTCTTTTCCCCCATGGGACTTCCAGTCTAAACTGGAAGGAGAACAGATATCCCCATTTAAATGAAAAGAAATCAAACTCTTGCTTCATTCCATTTCTGGAAATGTAACATGACCTGCTCAGGATTTTCTGAACTCGATCACTTGTGACAACTTCGTGTACGAAACCTGTCAGGTTTAACTTGTTTGTCCCAGGCAGGTCTCTACAATCTGGAATCCAAATTTAATTTCTGATGGGGGTTTTGGTTGATTTGGGATTTTTCTAATCCCATCCCAGGGGAATTTTCAAACTGAAGTGGGATGCTCCGCTACGAGTCAAGCAGATGCTATACACAGACTACTTTTACAAAGGGTCAAATTTTTAGCTAGTTTCAAAATGCAGGGATGATATTTCAGCCACAGTCACAAAATGAAACTCGAAAATAAATCTAAAGTACTTTTATATAAGGAGTGACATACGCTTGAGACACATCCAAAATTTTAAAACGTTCCATAGAATATTCTTTTTCATGAATAAGTGTTCATGATGATATTTTAGGGCTGAATTTTGGAAGGAATTAATCATTTATTGAGCTCTTACTGTTTGCAGAGCACTGTACTTGGGAGAGTACAATAGAACAATATAGTAGACATATTCCCTGCCCAGGATTTTATTTGAAATGTACCCTCCATCATTGCCTATTCGTCGTCAAATTACCCTTTAAATACAAATGCATGTAATTAATAGCATTTTGAGTGCTTACTCTGTGCAGAGCACTGTACTAAGCACTTGGAACAGTATTAGTAGATATGATCCCTGCTAATGAAAATAAATGGTTTTGATTAGACAACTGTATTATCAGTCATTTATTAACTGTGTTGGTATAACTAGCACCTCAATGAATCTTGTAGTAGAATCTTATGCTTGAGTGAAAAGCACACTTTTTTTTATCTTTTTTAAAATCTGTTCAGAAGCCTTATGTCTAACAATTATTGGCACTTTATTTGCAAACTCAAATTACATTTTTTTATTGTGAGCATTATGTTGCCTCCCCATAATTAGTAAACAAATGATTTTACTTTCCAACCTCCCGTGATCACTGAATTGACTAATGACATTGATTTTTCTCAATCACATATCCTCATAATTGTAACTCTGGTGTTTATTAAGCACTTACTATGTGCTAAAATCTAGGACTGATACAAGAAAATCAGATCAGACAGTCCCTGTCCCACCTGGACACAATGAAGAGGAAACTATCAGAGAAAACCTTTTTTTATTCTTGTCCTTGTTAAAAAAAAAAAAATTACATTACTCTTTGAGGATGTATATACACATACAGTTTGACAGTTTCATTTTAGGTATATAATTATATATCTCTCTATATGCATATATATATATATACGGATTTATATTTAGAAACTGGCTCAAAATGCATATGTTCAAAGGAACAAAAGTAAGTGCCTGGTACCACTGTACGAAAAACTCCCAGTTTCGAATTTTGAAAACTATACTAGACTTCACCTGCCATTTCATAGAAAATGCATTCCAGCTTCCATTTTCCTTCTGAAAGCTGGTGTCCCCTCAGAAATTCATTTTGACCTAGCCTGCCACGTTGTACAATCTTATCAGTATTTCAAAATATCCCTCTGCAAGCATTTATCTAAATGTATTGCCCAGTGTAAGAAATTCCTTACTGAGCTTACTTAATAATAAGGGTTTAGCCATACAACACCAACTTAAAAGTTCGGTTCCAACCTGGTAGGACTTGTCAGACTCGCTGTTAAAATAGGGAATAAAAAGGAGAGGTGGAGGGGTTTTTTTGACTTTGAAAATATGCGTTCTGAATGATGAGATAGGCAGTTGTGTTCAGAATTAAAGGTGCAAAATTAGAGCATCAAAGAATTGTTAATCTGCTTAAGTGCCTATAAACAAAGGCACAGGGAAATATGAGAGGAGATAGAGGTGCTAGTAAATAACCCATGATGTTGCAGGAGAAATCTTTTACTGAAATGACTATTAACAAGGCTGAGTTCAACTGATAGAGGAAAACAGACAGGAGGCAGTGGCAATTGAGCAAAATATATTAAAATTGTCTTGTCTTATGCCATTGAGTCATTTCTGACCCATAACGACATCAAGGACACATCTCTCCCAGAACTCCCCCCTCTCCATCTTCAATCGTTCTGGTTGTGGATCCGTAGAGCTTTCTTGGTAAAAATACAGAAGCGGTTTACCACTGCCGCCTTCCACGCAGTAAACTTGAATCTCCGCCCTTGACTCTCTCCCATAGCGCTGCTGCCCAGCACAGGGGAGTTTTGACTTGTAGCAGATGGCCTTCCACTCGCTAGCCACTGCCCAAGCTGGGAATGGAATGGACAGGCCTCTGCTTGCAACCAAGACCGGTAGAGTACGGGAAACTCTCCAGGTGCGACCCTGAGAGGGGGTATTAAAATTGGCCAGGGAAAATATTGAAAATGTGGAAATGTTTAGGAAGGAATATTTTGAAAGGAAAGTATGCTTTCTAATTGAAAACCAAGGAAGGCAATGGGAGAAACAGCTTAAGGATCAAGCTTTTCCAAACACAAGATCACCCTATCATCCTGGGCCTGAATTGGTGAGGTTTTCAGTTATAACTAAATAAGGAACCGTTTTGGCCAGTTATTGACAGGTGAGTAAGGAGAAGAAGAGCCAGGGGGGAATGAGGGGCAAAGGGGATGAATGAAAAGAATTATTCCTTCTGTTCTCTCCCTTGGATTCCATTTCCAGTTGAACTACCAAAGTAGGATTTAATCTTTTTGACTCTCCCTGCCTGCCTTGAGGGATCAGGGATGAGACTAAGGCAAAGAAAAGAGAAGTAGGTAGTGAAAGAGAGACAGAATAACACTTCATCTCTGCTAATATTAGTGCCACCAGGAGATAAGGGCCATGACCTATAGGTACCACTTAAATAATGAAAATCATAATCCAGGAATATATTAAGAGCTTACTATGTGCCAGGCAGTGTACTAAGTGCTGGGGAGGGTACAAGAAAATCAGGTTGGACACACTCCCTGTCCAGCATAGGGCTCACAGCCTTAACCCCCATTTTACAGATGAGGTAACCGAGGCACAGAGAAGTGAAATGATTTGCCCAAGGCCACACAGCAGACAAGTGGCAGATCTGGGAATAGAAGCCTTGACCTTCTGATTTCCAGGCTCTTGTTCTATCCACTACGTCCCCCTGCTTCCCGCTGCTTAAACCACCCTTGGTTCACAGTTGCTGCTTGGGCTGGGGGTGGGGATTATAATTTTTAGCTGTTTTTATGGGCATAACTGACCAAAAGCACATGGACTACTGTAGTTAACTCTCGGGTTGTTAAAAGTGGTATTACGGGTTGGTTTCTCGAATTGTCAACCCACCATATATTAAGGAAAAAAAAAGAAAAACCTGCTAACGTGCCTTCTGAAGTTAAATTATCCCTGATATCCTTCTCAGAGATTGAATTGAAGGTAGATTGATGAGGGATAAAAATCCCACATCACTAATGTTAAATAATGATTGTTTTGAACCACCCAAATCCTGATTCGCACTATGGGCAACTTCACAACTTAGAGTTTTGTGCATATGCTAGGATGAAAAACCACCCTGGAATCATTTATTAGAGATATAAAGGCATTAAGAAATTGGGAGGCAATATTTCTGAGGATAAAGCAATATGCTTCTGACATATCTTTCAGATAGACTCAGTTTTCCCTTCAGCAAAGTGGGTTGATTACCTATCCCCTGCTTATAGCTTGTGATGTGGGACTATATCAGAGACTCTTTTGGAATATTGATATCTCGTCGGTAGAAAGAACATTTATAAATTCAATGTACACTATTGTTCTTTTTATGAGAAACTCGGGGCAAATTCTGCCAAATTGAAACACATTTTTGTGAAATGAAAAATTAAAGGAATTTGACTCAGTCAATACAGTTTCAGAAAGGACTACGTGAACGAAGCAGAATAAATAACCCCTTCTCAACTTTGTATCTAATACATAAGAGAAGGCATTGGGCTGATATGGAGCATTCCAGAATTCTAATCCCCAGTCTAGACTGGTGAGCTCATTATGGACAGGAATTGTTACTGCCTATTGTTGTATTTTACTTTCCCAAGCACTTTATACAATGCTCTGCGCACAGTAAACACTTAATGAATACGACTGAAAGAAAGATTGAATTTTTTTTCCCACATTTGATTATTCTCTAGTTTTCTCACTTTTTTGTCATTTTATTTGTTCTAATTCAGAGAATGAAAGATGTTTTCAAATGACTTGCATTGTTTTATCTAAATGTCTGATCTATCAAGATCACATTCTTTTTTTGTTTGTTTGTTTGTTTGTTTCTCCTGGCCTATATCTACCTGCATTTTAAAACTTCCCAAACATATTCAGTTAGCTTCCACTCTCAGGTTCAGGGGTAAGCAGCTAAGTATAAAGGCAAGAAAGTAGCAGTATTGTTTATTTATAATAATCGTGATCTTGGATTGTAAGCTTCCCTCCTCACCTGACAAGGGACAGGGAATGGTGTCTAATTCAATTGTATTTATTGAGCACTTACTGTGTGCAGAGCACTGTACTAAGCACTTGGAAAATACAATTCAGCAATAAAGACAATCACAGCCCACAGTGGGTTTACAGACTAGAAACGGGTTTACTTTGTATTCTCTCTCAGCACTTAATACTTGTAAAATACTTGTAAAATGCTTGTAAAATACTATTGGTGCTATTACCGCTTCTTCTACTATTTCAGGATCACTTACTGAGCGCCAAACACTGTACTAAGCATTGGGATAGATACAATAAAAACAGATCAGACATAATCCCTGGCCCGTAAGGGGCTCACGATCTAAGTGGGAGGGAGGATAGGTATAGAATACCCATTGAACAGATCAGTCAGTAAGTCATAGGTTTCATCCCGGCTGTATAACTTGTCTGCTGTGTGGCCTTGGGCAAGTCACTTCACTTCTCTGTGCCTCAGTTACCTCATCTGTAAAAGGGGAATTAAGACTCTCAGCTCTGGGTGGGATAGGGCCTGTGTCCAACCCGATTTGCTTGTATCCACCCCAGTGCTTAGAACAGTGTCTGACACATAAGTGCTTAACAAATACCATAATTATTCATTATTATCATTATTTACTGAGCGCTCGGTGTGTGCAGAGCCCCATGCTAAGCGTTTGGGAGAGTGCAATAGCAAAATCGTAGGCATAGGCACAGACACATTCCTTGACCACAACGAGCTTACACACTAGAGGGAGAGACGGACATTAATACAAAGACAGATGAGGAAACTGAGGCAGAGAGAGGGGAAGTGACTTGCCCAAGGGCACCCACTGCAGCCAACAGGCAGAGCTGGGGTGGGAATCAAGTCAATGCTCTTGCTACGAGGCAAGTTCCATTTCTGACTTTGCTTTGTGCTAAGCAGTGAAATGAGCACTGGGAAAGAAAAGTGTGAGCCCCAGGTGGGACAGGGACTGTGTCCAACCTGATTAGCTTGTATCTACCCAGCGCTTAGTTCAGTGCCTGGCACACAGTAAGCGCTTGACAAATATCATGCTTTTTAAAATTAAAAAAACCAAGTGCAAATTAGGCACAGTCCCTGGCCTTCAAGGGCTCTAACCCAGACATTCTTTCCAGCCACAAAATCCATGGGTTAGGTGGAAGAATCTTTTTCCAACTTGGTTGACAGAGCTGCAATATCCCAACAGATCTTTAATTTCATGTAAAGATCGACTGTGCAGTCGAGAGCCAATATCTCAGAGCTAATGGGAATGGTTGACCTGTTCATTCCAAGCGCTTAGTACAGTGCTCTGCACATAGGAAGCGCTCAATAAATACTATTGAATGAATGAAAGTACAAGAGGCTCTTCCGCTGAGTGAGCCGCTGCTATCCTCTCAGTGGTAGGCATAACTACTACTACTAATAATTGTGGTCCTTAAAGAACATGGGCTTGGAAGTCAGAGGTCGTAGGTTCTAATCCCGACTCTGTCATTCATTCAATAGTATTTATTGAGCGCTTACTATGTGCAGAGCACTATACTAAGTGCTTGGAATGTACAAATCGGTAACAGATAGAGACAGTCCCTGCCCTTTGATGGGCTTACGGCCTAATCGGGGGATTAGATAAGCTGTCACTTATCAGCTGTGTGACTTTGGGCAAGTCACTTAACTTCTCTGTGCCTCAGTTCCCTCATCTGTAAAATGGGGATTAAGACGGTGAGCCCCACGTGGAACAACCTGATTACCTTGGATCTACCCCAGTCCTTAGAACAGTGCTTGGCACATAGTAAGCGCTTAACAAATACCATTATTATTATTATCTCCCACCTACTAGACTGTCTCTTTCCTTCTAGATTGTGAGCCCATTGTTGGGCAGGGATTGGCTCTATTTGTTTCTGACTTGTTCTTTTCAGGCGCTTAGTACAGTGCTCAGCACACAGTAAATGCTCAATAAATATGACCGAATGAATGAATATACCAAGCCCTAGACGGAGCACTATGTTAGAATCAGGTAATCAGGTTGGACAGAGTCCCTGTCCCACGTGGGTGTGTCTCAGTCTAAATGGGAGGGAGGACAGGTATTGAATGCCTGTTTTCTAGAGGAGGAAACTTAATACCATTGATTGAGGCCCAGAAATTTAGTGACAAGCCTAAATGACAACGCAACCAACCAGCAGAGCTGGGATTAGAACTCAGGGTTCTCTGACTGCCACGTCCATGATTTTTCCACTAGGCCATGTGGCTACTCTACTAATCCAGCAACTCAAAATTAAAAGAGACTGGCTGTTTTGGCTCCCACGATATCATCTAGTTATCAGTAGTATTTACATATACCCCATTCTCATCTTCTATAACCCTCTGCTACTCTTAAATACCATTGAAAAAACAAGCCCCCAAACTTCAGGTATTCTTTGGACTTAATAAGATTTTTTTCCTTTTCAACAGCGTAGGCACATGACAGGAATTTGCCATCGTGTACGTTACTTTTTTTTTTTTTAATTTGAGGTTTGCGATCATTGCCGACCACATTTGACTTTTTTTATATTAACTGAATAGGTGTCATTTAAGAGCGTTTTAGAGTCCAGTTTTTTGAACGTTATGTATTTTTTTCTAAAGACATTGCCTGCAGTGCAAAAATTTGGCCAGGACATAAAGATAAACTGCATGGAATGATCCATTTTGAGTGAGGGGAAAAATTGGAATAAGTGATCTAATGTACCTCTTCATATTTGGTGAAAGTGATTTAGGGAATCAGTATTTAAAATGAATAATCCAGCCATATGTTATGATTTGAGACATTCAAAGAGATTTTTTTTTTTTTTACAAGTTTTTATGGCGTGGCCTAACGGAAAGAACATGGGTCTGAAAATCAGGTGACCTGGGTTCCCAATCCAGATCTGCCCCTTGTTTGCCAGATTCCCCCATTCCCTTACTCCTTCCCTCTGCTCTACCCCCTTCCCCTCCCCACGGCACTTGTGTATATTTGTATATGTTATTTATTACTCTATTTTATTGATGATGTGTATATACCCATGCTTCCATTTTGATAGTATTGATGCCTGACTACTTGTTTTGCTGTCTGTCTCCGCCTTTTAGACTGTGAGCCTGTTGTTAGGCGGGAATTGTCTCTATTGCCGAACTGTACATTCCAAGTGCTTAGTAGAGTGCTCTGCACACAGTAAACGCTCAACAAATAGGATTGAATGAATGAATGAATGGTGTGTGGCTCTGGGCAAGTAATTTCTTTCTGTGTGCCTCAACTTCTTCATCTGTAAAATGGGAATTAAATGCCTGCTCTCCCTCTTAGACTGAGGGACTGCAACTGTGTTTGAACAGATTCAATTAGTACAGTGTCACTATTATTAAACATTTAATATACATTATTACCGGGGTGACAATATTCCAATTTATTTTGTAAATAATAATAATGATGGTACTTGTTAAGTGCATACTGTTTCTCAACACTGGGGTAGATACGCATTAATCAAGTTGGACACAGTCCCTGTCCCACCTGGGGCCCACAGGCTTAATTCCCATTTTAGAGATGAGGGAACTGAGGAACAGAAAAGTTAAGTGACTTGCCCAAGGTTACACAGCAGACAAGCGGCGGAGTCGGGATGAGAACCCGGGTCCTTCTGACTTCCAGGCCCGGGCTTTATCCACTAAACCGAAGCCCTAGCAGATGTGAATCGGTTTTAAAATCATTCTTAAATTACAAACTTCTACTTCAAGGGCTGCAAAGGTGCTCCACTTCTAGGCCGTAAACTCCTTGTGGGCAGGAAGTGTGTCTGTTTATTGTTAGAGTATACTCTCCCAAAAGTGCTTAGTACTGTGCTCTGCATACAGTAAGTGCTCAGTAAACACCACTGAATGAAGGAAGGAATGAATACTTTTGATAACTGTGGAATCTCCTGTTGAGAACCTTGGATGAGCCTTTCAGGATACAGAATCTGCATGAGAGGAATTGAATATAGACTGTAGACAGTAAGTTCATTGTGGGCAGGGAATGTATCTGTTTATCGTTATAGTGTACTCTACTAAGCACTTAATACAGTGCTCTGCACATGGTAAGTGTTCAATGAGTATAAGTGAGTGGATGAAGGAATGAATACTTTTTGATAACTATGGAATCTCCTGTTGAGAACCAGGGATAAGCCTTTGAGGACACCGAATCTGCATGAAAGGAATTGATTATAGATTGTAGACTGCAAATTGATTGTGGGCAAGGAATGTGTCTGTTTACTGTTGTATAATAACTCCCCCAAGCGCTTAGTACAGTGCTCTGCACACAGTAAGTGCTCAATACATATGACTGAATGAATTGGAATGGTTTGCTCACTTATCCTTTTCGATTATTTCATCTAGAATCCAGAATGCCCCAGATCTTCGAACACGTGGCAAAGCGACAAAGACATTTTATATGCAAAATCCATTTTCAGTCGATGAGGCCGTTTTATCGTGCCGATGCCAGGCCATAAGCCCCTAGGGAGTCGGGATTATGCCTGCCAACTCTTAGAACAGCACTTTGCAGATGGTGAGTGCTCAAAAAATACCGCTCCCTGGTTGATGCTGCATATTAGCAGTGTTCTAACCCAGCAGGTGGTTGCCATGGTAACAGTCCACCTTAAGTAGCTAATTTTAATTTTTTAGGATTCCTTCTGGGCTTATCAATCATTGTTATTTACTGAACACTTCCTGGGAGCAGAACACTGTGAACAGAGCTCATGGAGGAATACAAAGAGGTAAGTAGAGACCATCCCTGCACGTAAGGAGATTTCGCTAACTTGCAGAACTCCTCTGTTGGTTCTTTGCTCCAAAAATGACACCACAGATAACAGCATTTCAGTGGGAATTTCCCTACTTGCAGAGGATATCGCCTCTGCCCCGTCTGCTGGGTGACCTTGGGCAAGTCACTTCACTTCACTGGGCCTCAGTTACCTCATCTGAAAAATGGGGGCTAAGACTATGAGTTCCATGTAGGACAGGGACTGTGTTCATCTGATTTGCTTGTATCCACCGCAGCGCTTAACAAATACCACAATTACTATTATTATTTGAATCCATGTTTCTTGCCTTCTGGAGACGGGGTATGTCCAGTGAACCATCAGAGGGGATTTCTTTATGATGTTTAAAAGACAAACCCATTTTCTTTGAATGTCTTATTCAAAATGCATCATAAGGCTAATTCTGCAAAAATTTAGCCTTTGTAATTGGGCTGCCAGGCTCTCTTGCCCCAACTAATTGCTTCTCTGCTCTGCCATTCTAGGTCCACAGTCTCTCTAGTAATCGTACTGTATTGTCCTCTCCCAAGCGCTTAGTACAGTGCTCTACACAGGTAAGTGCTCAATAAATGATCAATTTGTTGTGGAAATAATATAATGGAGGGTAGAGGTTATAGGCAGAGCAAACACATGCATAACCTCTTAGAGAAAGAATTGTTATGCACCCTAAGCAGCTGCAATTCAGGTAAATATATTTTTCTTTGGAAGAGTGACAAGTTAGGCACAAGAGAAATGAAGAAATGGAGAAGCAGCAAGGGCCTGGAAATCGGAAGGACCTGGGTTCTAACCCCAGCTCCACCACTTGTCTGCTGTATGGCCTTGAGCAAGTCACTTCACTTCTCTGTGCCTCAGTCACCTGTTCCGGAAAATGGGGATTAAGACTGTTATCCCCATGTGGGACATGGACTGTATCCAACCTCATTAAGTTGTATCTATCCCAGTGCTTATTACAGTGTCTGGTACATAGTAAGCACTTAACACATACCACACACCAAAAACAATGGTAATTATTCTTTCCCAGAGAAAAATAGTTAATTGTGAATTAGTTGCTGTGTCTGGGAGATCGAGGGTGGAAAAAAAATCAGGAACGTGTCCACATTTTATCATTGCTTCTTGATGATAATCCCCGTGGTGTTTGGAACTGAAATGAGTCCAAGTGCTGGAGGGATGAGATCCGGAGCTGGGTGAAGAACCGAACCTGTAGAGTAAAAAGTTCGAAGTTTAGGCTACACACAACTTCTCCCTCCCATCAACCCCGACCATACATCAAAATTATACTACTAATACTAATTACGGTACTTGTTAAGCACTTACTACGTACCAGGCACTGCTCTAAGTACTGGGGTAGATACAAGCTAATCAGGTTGGACACAGTCCCTGTCCCACATGGGGCTCACAGCCTTTATCCTCATTTTACAGGTAAGGTAACTGAGGCACAGAGAAGTTAAATGACTTGCCCGAGGTCACACGGCAGACAAGTGGTGGAGCCAGAATTAGAACCCAGCTTCTTCTGACTCCCAGATCTGTGCTCTATCCACTAACCAAGCTGCTTCACAGACTCCATCTATTTTTTTTCTTATGTATACATCTGAGTTTCAACAGTGCCTAAAAAAACCCCCTTCCTTCAGCTGTAGCCACATTTTTCCTTGAATTTAGCATCTTAACCCTCTTGCTGTTGAAGGCATATTCGTATCAAAAGATAGCACAGCTTCAATATCAAAATCAATTTTCATTCATGAGATAAATGGTACTTTCATTTGGTGAAGACACCTTTTGGAGGATTGTTTTTCTTTTAATCTTTTCTAAATTTCCCACTTGGTTCCTTTGATGGGGAAAAGCACTCTGAGAAATGGAGTTTAATATTTATTTTGAAAAATGAAACTGTGATTCAATCTTCCATAATCAACTTTCAATTGGAGGTAAAAATGTCTTTGGAATGATTGAATTAGGAATTTTTCCCATTATTAGCAATATATAGTGGTGGTGGGGGGGGGGAAGGTACTAGTTGTGCAGTTATGAATGTGAAGAGATCCACGGAGTCATTATTTCTGTATTTTCCCTGCAGTGCAGTGCCGAAGTGCTTTGGGGAAAGGTGGGGGTCCTGATCACATTTCCACGTTAGCTGATTTGATGCTTCTCTTTCCTGGAAATAAAGGGATGGCGCCTCTCAATTCCTGGCTTGCTGACTCAGTTTTAACCCTATAGAAAAGGCGTGCCAAAAAGACAGAGAAACAGCGTGGCTTAGTGGAAAGAGTCCAGGTCTGGGAGCCAGAGGACCTGGGTTCTAATCCAGGCTCCTCCACTTGCCTGCTATGTGATCTTGAGCAAGTCACTTAACATCTCTGTGCCTCAGTGACCTCATCTGTAAGATGGGGATCGAGACGGTGAGCCCCACGAGGGGCAAGCGGATTTGGTCGTCTCCACTGGGAGAGATTTGCCCATGGCATTATAAAATAATAATGTTGGTATTTATTAAGCGCTTACTATGTGCAGAGCACCGTTCTAAGCGCTGGGGGAGATACAGGGTCATCAGGTCGTCCCACGTGAGGCTCCCAGTTAATCCCCATTTTACAGATGAAGTAACTGAGGCCCAGAGAAGTGAAGTGACTCGCCCACAGTCACACAGCTGACGAGTGGCAGGGCGGGGAGTCGAACCCGTGACCTCTGACTCCGAAGCCCAGGCTCTTTCCACTGAGCCACGCTGCTTCTCTCATGGGTTGGAGATGATGACGGCATAAAACAGGAAGACCCCAGCGCTTAGAACAGTGCCTGGCATAGTAAGTGCTTAACAAATGCCGTTATTATTATTCTTGTTATAGGAAGCGCTTAACAAAGAACACAATTATTGTTATACGACAGGGAGGGGTGGCTACAAAGCGATTTACCTGACATGGTCTGGGGAATGCGACTGTGTATGAAATCCACCAGTTACGGCACAAACTCTGGGTAGAAAGTGAAAAAGATGGCAAATGTGTGCTTGTTGTCGAGCCATTACTTTGACCCTAGAACCCCAGCTTGATGAGGTGGTACCTTCCTCGGTGCTTAGTACAGTGCTTGGCACATAAGTGCTTAACAAACGCCACTATTAGGAATTATTATGATTAAGTGACTGTAAGCTCTTGGAAGGGATCGGGGTAGGGTTACCGGTGAGACTCACTGATCCTTGCGTACAAACTACTTGTTGTTCCAGCTCTGTGTGCATTATGGCCCATTGTGGGCAGGGAATGTGTCTGGCAACTCTGTACTGTACTCTCCCAAGTGCTTAGTACAGTGTTCTGCGCCACGTAAGTGCTCAGATACCACTGATGTTGGTTATAGGATATAACTATCCTATATCCTAGAGAAGCCGCGTGGCTCAGTGGAAAGAGCCCGGGCTTGGGGGTCAGAAGTCATGGATTCGAATCCCGACTCTGCCACTTGTCAGATGTGTGACTGTGGGCAAGTCACTTCACTTCTCGGTGCCTCAGTTCCCTCATCTGTAAAATGGGGATTAAGACTGTGAGCCTCACGTGGGGCAAACTGATGACGCTGTATCTACCCCAGCGCTTAGAACAGTGCTCTGCACAGAGTAAGCGCTTAACAAATACCAACATTAAGTAAGCCCCACTTTTCTTCATCTTCCCCTCTCTTCTGCATTATCCTGACTTGCTCCCTTTGCTCTTCCCTCGCCTCCCAGCCCCAAAGTACTTAAGTACATATCTGTAAATTTAATTTATTTGTATTGATGTCTGTCTCCCTGCCTGTAGATTGTGAGCTCACTGTTGGCAGGGAATGTCACCGTTTATTGTTGTATTGTACTTTCCCAAGGGCTTACTACAGTGCTCTGCACACACTAAGTGCTCAATAAATATGATTGAATACAGTTTATGAATTCAGAAGTGTAGGGTTATACATATTTGATAAAAACTATCTATCGCCTCATTTTTAGATTCAGCTCCTTAAGAGATCATCGATCACCATTATTTGATAATTCTACAGCAATTAGGTCATTTTCTTTAATTCAGTAGGTGCTCAATGAATATTTCTGATGATTCCTTAGACTGTGAGCCCCACGTGGGGCAGGAACTGTGTTCTATCCGATTGTACCGTTTCTGCCCCAGTTCTTGGCACAAACTAAGTGCTTAATGAATACTACAATTTTATTTTTATACTATGGTGTCATTGAAATTTCTCCTATTCAGAGGTGATACCATGACCATGCACTTTTTTTTCTATTTCCCTCCCACTTTAACAAAATTGGTCTCCCCCATTTTTACAGAAGATATTGTAAATTAGGATTGGGGTTTCAAATTCTAAAGGACAGCAATAGTAGCGTGGCTCAGTGGAAAGAGCCCGGGCTTGGGAGTCGGAGATCCCGGGTTCGACTCCCGGCTCTGCCACTCGTCAGCTGTGTGACTGTGGGCGAGTCACTTCACTTCTCTGGGCCTCAGTTCCCTCATCTGGAAAATGGGGATTAACTGTGAGCCTCACGTGGGACGACCTGATGACCCTGTATCTCCCCCAGCGCTTAGAACGGTGCTCTGCACATAGTAAGCGCTTAACAAATACCAACATTATTATTATTATTATTAGGATCATATTTGTTTCTTGTAACTTAGCCAACATCCTGCAAAACCATTATATTCATTATTCAAATAATACTCCTTTAAGCACTCTGACTTTCAGCCCAAACCCACAACACTGATGTTCATATCCTTATACACTAATAATAATGATGGTATTTGTTAAGTGCTTACTATGTGCCAAACACTGTTCTAAGCGCTGGGAGAGATACAAGCTTATCAGGTTGTCCCTGGTGGGGCTCACAGTATTAATCCCCATTTTGCAGATGAGGTAATTGAGGCGCAGAGAAGTGAAGTGATTTGCCCCAAGTCACACAGCTGCCAAGTGCCGGAATTAGAACCCATGACCTCTAAAATGCAGCATGGCCTAGAAGCAACGGGGTTGGGAGTCAGAAGACCTGGGTTCTAATCCTAGCTCCGCTGAGTGCTCTTCCAATTGCTTGCTGTGTGTCTTTGGGCAAGTCACTTAACTTCTCTGTGCCTCAGTTTCCTCAACTGTAAACGGGGATTCAAAAACTGTTCTCCCTCATACTTAATAATGATAATAGTAAAAATAATGGTATTTGTTAAGTGCTTACCATGTGCCAAGCACCGTTCTAAGCACTGGGGTAGATTCAAGGCAATAGGTTGTCCCACATGGGGCTTACAGTCTTAATCTCCATTTTACAGACGAGGTAACTGAGGCACAGAAAAGTGAAGTGACTTGCCCGTGGTCACACAGCTGACAAGCGGCGGAGCCGGGATTAGAACCCACGACCTGTGACTCCCAAGCCCGGGCTCTTTCCGGACAGGGACTGTGTCCAACCTAATCAACGTGTGCCTACACCAGCGCTTAGAACAGTGTTGGACACATAGTAAGTGCTTAACAAGTATCATAAAACGAATGAGGGGCTTGCGGTATAGATGGAGAGACAGACATTAAAATAAATCATGGATCTGTACATAAGTGCTGTGGGGCAGAGGGTGGGGGGGTGAATAAAGGGTGAAAATCCCGGTGTGAGGGAGATGCAGTAGAGAGAGAATTGGGGGAAATGGGGAAATGTTTTGCTTTACTGTTTCCCCCTTTTAGACTGTGAGCTCGTTGTTGGGCAGGCGCTGTCTCTATCTGTTGCCGAACTGTACTTTCCAAGCGCTTAGTACAGTGCTCTGCACACAGTAAGCGCTCAATAAATGCGATGGAATGAAATGGGGACTTACCTGTGACCAGTGCCTCCTGACTCTGGAGTGAGATCAGAATTTGTCCGGGGTTCTTAAAGCAGAGTGAAGCGGGCCTGCCTCCAAACCGCTGCCATTTTCCTTTCAAGAGAAATAGGTTTCCAAACGTCAGGGAAAAAGAAACCGAAGGTAAGATACGTTGGTTTTGAAAATGCAACAAGTGGGAATACTGTACTTCTGATATTACTGCGACCTACTGCTTTAAAAAGCAATTCACCTCCACTTCTATTTGCACCCAGGCCCTTTACGATATGAAGCGGCAAAAAGATTTTAATTCTATAGTAAGGACTGTATTTTTCTATGGTTCCATAATATCCTATTAATGGACACATTACATTCTCCTTAAGAGGCGAGCGGTAGAGTATGAACCTATTTTAACAGCGAACTTGGGGGAATTTTATAGGCGAAGTCATTCAATAGCAGTGAAAAGATGGCAAGGCTTTGCTGGATAGGAAAAGGAGCGGGCAAGAGGATTTCATTTTGGACTCAGGCTTCCTTGATTTCTTCAACGAAGAGAGTCTGCACAGTATCACCAGAAAGAGAGGAACTTTTTTATGAATAGAGCTTTAATACTGAACACCAGTTCAAATAACTGACATTTTCAAAATCTTATGATCTGGGATCACACCCTGGTGGTTCTACAACACTTATTGCATTCGTTTGGATTTATTGCTTTTCTCTTTCAGGAAGAGAGGAGGAAGGAACGGGAACCACTTGCTTTAAAAAATGGAGGGACATTTCATTTTCTACTTCTCCTTCTAGAAAATGACAAGTCTAATGGATATATTTTTCATTACCCTATTTATTTGGTTAATGAGATGTACATCACCTTGATTCTATTATTTTGTTAATGAGATGTACATCACCTTGATTCTATTTGCTATTGTTTTAATGAGATGTTCATCCCCTCGATTTTATTTATTGCTATTGTTTTTGTCTGTCCGTCTCCCCCGATTAGACTGTAAGCCCGTCAAAGGGCAGGGACTGTGTCTGTTACCGATTTGTATGTTCCAAGAGCTTAGTACAGTGCTCTGCACATACTATGCGCTCAATAAATACTATTGAATGAATGAATGAATGTTACCGAATATATCCACATATGTATTAATCTTTGACTCTTCCAGTTTTACACATGTATTATAACTTCTATTCAGTCAGTCATATTTTTTGAGTGCTTACTGTGTGCAGAGCGCTGTAAGCAGCGTGGCTCAGTGGAAAGAGCACGGACTTGGGAGTCAGAGGTCATGGGTTCGAATCTCAGCTCTGCCTCTTGTCAGCTGTGTGACTGGGCAAGTCACAACTTCTCTGTTCCTCAGTTCCCTCATCTGTAAAATGGGGATTAAGACTGTGAACCTCACGTGGGGCAACCTGATTACCCTGTATCTACCCCCGTGCTTAGAATAGTGCTCTGCACGTAGTAAGAGCTTAACAAATACCAACATTATTATTATTATTATTATTATTATTACTAAGTAAGCGCTTGGAAAGTACAATTTGGCAACAGAGACAATCCCTACCCAACAACTGGCTCACAGTCTAGAAGGAGGGAGACAGACAACAAAACAAAACAAGTTTCAATAGCATCAATATAAACAGAATTATAGATATATATGCATAATTAATAAAGTAAATAGAATAAAATAAATAGAATAACTACGTACATATATACATAAGTGCTGTACGGCGGGGAGGTGGGTAGAGCAGAGGGAGGGAGGGATTCCCAATATATAAGTTTTCAGGGTAGTCCATGTCGTAGAGAACATACTATACTATAACTCTACTATATACTATATATACTATTATTATAACATTTTCCATTCTCCTTCCACAAATCGTTCCTCCCTCTGGATAGGTTGGTGTTCTTGAGATCCGGAGAAGAATGTGCGATGAGCAAATAAACTTTTTTTTCCCCAGTCTGGGAAGAAGAGATCCTATTAGATTGGGACCAATCAATCATATTTATTGGGCGTTTACTGCGTGCAGAACACTGTACTAAGTACTCGGGAGAATACAAAATAACCAAGTAAGCTTCTCAAATAAAACAGTTTTGATATGAATTTTGAATAAAAGAAGGGAGATAGCTTGGGAGATGTAAAGTGAGGGGCTGTTCCGAACATTAAATCCACCTACACGTAATGATGATCTTAATAGAACTATTCTTGTAGGACGCAGACCTAATGAAGAGAAAGAGAATGCACTCAGCGCTATAGAGGAGAGACCAAAATAAAATAGCAATAAAAGAAATAAAATGTAACCAATTGCCACTCAAATACTGGCTGCTTAGTTATAGGCCCTGAAAGCTAAATGCTGGTGTTAAATACAAGACACTGCTTTGAGAAATGACTCCTAAAAGATAAGGCTCTGAACTACCAGTCATTGAATTGATTATACTCCGTTCCGGAGAACAGAAAAATAATTGTATGGTATCAATTTTAAGATAGGATGTGGTGCCGGTTTGTACCCCTTTCCTGTCCAACCTTAAGGTTGAAAAGAGCTTGAATTGCTCCCACGAGGGTTCAGGAGCTTCTGTGAGAGTTTGAACAAGAATAGGCCTTGCAATTGACCTTGGGAGAAGATGGGCAACTGTGATCTTCCTAAAAGTCATCCATAACGAGTGCATTATAATATGGCACCCACAGAATATCAAAATGAGGAGGATATCTTGCCCAGAATGTAAAATCGTTACTCCTCAAAGATGGAAGGGAAGACAGAAACTCAAGACTAAAAATCTAAAAATGGGAAAAGGTCTTTTATAGCACTGTCTTAGACTCCAATACCTTACGACGTTAATGTGTTCCATCTCATTATTCTCTATCTATCCCAGGGCTTAGTACAGTGTTTGGCATACAGTAAGGCCTTAAATACCACAGTTATCATTATTACTATTACTTTACCCAGTTTTAGTTGCCCAAATCTTTTCCTGGTAGGATCCTGAAAAGTAATAGGGCAAACATTCTGGCTTTCAGGAAGAGGAGAGAAGACAAAAGATGAAGAGATGTAATTTAGAGCGCATTTGAGTTTTCCATTTTTTTCTGGTACATCCTGCAATTAAGAAGCTAATACATGCAGTAGTTAACAATAGCTCATTTTCTGGGAAATATAATGGAAATAAACATTATAAAGGAAAATGGCAGTACAGAAGAAAGATGTTACATTAAATTCATTTTTATTTCCCTTTCTTGGTCTTCATTTATCCTTTCCCTCATATCATGCTTATTGCATTTTCCATTTAAAGGACAAGAAATATTTCCATAATAAAAGAGAAATCTATTTTTTAGATCTGTAAAGAAAATCAAAATGACTAGAAAAGGCAGAATGACACTGGTTTCAAGGACTCTTGGGGAGTTGTGGGAAACGTTGTCGGCGCCAAACAAACTTCAGGTCATGGTCAACATGGGTAGAAGATAAAAACAGGTCTTCTAGTTGACAGGAGTGTAGACAAACAACATTTCGGTTGAACAAACCAGATTGGAACCCTCTAGACCAAAGGCCAACTTCAATCCGTACCAGGTTTCACTTCCTTCCCCTGAAAACTCTGAGCTGAATACGACGACATTCCTGGATCGTCCAGCCTATCTAAAAGTGGCTGAGATGGTAGGATTTAGTCAGAACCGGAAGCAGCACGGTGTAGTGGACAGAGCACGGGCCCGGGAGTCAGAAGGTCATGGGTTCTAATCCCGGCTCCGCCGCTTGTCTGCTGTGTGACCTTGGGCAAGCCACTTCACTGCTCCATGCCTCGGCTACCTCATCTGTAAAATGGCGACTGAGATTGTGAGCCCTACGTGGGACAGGGACTGTGTCCAAGGTGCTTTGCTTGTAATAATAAATAACAATAATGGTGGTATTTGTTAAGCGCTTACTATGTGCAAAGCACTGTTCTAAGCGCTGGGGGGATACAGGGTGATCAGATTGTCCCACGTGGGGCTCGCAGTTTAAATCCCCATTTTACAGATGAGGTAACTGAGGCACAGAGAAGTTAAGCGACTTGCTCAAAGTCACACAGCTGGCAAGCGGCAGAGCCGGGATTAGAACGCATGACCTCTGACTCCCAAGCCCGAGCTCTTTCCATTGAGCCACTCTGCTTCTCTATATCTACCCCCAGCTCTTAGTATGGTGCCTGGCACATAGTAAGTGGTTAACAATACCGTAATTATCATCGTTATTACTGTTATTCACTAGAATCATAGATTATCACTGGCAAGGGGGAATATATATTTTAAATGAAAAGGTTTTAAGGAACAACTAAGAAGTAATTTAAAGTACAAGAAAAAGAATATAAAGATAATTAAATTAAAGGCTGTGCCCAACACCATCGCTACTGGTTTATCAATCAGTTATTCAATCAGTAGTAATTGTGGAGTGCCTACTGCATATAGAACACTGTACTAAGTGCTCGGGAGAATATTAGATCAGCGCTGTTGAAATTCATTTTCTCTTGGACTTAGCATCCCCCTAAGCTAAGAAGGGGTAATTTGGATTTTATGCCATATTTATTAAAGGAAAAATGGTTCTGGGAGACACATGGGATATCATTAGTAGCATTTGTACTGAAATTATGATGATGTAGGTTAATGGTCCTTAGTGAAAGCTGAGTGCATTATTTTTGGTTCCAGGTTGTTTCACAGAGTTAACTAGAAATTTTTAAGACATAAATGGAAAAGCTTTCAGATGAAGCCTTTAAATGCCAATTTTTCAGTCTACCTTGTGCCTCTCACATCCATATTTTTTTTTCCTACATCAGATTGCACCAAGAGGCTACAACATCTTGCCACTACATTTTGTGCGATATTCCATTTGCCTAAAAGGGGATTTTTTTTTGTCTGTTTGTCAGCGGGGCAGGTTGAAGATTGGAAAGAGTTCGTATTTTGCCTCAAAACATCTTTCAAACCTGAAACAGGGCGGAAACATTGTCACTTCTGGGACAAAATGATTGACTTCTGTTGTTTAGGTTGACACCAAGAAAAATGTAATACTATTATTTCTATTGCTAAATCTCTTATTTACACTATTTTGACTCCCGTGCATTTTGATTTTCTTCCTATACAGTTGCTCCTTTGTCATCAAACCTTGAGATCGTTCCTGTTCAACATAAAATTATCTGCCAAGACAGAGACATGTGGAACAGATAAGATACTTCGGTAATTTAGATGCTTATTCTAAGAATATTTCGTAGATTCTTTCTGTCTAAATGGGAGTGAGCAGAATGGCTAGGGATAGCTGATCTTACTTTCCATAGCTATTTCATGTTATGAGTTATTTTAATTTTCATAAATGTATCTAAAATGGAAAATGGAGCACTTTACTCTAATGTAGAAGTAGTTCGTAACATGCTATCTTCTCCCTGGTAGCTGATTGATAGTGTTTCTGCACTTCCATTACTAACAATGACCATTAAGGAGAAAATCAAATTTCAAGGCACAGAATTTTTTTTTTTTTTGGCTTAAAGTACGTAAATGACACAAGTTCCAGTTGAACACGAGTCCCGAAATTAACGTTACACTACAAAGTACAAGTTGTACTGAAATGTAGCTACTTTTAAAGGATAAAAGACAGCGACTGTGCAAGGTAAGAGTTTGGAACTTTTCACTAGTATTGTTGAAAATATACATCGCTTTTCTATGAGAAGATTTGGTTTATTAGGAAAAGTCTGGGTAAAATTTCAGGATTTAAGAGAATGCCAATAAAGTGAAGATTGATGTTAACCAGACCAGGCTATAAATACCACACAAAGAGACCAAACAAGTCTTCTAGTGACAGCACGGGGCCGCCTCTTGACTTCACAACAAACCTATAATGAAATATACTGGAAAGGAACCTGTTGCTTTTTTTAGGATAGATTTAGCGGAGTGAGTTGCTTAAAATGCTGTTATTTAGAGCTGATCGTTCAGTTCGTGTTTACATCTGATACTGCGTCGGTCCTGCGCGTTAAATGTCAGAGTGATACATGTGTGCTTTTCTTACCCCCAGAACCTTTCTTCTCAAGTTGCTCGAAGAAATACGTGAAATTTTATTTCGCTTCTGAGGAGCAGGAGTATGAGCCAGTCATCCGAAAAAGAAGTCTACAAGTCTGTATATCTATAGAGAAGCCTTTATATTTTTCAAAGTTATTTGAAAAAAAAAAACAAGTACTTTGCTCTCAGAAGAAAAAATGCAGCTATGTTTTGTCAAATGGGTTAACGCTACCTGAAATGTTAGTAGTCCAAAATGCTTTTCAGTCTATAAAGTTGATTTATGGATCTTGATCCAATTTTTACCCTGACCTAGCTGCATGGGCACTGTTACCCTTACTTAGGGAATGTTTTTGCCATTTGATTTTGGGAAAAATTAACACTAAAGAATGTCGATAGAGTATGGCTGTCTTTCCTTTTCAGATCCAGCATCCAAATCCAAGGTGATTGCATTGCCAGAAGCTAACTAGAAGAAGAATGACCTAATATTTTCTTTTTTTTTTTTAAAATGGTGTTTGTTAAGCACTGGAGTAAATACAAGATAATCAGGTTGGACACAGACCCTGTCCCACATGGGGCTCACGCTCTAAATTGCAGGGAGGGTTTAATCCCCATTTTCAAATGAGGTAACCGAAGCACAGAGAAGTTAAGTGACTTGCCCAAGGTCACATAGCAGACAAGTGGTGGAGGCAGCATTAGAACCCAGGTCCTTTGTCTCCCTAGCCCATGCTCTTTCCACTAGCCTACATAACCTTTCTATGAAGCCTTCCCTGACTAACTACCCCCTCTCCTACTCTGGCCCTAAATTAACCCATCCATCCCAAAGCTCCCTTAAGTTTTATCCTTACATTCAAACCTATAAACTGTGTGTGCATGGAGTACCATTTATATGTCATCTAGCTTCAAGTTCGGCTCTTGTATTTTAAATATCTAGCCTCCTAGTGCTACTTTTTCTTTTGTTTTCCTTATCTTTTTCCACACTCTCCACTCTCTCTCCCCCATCCTCTGGCTCACACTGTTTCCCCAACACCCTCCCCGCATGAGAAAACCCACATCTCCCCCACCCCCTCCTTTAAATCCAACTTCCTCCAACGTGCCTTCCCAGAACCCAGAGCCACATCACCTCGTCGGGCAATTCCAGCACTTTGACAAGCTTCGGTGGGAGAAAGAGCACTTAGGAACATCGATACATAGATGTTCGGATGATGACACGGTCAGTTTTGAAGATGACACTACAGCCTGTGACTTTTTATCCACGCGACACCGAGTGGCTGAAACGGCTGCTCTACAAGAGACCCCCTCTGTTCCACCTGGGTCCATCTGCCCTACGCCGAGTTCTGTTTCTTTACGTTTTCAAGCCTGCCTCTTGATCCTCTTGAAACTGCCACTTAAGCAACTCCTCTCCCAATCGATAGTGTCAATCAATCACTCACTTTTGAGTGCTTTTTGCGGAGCACTGTACTAAGCCCTCGGGAGAGTCCAATATAACAGAGTTGGTAGGCACATTCCCTGCCCACAACGAGTTTACCATTTAGAGGGGGAGACAGACATTACTATAAATAATTACATTACAGATATGTCCTTATGTGCTGTGGGGCTGTATGTGTGAAGGGCAAATAAAGCAGCGCGGCTCAGTGGAAATAGCATGGGCTTGGGAGTCAGAGGTCATGGGTTCGAATCCCGGTTCTGCCACTTGTCAGCTGTGTGACTGTGGGCAAGTCACTTCACTTCTCTGTGCCTCCGTTCCCTCATCTGTAGAATGGGGATGAAGACTGTGAGCCTCCCGTGGGACGACCTGATGACCCTGTATCTACCCTAGCGCTTAGAATAGTGCTCTGCACATAGTAAGCGCTTAAATACCAACATTATTAAAGGGAGAAAATCAGGGTGATGCAGAAGGAAGTGGGAGAAGAGAAAATGAGGGTTTAGTCAGGGAAGTTCTCATGAAGGGGATGAACCTTCAATAAGGCTTTGAAGGTAGGGAGGGTGATTGTCTATTGGATATGAAGTGCGATAGGGAGGAGGGGGCATTCCAGGCCGGAGGCAGGACGTGGGCGAGAGGTAGGCAGCCAGGTCCCAGCCCTAGGTGCCCACTCCATGAGGGTGATTGCCCCGACAGCTGTTGTAGTGGGATTTCCGGGTTTCTAACGAGGCCTGAGGGTTTCCAGTGAGGGCCAGAGAGACCCCAAATGGTAGCTTTCCGGCCTAAAAATCAATCACCATTTTGGGTCTCTTTGACCCCCACAGCTGTTGTAGAGGGATCTGCATGATTCTGACAGGGCCAGAGACTTTCCAGTCAGGGCCGAAGAGACCCAAAATGGTGACTGATTGATTGAGAGGCTGGAAAGTCACCATTTTGGGTCTTTCCAGCCAGTCAGTGACATTTCACTGCGTGCTTACTTGGTGCAGATTACCGGTCGTTTTATCCCCATTTTACAGATGAAGAAGCTAAGCCACAGACAAATTAAGTGATTTGCCCAAGGTCACACAGCAAGCAAGTGGCAGGTCTGGGATTATTTAATTTATCCCTTTGCTCTCCTCCTCTCCCAATCCCAAAGCACTTATGTACATATCTGTAATTTTATTTGTATTGATATCGGTCTCTCCCACTCTAGACTGCGAGCTTGTTGTAGGCAGGGAATGTCACTGTTTGTTGTTATAAAGAGCATGGGCTTTGGAGTCAGGGCTCATGAGTTCGAATCCCAGCTCTGCCACTTGTCAGCTGTGTGACTGTGGGCAAGTCACTTAACTTCTCTGTGCCTCAGTTCCCTCATCTGTAAAATGGGGATTAAGACTGTGAGTCCCACGTGGGACAACCTGATTCCCCTGTGTTTACCCCAGCGCTTAGAACAGTGCTCTGCACATAGTAGGCGCTTAACAAATACCAACATTATTATTATCATTATTATATTCTACTTTCCCAAGCACTCAGTACAGGGCTCTGCACACCGTAAGTGCTCAATAAATACGACTGAATGAATGAATGATTAGAAGCCAGGTCTTCCGACTCCCAGGCTGGTGATCTTTCCGCTAGGCCTCACTGCTCTCAAATCACTCTGTTGCCAACAAATTCTCAGTCTCCCCAAATTCCCACCGGACTTTTCAATTTTATTTTCTATCTCTCTGCCTATCCATATTTTGAGGCAACTACATCCCTGTATCCACCCCAGCGCTTAGAACAGTGCTCAGCACATAGTAAGCGCTTAACAAATACCAACATTATTATTATTATGTTTAGGTAATAAGGTTTGCTAAGAATCTAAATACTATGTTGCAGATGAAAATTTTGATTGTGCACAGGGTTTCTCTGTGAAGATTGGCACAAACTTAGTTTTCTTCCATTTATTTTATGCACAGAGCATTGGCCCCCAAACACAATTACACGATGATGGGTTACGTGAAGCAGATATGGGGATTCAATCCCTGTTCTCCTTCCTGCTCGATCTCTGAGCCCCACGTGGACCAGGAACTGCGATAACCTAATTGCCTTGTACCTAGCCCAGAGTTTAGTGCAGTGTTTGACAAATACCAAGTGCTTAAATACCACCTTGGCGAGCTAATCGGATCAGACACTCCCTCTCCCATATTGTGGCCTTGGCAGAAGAACCTGGGTTCTGATCCCAACTCCTCTGCTTGGCTGCTGTATGACTTTGGGCAAGTCACTTCACTTCTCTGTGCCTCAGTTACCTCATCTGTAAAATGGGGATTAAGACGACGAACCCCAGGTGGGACAGGGTCTGGCACACAGTAGGTATTTAATAACAAATATGACAATTATTATTATTTATACTATTATGAGCCAATCACCAGTTAGAAAAAGAGATGTCCTACTCATTTTTGGCTATTCCGGTCATTTTAACCAAACTGCCCATTGAAGAACGGCCGTAATTAGGAAGGGTAGACACTGCTGTATTTTATTCCCCCAAGCGCTTAATACAGTGCTCTGCACACAGCATTGAGCTCAATAAATACCATTGATGACGATGAAGGATATAAAAAAACCCAAACAAATGACATCATTTTGCTATTCTGTGAAATCTTGGTGGGGAAAATGAGCAGGTTGCCATTTTGTCTGAGGTTTTAGAAAGGAGAAAAGAGTCTCCTTCTCCCTGACGGGTGGGTGACCAAAGGGACAATTAATTATTCCATCCAAGCACCATCACCTTCTAGACAGTAATCTCATTCTGGGCAGGGAATGTGTCTGTTCACTGTTTTAACAATAATAATTATCATTATGGTATTTGTTAAGCGCTTACTATGTGCCTGGCAATGTTCTAAGCACTGGGGTGGATAGAAGCAAATCAGGTTGGACACAATTTCTGCCCCACGTGGGGTCCACAGTCTCAATCCCCATTTTCCAGATAAGGGAACTGAGGCACAGAGAACCAGGGTCACACCACAGACAAACGGTGGAGCTAGGATTAGAACCCAGGTCCTTCTGACTCCCAGGCCCGTGCTTTATCCACTTCGACATGCTGCTTCTCCATGCTGCTTCAGTTATACTGAACTTTCCCAAGCGCTCAGTACAGTGCTTTGCACACGGTAAAGGTTCGATAAATCCGATCGACTGATCGAATGATCCTAATCATCTATCTAATCACTAAATGGGCCTTCAAGGGTGGAATCCCAGTTGGGATTTGGTCACACTGAAGTCCAGCGGAGAGAAGTCACTGATCATTATAGGGAAGCGGCCTGACCTAGTGGAAAGAGCAAGGGCCTGGGACTCAGAGGCCTGCCTTTTGTGTGACCTTGGACAAGTCACTTAACTTCTCAGGGCCTCAGTTTCCTCACCTGCAAAAATGGGGATTCAATACCTATGCTCCCCCTTATTTCGAATGAGAGCCCCATATGGGATCTGATTAGGCTGTTTCTACCCCAGCCCTTAGTACAATGCTTGGCACAAAGTAAGCGCTTAACAAATACCCCTAGAATAAATGAATATTGTCACAGTGCCAAATCGGATGCAGCTCGTGCTTGTAATCGTACCAAATGCATGCCTTACCAAGCCTTTTTAGATGAAAAAAAAATCATCAAAGGATTTTTCATCCCCCTCCTCTTACTGTTGAAAGAAATGGACACACAATGACTTCTAGTTTAACCAAAGCCAAATTAGTGTCTCTATTATCTTGGTAGTATATCATGTGTCAAAACTTGCCTCTTTAAAATAACAAAAATGACCTTTATGGTGCCACAAGTTCTTGGTGACCTTTTTAGTAGCCATAACAGTGGCAGATAAACAACCAAGATATTTCAAGCAACAGTTATTTGTTGTCAGCAGAATAAGTTGAGTTCGAATACTACCATTTACGTTTGATTGTACGTAATTTTCAAGTAGAAATTTCTCCAAAGTCACTGGATTATAAGCATAAACTTTATGACCTTGAAGCAAGTGGTATTTAAATATTTCAGTTAACATAAAGTTTACACCAAGCTGCACTTTAGGAGAACTGCCATTTTCAGAACCTACCCTGAGTGACAGAAATAGCAACATTACAAAAGCTCTATTTAGCTCAAAGCATATTTATTAATGGAAAATTAAGCCTTAATACATGGGTGGGAAAGGAGTGAGAGCGAGGTTTGGGAAAATTTCAGGAAGAGAATCAGCACCGATCATCCTTCTAAGCACTTTGAATCACACGCTGGCTGATGTTTGAAATCCCGTATCTCTTGTATTTATCAACTGCACAACACTCACCCACCTATTATCTCCGCTGAGTATAGTTTCAGATATTGTTTAGGTTTCCCCAAAGTATGGAATTACAATTATGGATCTGTATACACTGAACCTTGCTGGTTAAATGGGATGAAAGACCTGAGTAGCTTCATCGCATTCCACTGTAAAAATCATAGTCCCAGAAGACAGTGAAGTTCTATTCTTATTAAAGTCCTCTGGGTGAAATTTTATTTTTTTTAATGGTATTGGTTAAGCCCTAACTATGTGTCAGACACTATACTGGGGTAGATACAAGACTGTGAGCTCGTTGTGGGAAGGGAATGTGACTGATGTTATATAGTATAGTGCTTTGCACGCAGTTAGTGCTCGATAAATACGGTGGAATGAACAAATGAATAATGAGGTTGGACACAGTCTATGTCCCACATGGAGCCCACAGTCTTAATCCCCATTTTGCAGATGAGGTAACTGAGGCATAGAGAAGCGAAATGACTTGCCCGAGGTCACACAGCAGACGAGTGCAGCGTTGGCTTAGTGGATAGAGCACAGGCCTGGGAGTCAGAAGGTCACGAGTTCTAGTCCTGCCTCTGCCACATGTCTGCTGTGTGACCTTGAGCAAGTCACTTCACTTCCCTGGGCCTCAGTTACCTCATCCGGAAAATGGGGATTAAGACTATGAGCCCCATGGGGGACAGAGTCTGGGTCCAATCTGACTAACTTGTACCTACCCCTGCACTTAGAACAGTGCTTGGCACATATCATAATTGTTATTTTTATTTTCCGCTTCTGGACTGTGAGCCCGTGTGGGAAGGGATTGTCTCTATTGTTGCTGAACTGTATTTCCCAAGTGCTTAGTACAGTGCTCTGCACTCAATAAATACGATGGGATGAATGAGTGATGGAGCAGAGATTAGAACCCGGGTCCTTTACATCTCCAGGCCGGTGCTCTATCCACTGGAAGATAGAGAAGGTTTTGCTTTTCACAGAAGGTTTTGCTTTTGGAATTCTTAGAGTTTTCAACTCTACAGGTTATCAATCGGTGGTATCTAATAATAATGTTGGTATTTGTTAAGCGCTTACTAGGTGCAGAGCACTTTTCTAAGCGCTGGGCTAGATACCGGGTAGTCAGGTTGTCCCACGTGAGGCTCACAGTTAATCCCCATTTGACAGATGAGGTAACTGAGGCACAGAGAAGTTAAGTGACTTGCCCACAGTCACACAGTTGACAAGTGGCAGAGCTGGGATTCGAACTCATGACCTCTGACTCCCAAGCCCGGGCTCTTTCCACTGAGCCACGCTGCTTCTCGTGAGTACTGACTGGGTGCAGAGCTCTAAACTAAGCGCCTGGGGGAGTACAATACGGAGTTGGTAGATACCTCTCCTGCTCACAGTGAGCTTACAGTCCACTTACGTATTAAGTGCTTAGCATGTGCAAAGCACGGTACTAAGCGCTAGGAGAAAATACACAGATGGAACTAAACAGGTGGGGCTCACCATCTGAAAAAGATTAGCTTCAATTGGGGTTCTGATGTCATTTAGAAAATCAGCACAGAATGGGGAGTCAGGAGACCCCAGGTCTACCACTTGCCTGCTTTGTGACCTTGAACAAGTCACTTCACTTCTCTGTGCCTCAGTTCCCTCATCTATAAAATGGGGACTAAGACTGTGAGCTCCACGTGGGACAACCTGATAACCTTGTATCTGCCCCAGCACTTAGAACAGTGCTCGGCACAGAGTAAGTGGTTAACGAGTACCAACATTATTATTATTATTATTTCCTCATCTGATAAATGGGGACTAAATACCTGTTCTCCCTCCCCTTCAGAATGTGAGCGTCCCCATGGGACAGGAATTGTGTCCCCCCGAATAACTTACATCTACCCCAGCATTTAGAGTTAATCAATCATATTTATTGAGGGCTTACTTCCTGCAGAGCACTGTACTAGATGCTTGGGAGAGTACACTGTAACAGGGTGGGCAGATGTGACCCTGCCCACGATGGACATGCTTGACACATAGTAAACACTTAAATAATAACAGTAAGAATAATGGTATTTGTTAAGCGCTCACTATGAGCCAGGCACTGGGGTGGATTTGTATCCACTCCATCCATTTGGGGCTCACAGTCTTGATCCCCATTTTACAGGTGAGGGAACTGAGGCACAGAGAAGTGAAGCGACTCGACCGAAGTCACACAGCGGACGAGTGCTGGAGCCGGGATTAGAACCATGAACTTCTGATTCCCACGTCCGTGCTCTATCCGCTATGCCGTAATTTTATCTACCGCAATGCTTGGCACAGCGTCAGCATTTAACAAATACCGCACGTTATTATTTACATCTCTCTGGTGATATTTCCTTTTCGGTTCTTTGGTGTATTCGCTATTATCGTTCCTCTAGACTGTAAGCTCCCTGTGAGCAGGCAACCGTGTCTACCAACTCTGTTATATTGTACTCTTCCTAACAGTACAGTGCTCGGCATGTACTTAAACACTCAGTAAATATGCCTGGTTACAAATCACTAGCAAATTTTTAAAAATTGATGTGTGATTACACACCTCGGCTATTTTCCATTATAGATTTTAATAGCCCTTTACGGTGAGACAGAAAAATGCTTACTTACTAATTTCCTTCAGCAATTAAAACTTGAACAAGACATTATAACCATAATAGATATTTTAGGGTGTACCCCATATACCTATTAGGGACCCCTGTTGGTACCAGGTTTTTTTTAATGGTATTTGTTAAGTGCTCAAGATGTGCAAAACCCTATTCTAAGCCCTGGGTTTGCTACGTCAATTACTTGTTTTGTTTTCTGTCTCCCCCTTCTAGACTGTGAGCCCGTTGTTGGGTAGGAATTGTCTCTATCTGTTGCCGAATTGTACTTGCCAAGCGCTTAGTACAGAGCTCTGCACACAGTAAGCGCTTGATAAATACGATTAAATGAATGAATGGATGAAAGGTTGGACACAGTCCCTGTCCCGCTTGGAGTTCACAGTCTAAGTAGGAGGAGAATAGGAGCACTGAGACACAGAGAAGTGATTTGCCCAAGGTCACCCAGCAAGCATTTGGCAGAGCGGGAATTAAAACCCGGGTGCTCTGACTCCCAGGCCCATTCTCTTTCCACTAGGCCCAGGCTGATTCTCCTAAATTAGTGTTTTTTCTCCCCCTTGAGTTTTAAAGTCTTCTGAATCTTCATTCACCTTCCCCCCCTTCCCACTGAACATCGTTGCCTTTACCTGATCCCACCCACGAAGACATCGTATCCCAGGCTAGGCAACCCTTTCCATGCCTCAAACCGCCTGGTAATTAGTTTATATCGGATTCCAGGATTTTCTTTAGTAAACTCCTGAAATCCAACCTTTCGAGTGAAACATTCTACTCCTAGTCCTCCGTTCATATTATGTGACAAAAATCCCCCTCTGCACCATGTGTATATGTGACCTCAAAACACACATTTTTCAAACAATACGGTATTTAGTTACATTCAGGTTACAAGGTCTATGATCCACTTCCAAAAGCTGAAAGTGAAATTCCAGCCAATTCATTTTACTCTAAGATTATTTTAAGAAGATTTGCTTTCATAATTCTTCATATAAATAAGGACATTGTCCTAGTACTTATAGACATATATATATATATAAAATTATCATACGTACAATTACATATATAATTATTTAAGTTTGTAGAAAGCAAATATAAAATATAATCAGTATGATACACGGGAAATTAATTTACAGAAACTTTCCCAGTTGTAAAAACATCACCTAGAAATCACTTTTATGATGTTGGAGAATTTGAAATGAAAAAAAAATTGGTGCAAGCTAAAAAATTCTCATACCCTGGATCATCATTCGATCAATGGTATTTATTGAGGGCTTATTCTATGCAGAGCCCTGTCGTAAGTGCTTGGGAGAGTACCGTACAAGAGAAATTAGCAGACACATTCCCTCCGCTTAACGAGTTTACAGTTTATAGGGAGCTTATTGACAGTGTCTGGTGGATGATCTAAGTTTACATCTCTCAATTTCCATAAACGATATTTTTGTTCTCTTCAGGGTCATGAGAATCCCCTTCAATGACCACCTTGCCTCAATCTGATAATTATGAGAACACTTAAACCGCTTGCTTTTAAAATAATCGACAATAAGGTCAGATTTCTTTCTCCATTCTGGTCAGCAGTGGGTAGAATTGTCAGCACTGGCGTTCTGTGCCAGACAGACCTTTGTCTGAAATGTTCTAAGCCCTTGTACACAACCACCAGATCAAAAGTCAAGCAGTGGTATTTTTTGAACCCTAGGGGAGCAGTATGCCTTGGTGGAAATAATCATAATGATAATAATTATGGTACTTGTTAAGCACTTACTATGCACCAAGCACTGTTCTAAGTGCTAGGGGTAAATACAAGATAGGTTAGACACAGTCCCTGTCCCACATAGGGCTCACACTCTCTTAATCCCCATTTGACAGATGAGGTAACCGAGGCCCAGAGAAGTGAAGTGACTTGCCCAAGGTCACGTAGCAGAAGTATAGCGGAGCTGGGATTAGAACCCATGACGTTCTGACTCCCAGGCCTGTGCTCTATCCACGAAGCCATGTTAAGAGCACAGGCCTGGGAGTCAGAGGACCTGGGTTCTAATCCCACTTTGTAACTTGCTTGCTGTGTGACCTTGGGCAAGTCACTTCATTCATTCATTCATTCAATTGTATATATACATATATACATATACACTTCACTTCTCTGTCCCTCAGTTTCCTGATTTGTAAAATTCCAGTTCCGCTCTTACTCAGACTTCGAGCCCCATATGGGACAGGGACTGTGTCCTATCTGCTTACGCTATATGAACCACTGCTCTTAGTACAATACTTGGCACATAGTAAATGCTTAACTACAACTATTTTATACTTATTATTATTGTCATTATTACTGTTGCCAGAGAATTGTACAAAGTACTCGAGAGGGTACAATGGAATAAACTGGCAAGATTTTGGCCCCAAATGATTTTACAGTCAAGTGGAAGGAAGTAACAAAAAGAAGGGTAGTCTTGGCCTCCTAGGAGTCCTGAGGCCCAGATAAGTTAAGTGATTTGCCCAAGGTCACCCAGCAAACTTGTATTCATTCGTTCATTCATTCAATCATATTTATTGAGCACTTATTGTGTGCAGAGCATTGTACTAAATGCTTTAGAGAGTACGACGTAAAAATAGGTTCCCCGCCCACAATGAGCTTACAGTCTAGAGAGGGAGATAAACATTAACATAAATAAATGACAGATGTATACATAAGTGCTTTGGGGCTGGAATGAACAAAGAGAACAAGTTAGGGTGACACGAAAGGAGTGAGATAAGAGGAAAGGGGAGTTTAGTCTGGGAAGGCTGCTTGGAGAAGATGTGCCTTCAATAAGGCTTTCAAGGTGGGGTATTTGCTGGATACGGAAAGGGTATTAAAAATGCTGCTACTTCTCTGGAGGGGAGGCTGGGTTTTTTTTAATGGTGTCTGTTAAGCGCTTACTGTGTGCCAGGCACTGTTTTAAGCACTGGGGTAGCTACAAGGCCATTCATTCAATCACTCCTTTATTCAGTCGTATTTATTGTTTCCTGTGTGCAGAACACTCTACTAAGCGCTTGGGAGAGTACAAAACCACAATAAGCAGATACATTCTCTACCCACAATGAGAATAGAGGTTGGACACAGTCCACATCCCACCTGGGGCTCACAGTCTTATTCCCCATTTTCCAGATGAGGTAACCGAGCCCAGAGAAATGAAGTGACTCGCTTAAGGTCACGCAGCGGACAGGTGGCAGAGCCGGGACTAGAACCCAGGTTCTTCTTACTCCCAGGCCCGGGCTCTTTCCACTAGGCCAGGCTGCTTCTCTGTGTGGAGTTTCTGTTGGCTCCAGGGGGTGGGAGAAAGGTGGAGTCTCCCTTTGACCTTAGCTGGCCTCAAAGAATCCAGTCAGGAGCCCATGCAGACCCTCGGACCGCCAAGCCAGGCTGCCAGCCTGGAGAAAGTGGTTACCCAATCCCAGGAACAAGGTTAATAATAATAATGTTGGTATTTGTTAAGCGCTTACTATGTGCCGAGCACTGTTCTAAGCGCTGGGGTAGACATAGGGGAATCAGGTCGTCCCACGTGGGGCTCACAGTCTTAATCCCCATTTTACAGATGAGGGAACTGAGGCCCAGAGAAGTTAAGTGACTTGCCCACAGTCACACAGCCGACAAGTGGCAGAGCTGGGATTCGAACTCATGAGCTCTGACTCCAAAGCCCATGCTCTTTCCACTGAGCCACGCTCAGGCTGGCCTGGTGTTGTGGAGAGAGCATGGGTTGAGAGTCAGAAGGTCACGGGTTCTAATCCCGGGTCCACCTCTCATCTGTTGTGTGTCACTCCACTTCTCTGTGCCTCATTTCCCTCATCTGTAAAATGGACATTGAGACTGTGAGCCCCACGTGGGACAGGGAGCGTGGCCAACCTGATTTGCTTGTATCTACCCCAGTGCTCAGCACCGTACTGGGCACACAGTAAGTGCTAAATGAATATCAGTGTTGTTATTATCATTATCCTCTGTGCTGACTCCTCTGTGTTGAAGCAGGGCGGTGGGGGAGGGTGATTTTATGGTTTTTGTTAAGTGCTTACTATGTTTCAAACACTGTTCTAAGTGCTTGGGTTAGTACGAGTTAATTAGGTCAGACACGGTCCCTGTCCCTTATAGGGCTCATAGTCTAAGTAGGAAGGAGAGCAGGTATTTAATTCCTATTTTACAGCTGAGGAAACTGAGGCACAGAGAAGCCCAATGGCTTGTCCAAAGTCACAGAGCAAGAAGATCCTCTGACTACCAGCCTCATATTCCTACCTAGGCCATGCCACGTCCCTCTTACTTCCCCTACTCCTTCTCCTTTCTGCATCACTTTTGTACTTAGAGAAGCAGCGTGGCTCAGTGGAAAGAGCCCGGGCTTGGGAGTCAGAGGTCACGGGTTTGAACTCCGGCCCTGCCACTTGTCAGCTGTGTGACTGTGGGCAAGTCACTTTACTTCTCTGGGCCTCAGTTACCTCATTATTATTATTATTACTTTTATCTGACACTTGGTCTTTCTCATTTTAAACTTTTCCCTCCTTATTGCTCCTTCAGCTTCCTGAGGCCCCACTCACACACATCCAACATAAGCAGAATTTTGGTCATTTGATTTTCTCCTGGCCCAGCGTGGCAACCTGGTATGGACTCCTCCTTATTGAGCATTTACTGTGGGCAAAGCACTGTGCTAGGGAGGGTACAATAGAGTTAATACAGACATGATCCGGGCCCTCAGGGATCTTTTTTTCTTTTTATGGTGTTTAAGCGCTTACTATGTCAATCATATTTATCGAGTGCTTACTGTTTGTAGAGCACTGTGTTAAGCGCTCGGGAGAGTACGATACAACAACAAACAGACACATTCCCTGCCCCCGACGAGCTTATGTCAGGCACTGAACTGAGCCCTGGGGTAGATCCAAGCTAATCAGGTGGGACACAGTCCCTGTCCCACATGGGGCTCCCAGCCTCAATCCCCATTTTACAGATGAGGCAACAGGCACAGAGAAGTGAAGTGACTTGCCCAAGGTCACACAGCAGATGAGTGGCGGACCCGGGATTAGAACCCAGGTCCTCCGCCTCCCAGGCCCGGGCTTTATCCACTATGCAATACTGCTTCTCTCATAAACTAGAAGGTGGTGGGAGTGCGATTCTTTGAGCCCATTGGGTTTTGGGTCGGGGGTGGCGGTTAAAGAACCCTCTCCACCACCAGCGTCCAGTAAGTAGTGTAACCACTGGAACGGAACGATTTAAACGGCGACGAGGACACCCTGATGTTCACCACCTCACGTGGATGTGGGGAACGTTAGCTTGATTTAAGACGATGGGGAAGTCTCGTTTCCTCAGTAAGATCTTTCGGACTCTTTGGGCTTGATTTCTAATGTGTAGACAACTGAGTGTCAGAAAGTTGAGAGGACCATCCACTGTGAATTTCACAGTTTAGCAGTAATGATCTTAAAAGCAACAATCAAGGAAACGGTCAGATCTCGGGAAATAGCGGGAGGATTAGAGGCTCGGCTAGAAAAGGTCTATATAGTCATTAACGCTGGGAGAGGGGGCTGTTTACTGTGTGAGATGCCGAAACTTCAGCTTTGGGGGAAAGTGCTGAAGTATCATTGTTCACCATTCTATCAAAAACTGTCAATAGAAGAGACTCAGCTAGACGTCCTTTCAGGAATTTCTTTTGAGAATTCTCAGTCTTTACCCAAAAACGGAGATGGAAAAAGAAAGGGATGGTCTGTAAATGTGGTGGAAAAGCAAAAAGAACCAAACACAATTTCTGAGATTCCAGCCCTCTTGAAAATGCATTTCAATTCTATCCAAAGGGAGATGTTCCCTGAGAGGGGTAAGAAGATAATAAGAGAACTCTTTGGTTGTGGAATTGGAAAATGGAAGACGGCGCCTTGGAAAACGAGTGTAGCCTAGTGGAAAGAGCGCAGGACTGGTAGTCAGGAGACCTGAGTTCTGATCCTGGCTCTACTGCCTGCTATATGACCAGTCTTTCCAATTCATTCGATTGTATTTATTGAGCGTTTACTGTGTGCAGAGCACTGTACTAAGCGCTTGGGAGAGTATACTACAACAATAGACACATTCCATGCTCATGACGAGTTACGACAGTGCTCTAGAATGCAAGCTCATTGTGGGCATGGATCGCGCGGCGTCTGTCAACTCTGTTAATAGAACAGTGATGATAACAATGGTACTTGTTAATCACTTTCTATGTGCAAAGCCCTGTTCTAATCTCTGGAATAGATACAAGTTAATCAGGTTGGACATAGTCCCTGTCCCACATGGGGCTCGCAGTCTTAATCCCCATTTTACAGATGAGGTAAATGAGGCCCAGAGAAGTGAAATGATTTGCCCAAGTCAGCCGTCATTGGAGAAGCCGGGATTAAAACCCATGACCTTCTGACTTCCAGGGCCGTGTTTTATCCACTATGCCATGCTGCCTTTCTTGCAAGCATTAGTACAGCGCTCTACACACGGTAAGCACTCGGTAAATACGACTGATTGACCTCAGTTTCCTCACCTGCAAATTGGGAGCTCAACTTCAATATTCTTTTACTTTCTTTGGTTCTTAAACTGGCTTTTACCCATTGAATCAGCTTGGCTTAGTGGAAAGAGCACGGGCTTGGGAGTCAGAGGACGTAGGTTCTAATCCCAGATCCTCCACCTGTCTGCTGTGAGACCCTGAGCAAACCACTGAACTTCTATGTTCCTCAGTTACCTCATCTGAAAAATGGGGATTAAGACTGTGGGCCCCACATGGGACAAACTGATTACTTTATATCTACCCCATTGCTTAGAACAGTTCTTGGCACATAGTAAGCGTTTAACAAATACTATAATAATAATAATAATGATAATATCTTTCTCTCTCACGCCTTAGACTGTTAGCCCCATGTGGGAGAGGGGCTGCATCTGATCTGATTATCTTGCGTCCATCTCAGTGCTTAGCACAGTGGTGTGCCCATAGTAAGTGCTTAAATGCTAAAATCATTATCAATTACTGCAAGCCCACAGAGATGAAACCCTCATCGCTAAGTCTTTTGCTTATAAAGGCCTAATTCGTGTTATTAAATTACTTATCACTGCAGCACCCCCCAGCCTGATCACAGGGAATTAATGCCCATATTTGAGGGGTTGTTGGGGGGGGGGGGGTCAATCCTCATTCCTTCAATCATATTTATTGAGTGCTTACTGTGTGCAAAGGACTGTATTAAGTGCTTGGGAGAGTTTAATATGACAACAAACAGACACATTCCTGCCCACAACGAGCTCAACGGTCCCAAGAAAACTGACTCAATGTGTGGGCTGCGGATTTTTGTTTTAATGGTATTTAAGTGCTCACAATGTGCCAGGCACTTTACTAAGCGCTGGGGCATATACAAGCTGGCCACATTGGACACAGTCCTGTCCCACATGGGCCTCACACTCTTAATTCCCATTTTACAGATTAGGCAACAGATGCAGAAAAGTTACTGACTTGCCCAAGGTCATACAGCAGACAAGCGATGGGGTCAGAATTAGAAATCAGGTCCTCTGACTCCCAGGCCCATGCTCTCCCCATTAGACCACCCTGCTTCAGATGAATATAACAATAATAATAACAATAATAAATTATTATTATTCCTCTGCCCAGAGAAACAGTTCATAAACTTGAATGAAGGATTATGAGATGCCAGTAGGAGCTATTTTTCAGTTCTGCCTAATTTCTGGATGTTACAGACATTGCCCGTTCATATTTTTTCAAGCCAAACTATTTCCTGCTGCTTCAGTGACACTGGGTAAATAAGCTAAATGTAACAGGTAAGAAAAATGTGTTGGGTTGAATAATTAATATAGTGGGGTAACCCCATTCTACAGGGCCTGGAGTTTTTCTTTAGACAGATACAAATCCACTCCTCCCTCCCCTCCTTTTCAATTGCTGGATCTAAATCCAACCTTTATTTAACCCTGGGCCTTTTTGTTTATTGCTTTTAGTTTTCAGATCCAGCACAGTTCAGTCAAACAAGTATAAACTTTTGAAATGTCTTGACAGATTTTATGGTGATTCATTTTAGTCTTTGAGAGGATTATGTATTGGCAAGGGGAAAAAAAATGGGTTTCTTGTAGAATAAACACATTTTAAGGGAAAGGAAAGCAGCGTGGCCTAGTGAATAGAGTACAGGCCTGGCAGTCAGAAGGACCCGGGTCCTAATCCTGGCCCCGCCACTTGTCTGAGGTGTGACTTTGGGTAAGTCACTTCTCTGTATCATCTGTAAAATAGGGATTGACTGTGAGCCCTATGTGGGACCTGGACTGGGTCCAACGCATCTTGAATCTTCCACAGTGCTCGGTAAGGTGTCTGGCACATAGTAAGGATCTAACTACCATTTTAAAAAACCCAAACAAACCAACCCCAGGAAATGTGCTTGCTGCTGAGCTGGGGCAAACATTCTTTTCTTTTAGAGACGTGAATCAGTGTTCTCATAGCTTCACTTGTTCTGCCCAGTTTGGGATTAATAACAAAATGTGTGATGCCAGGATATAACAGGGTGAAAAATAGGGTGGGAATTTTCATAGGAAGAACATATGGGGATTGGGCAAATTTCCTCTCCAATCCTCACAGATTCCAGGCTAAGAAGGGAAACTTTCAAGATATAATAATTAATAACAACAAAAATGATACTTGTTCATGTTTATGGTGGGTCAAGAACTGTGCTAAATTCTGGGGTAGATGCAAGCAGATTAGAAAAGGTCCCTGGGCCATGTGGGACTATGGTCTAAAGGGGAGAGGAATAGCTTGGTCTAGAGCACAGGCCCACAAATCAGAAGACCAGCTCTGCCACTTGTGTGCTGTGTGACCTTGGGCAAGTTGCTTAACTTCTCTGTGCCTGTTACCTCATCTCTAAAATGGAGATTAAGACCGAGACCCATGTAGGACACGGGCTGTATCCAACTTGATTATTTTGTATCTACCCCAGCACTCTGTACAATCCTTGGCTCGTAGTAACTACCTAAACAAAAAAAAATGGAAAAAAAAAGCAGGCATTTAATCCTCATTTTACAGATCAGGAAACTGAGGTGCAGAGGAATTAAGTGACTTGTCCAAGGCCACATATCAGGCGAGTGGTAGAGTTGGGATTAGAACCCAAGTGCCCTGACTCCCAGGCCCCTGCTTTTCTACTAAGACAACACTGCCCCAATGTCAGGGACAGAGAAAGTGTAAGGATCTTTGAATGGCTTATTCCCCAAGACCTGGAGGGGAAAATTATACCCAAGTCAACAAATCTTGCTTTGAAAATGAAATTAGGTACTCAAACCAACAAATCTTGGAAGATGAATATAACTCTTCAGTCACTCAAAATAAAACAAAAATCCCCGCTTCTACCCCTCTGATTCATTTTCTCACTCTCTGTGCCCAAATAGGAGGAAGAATCGTTTTGGTATTCTTTCTCTTGCTTTGGAGAAAAAGCTTATTTCCATATTCTGTTTTTCAGGCTGACATAAAAACCTTCTTGCATGTTTTAAAACACACTAAATTTGAATTTAGCACCAGAGAAATTGATAGCTATGCAGGCAAATTTCTTCAGTCATTGTAGATAAAGGCTAGGAAATCTGGAGCAGCAATTTCAAAGCCTGCTGGGTTGATTTCTCCATTTTTAAAATTCTTGCCTGTGTGAATTCTTCAAGTCTTGCAAATAATCAGGCTGTATTGTATGTAGAGATGGACAGCTCCTCACACTTGGATACTTTCTTACAGAGCTAGTGTTAAAACAGAACCCAAACAGTCTAACATGATACCTTTCCCCCCTTCCAATTAACACCGAAAGGAATGACCTCACTTGTTAACCTGTTTTGACTATGATCAGTACGGTGTTACGAGCCTGCCACCGTTCTCTAGAAATATATTTTTTCCTTGGAAAAATAAATGCTTTTATTACCTTAGAAGTAAGTAGTCGCATTTCAAAGGATCACTTTTAATAATAATGTTGGTATTTGTTAAGCGCTTACTATGTGCCGAGCACTGTTCTAAGCGCTGGGGTAGACACAGGGGAGCAGGTTGTCCCACGTGGGGCTCACAGTCTTAATCCCCATTTTACAGATGAGGGAACTGAGGCACAGAGAAGTTAAGTGACTTGCCCACAGTCACACAGCTGACAGGTGGCAGAGCTGGAATTAAGTAAATACAAAGTAAACTTTTTTTTTTATAGCATAAGGGTATCGTTTATGAAAAAATCACATTTAAAGAATCCCCATGTTAGAGTATTCCTGACTATCCAACTCAACTTCTCTGTGCCTCAGTTTTCTCATCTGGAAAATGGAGTTTAAGACTGTGGTGCACGGACGGTGTCCAAATTGGTTAGCGTCTATATACCCAAGTAAACAAAAAGTAAACACTTGACAAATACCATAAAAAATGTCACATGCCTCCAAACTGTACCAAAACAATCCCATCATCACTACTAGAGTTGAAGAAGGAGTCTTAAAGAATGGCAACAAACACTGACAATGCTAAATCATTTCTTCCCTCCCTGCATCATGTGTTTCCAGATGGATGTATTATTGTCAGAAGAACATTCCTTAATTCTTCATGCGTGTCCTATCCAAAGCAGGTGAGAAAAGCACAAACTCTGGTACTTTCACAAGTGCTTAGTACTGTGTCCTGCCCACAGTATGTGTTCACGAATACCATTGATGATGACAGAACAGACTTTCAATGAACAGTCAAACTTTAGCTAAATTTCCCTCCTTTCAGTTAATAATGAATAATTAAAAAATAACTCCAATATACTGGATTGAATCTGTAATAGAATCCCTAGGAAGTATAGCCAAATGGAATTCAATTCCTCTGTTTGAATATTTTCTCTCCTGGGAGTGAGGATTGAATTAAAAATGCTTGCCTGTGACAGTTTGAGGCTGATCTAAGTGTATCTAAGTGGGCTTAACCAGTAATGAGCGTGGCAACGATACACAGATTTTTACAGAAATGAAAACATCTACCTTGATTAACTGATGAGGTCTTCCTATTTCTGAACACAAAGCTTTTGGATATAGGTTTCAAAATAATAACAAAAAACAAATGAAACAGACCTTCCACAACTGCCCACTAGCATTTCTCAAAATCTGCTGACCTTATGCTCTGAAAAAGAAGCACTTTCTTTTTTAAAATGGTATTTGTTAAGCACTATGTGCCAGGCACTGTATTAAGCTCTGGGGCAGATATAGGCTAATCAGATTGGACACAGCACCCTGTCCATGGGGCTCGTAGTCTTAATTCCCATTTTACAGATGAAGTAACTGAGGCACAGAAATGACTTGCCCAAGGTCACACAGCAGACAAGTGGTGGAGCCGGGATTAGAACCCAGGTCTTTTTGATTCCCAGGCTTGTGCTCTTTCCACTAAGCAACACTAAGCTTCATATGCTCCCTCTATGAGTGACACTGTTCCCGATAAAGGAAGATTCTATGAGGATCTGGACAGACCCAATCACAGCAGTATTGTTGTCTGTTAAACTGATTCTACTGAGAGATTTCAGTGCAGTTCTGGTGGATATTAAATACTCAATAAATACCACTGATCGACTGATTGATGGATTTGGGGGTGGGAGAAAAGTGCTGAAACATGAAGAAAAAAAATTCATTCAGTCACTGTGTCAGAGCACTGTACTAAGCGCTTGAGGGAGCACAATACAACCATAAACAGGAATACTCCCTGACACTGGATGATACCATGGGATTGATAAATTCCTTCTGAGTGAATGGACCAAAATCCAGCCCACAATTACCAATGCAAGTCACTCAACTTCTCTGTGCCTCATTTTTCTCATCTGCAAAATGGATATTTAATAATAATAATAATCTTGGTATTTGTTAAGCACTTACTATGTGCAGAGCACTGTTCTAAGCACTGGGGTAGATACAGGGTAATGGGGTTATCCCACGTGAGGCTCACAGTTAATCCCCATTTGACAGATGAGGTAACTGAGGCACAGAGAAGTGAAGTGACTTGCCCACAGTCACACAGCTGACAAGTGGCAGAGCCAGGATTCGAACCCATGACCCCTGACTCCCAAGCCCCGGCTCTTTCCACTGAGCCACGCTGCTTCTCTAAGACTGTGAGCCCCATGTGGGACAGGGATTGTGTCCAATCTGATTAGTTTGTTCTTAGCAGAAGGCCCGGCATATAGTAAGCACTTAATAAACACCATTAAAAAATGCCACATAGGGGCCCCCACACCAAAGACACCCCCATAAAGTTGACTCCATCACTATCAGCGTTGAAAAAGGGGTCTTGAAGAGATGGCAACAAATGGTGACAAGGTCCACGAGAGAGGTTGATGTCTTATAAAGAGTAAATTTGGGAAGATGTCATTTTTGCTCCAACGTTCAATCACCACTCTAATCAGAGCCGTGAAGAATGGCATGACTCATGGATCTGATGGTAGGCCAGATGGATTTTATAAGGAGATGGGCTGCTTAATAACAGTGACATATTTATTAATTGCTCACTATGTGCCCTAGCACTCAATTACCTGCTGAACTAGCAATGAGGTTATCGGAGCCAATGCAGTCCCTATCCCACATAGGGCTCACAGTCAAAGTAGAAGGAGAACAGGTATTGAATCCTCATTTTACAGATGAGGCAAGTGAGGCATAAATAAATGAAGTGACTTGCCCAATTTTGCACAGCAGAGGAGGGATTAGTAAGTCTGGTCCTCTGACTCCTAGGCCTAGGCCACTTTCCACTAGGCCAGGCTGCTTAATCACTTGCAAAAGCTCTTCCTCATCATTAGAACACTGAAGAAATGCAAAATGATTTCAAAGATGTCACCGTGATCACGATTTTCAGATTTTGAAGAAGAAAGTCAGGAGAGCTGACAAGTGGGGGGAGCAGAGATAAGAACCCATGACCTTCTGACTCCCAGGCCAGTGCTCTATATACTACACCATGCCGCCATTTACTATAATCATTAAGTGCCGTTCAGTCGTTTCCAATTCATAGCGACTCCACGGATATACTCTCTCCAGAACGTCCTGTCCTCTGCCATAATCCGCAATCTTTCTAACGGTTCTTACATTATGGTTGCTATGGTCTCTACCCATCCTGCTGCCTGTCTGCCTCTTCCACGTTTTCCCTGGACTTTTCCTAGCATAGTGTGTTCTCCAGAGAAATAGTCCTCCTGATTACGTGTCCAAAATATGCTCATCTTTATGGCTGACAGAGTACTTCTCACATGTAGCGGAAAAATCTTCATTTCGGGTTTGGAGTGACATCCTTAAAGACCGCAATTAATAGTGACCACCCACTGCAATTTTACAACCTTGAGGGTGTTGCATTCATTTAAGTAGATAAGATCAAATCTGCAAGCCCTCAAAGGTACCTATATTATCCCCCACATGCATACTCCTCTCAGAGTAATTAGCTTCTGCAAAATATTGTTTCTATGATTCATGCAAATTGACGCGCAGGGTTGTTTGGACAATCTTATTATATTCAAAGATAAAAACTTCCATCAAGAAATTATACAACAGAAAATGGACACACCAGCTGGATAAATCTATCAGACTCGGGGATAAAATAAAGGCAACAAGCACTTTTAATTAGCTGAGTGAATGCAGTTTGCTGAATACAGAAAGCCCAGCCGCACTCATATTAAAATCTGCCTAATTTTCTGTGAAAAAGTCCCATCTGAACAGCCCTGACCACAGTCAATCACACTAAAAGCCACTGGCGCTTAATTTGATTTACCAATATAAAATGCAAATTAGGTGATTAAGTGGAGTGGCAGACAGAGTAGAGGCCCCTTTCAAACCGTCAAGTTAAATGCGAGCAGACAGCAAACTGGCTGTGCAAAGAAAATTTTAGCATATTCGTTTGATTAGTGCTACAAAAATTTAATTAGGTTAGCTAATTACTTGACAAATTGCTCTACACTAGAGAAAAGGCAGAGGGGATTTTTTTTTTTCTTGCAAAAATCCGGTGTGTATTTTTGCCCAAATGCTCTCTGCCAATTTGTAAAAGCATTATTAAATGAATGAGAGACGGGACACCAGTCTTCAACAAATGGCAAATTGCATAATGCACATAATTAGGCAAGCCACATACAACTGAATCCATATGTTCATACGCTCGCGGGTCTAAAAATGTTGAACACAATATTTCCACGTAAATACTGTCAAAACAAATTATTAAAAGCTGTTAGTAGTTTGTCAGAAAACCACCAATGCCTAGAATAGGGGACACAGCGCCCGATTTTTAAATCGTATAAAGCAGTTTGTTCTGGGAAGCATTAAAGGCCTGGAACATTTGGAATTGCCTGATATTTAAAGTAAAGCAGAACGGAGTAGTCAGCGAAAAACTGGAACCTCTGGCCCGTGTTTAAGATACGCCAAGATAGCTACTGGTTTCATGATAGAAGGAGAATACACGGAAAAGTAAGTAGGCCTTTAATTTTAACCGTTCCTCTATTTGGGTTAAAACAATCCACGAATCGAATGGATTACACACGCTCTCGGTTTGTAAATATGTTTGCCGTGTCACATCTTCCCCCTTCCCGTTGTCCCCATTTTAAATATGGGAGAATTTGACTAAGCAAGCACCAGCTGCTGGGAAAAGGTGAGGGTCTTGGGCGTTCGTACAGAGAAGGGGATTGATGACAAGGTTTCACTGATTGGCTAACGTTGCTTTTCCATTCTAATAGGGAGAGCGGGAGAAACTCCTCACGAAGGAGGCTGACCGCTTTTTGAGGCTTACCGAAGGTAGCTGTCAATTTTTTTCCACATGCTTACATTTAGTTCTGGTAATTGTGAATGGCACGACTTGGCCTCTCCTAATTTACCCACTGGCTCAGTGGAAAGAGCCCGGGGTTGGGAGTCAGAGGTCATGGGCTCGACTCCCGGCTCTGCCACTTGTCAGCTGTGTGACTGTGGGCAAGTCACCTCACTTCATTGTGCCTCAGTTACCTCATCTGTAAAATGGGGATTAACTGTGAGCCTCACGTGGGACCACGTGATTACCCTGTATCTACCCCAGCGCTTAGAACGGCGCTCTGCACGTAGTAAGCGCTTAACAAATACCAACGTTATATCTACTCGATCTACTCAGTTGGCAACAAATAAGTATCACATTATCTAAACATAATGCCATGCAGTTAGCAATTAGGTATTGCATTTAACTCAGGCTAAAGCAAAATCTGAGGGAACCCTGAGATTCCTGTGAACAATCATCGTTTTTGTGCATGAAGGCATCAACTGTTATTTTTTCCAAATTTCAAATGTTCAACTTCAGTTTTCGAGCACCAACTTAAAGGGACCGACAACGTGCTGCACGCTGAAAATATGGACACAATTTCTAGACTTTTCTAGACTACTTCTTTAATCATACATTTTATTTTTATCCATATATTTTATGCCTTAAGAATAGTTTCGCTCAGGACACTGCAAAGGGAATTTGGGTTGTTGAGAAGCAGCATGGCGTGGTGGATAGATCCCGGGCCTGGGAGTCAGAGGACCTGGGTTCTAATCCCAGCTCTGACACTTATTTCCTGTGTGACGTCAGGCAAGTCCCTTCACTTCTTTGGGCCCGTTACCTTATCTGTAAAAAGGGGATTGAGACCGTGAACCCCACATGGGACAGGGACTGTGTCCAACTTGATTTGCTTGTATCCAACCCGTGGCACAGTGGAAAGAGCCTGGGCTTCGGAGTCAGAGGTCATGCGTTCGACTCCCAGCTCTGCCACCTGTCAGCTGTGTGACTGTGGGCAAGTCACTTCACTTTTCTGTGCCTCAGTTACCTCATCTGTAAAATGGGGATTAACGGTGAGCCTCACGTGGGACAACCTGATTACCCTGTATCTCCCCCAGCGCTTAGAATGGTGCTCTGCACTAGTAAGCGCTTAATAAATATCAACATTATTATTATTAAGACAGTGCCTGGCACATAGTAAGCACTTAGCAAATACCATTATCATTATCCTTATTATTAATCAAGCCACAAAACTGAAAACAAAAACCTTTTTCAACACTATCATATTCATTCTTAGCACTTCTATCTCAATACACCTTCCTCGCTCATCTCTCTTCCTCCAGTTTCTCCCCCAAACCCAGCCTACACTTCTCTCTGCTGAATGGATCATTTTTAGAGGAAAAGAACAAACAGAACAATTGTTTCATGAACGGTTTCCTACCAGAAAAAAACACCAACCACCAGTGATTCCCAATCCAATTCTACATCCGGTGGAAATTCCTGACCATTGGCTTTAAGGCGCTCAATCAGCTCTCTCTCTGCTACTTAATGGCCACTACTCTCCCTCTGTAACTAAGTCACACTCTCTCTAGACTGTAAGCTCGTTGTGGGCAAGGAACGTGTCTGTTATATTGTTATAGTGTACTCTCCTAAGTGCTTAGTACAGTGCTTTGCACACAGTAAGTGCTCAATAAATAGTATCGACTGACCGGTCCTCTGATGCCAAGCTATTCATTATGCCTTGCTCTCATGTCTCTTATCATTGACTCTATGCTCACACTTTTCTACCCGCCTGAAACTACTTTTCCTTTCTATCCGGCAGACCATATCCGCGGCTTGAGAAGCAGAGTGGTCTAGTGGATAGAGCACGGGCCTGGGAATCAGTGGGACCTGAGTTCTAATCCCGGCTCAGCCACAGTTCTGCTGAGAGACCTTGACTCTAAGACTGTATCTCTAGACTGTAAGCTAGTTATGGGCAGGGAATGTGTCTGCTAATTCTGTTGTTCTCCCAAGCGCTTAGTAAAGTGCTCTGCACATAGTAAGCACTCAGTAAATACAATTGACTGACTGAAGTCACTTCACTTCTCTTGGCCTTAGTGACCTCATCTGTAAAAGTAGCAGCGTGGCTCAGTGGACAGAGCACAGGCTTGGGAGTCAGAAGTCATGGGTTTGAATCCCGGCTCTGCCACTTGTCAGCTGTGTGACTTTGGACGAGTCACTTAACTTCCCTGTACTTCAGTGACCTCATCTGTAAAATGGGGATTAAGACCGTGAGCCCCAGGTGGGACAACCTGATTACCTTGTATCCCGTCCAGCATTTAGAACAGTGCTGGGCACATAGTAAGTGCTTAACAAATACCATTATTATTATTATTATTATTATTATGGGGATCAAGACTGTTAGTCCCATAGGGACTGTGTCTAGCTTGTATCTACAAATATCATAATCATTATTGTTATTACTATTATTACCCCACCACAGAACAGTATCTGGCACAAAGTAAGCATTTAATATACCATAAAAAAACAAACAAAAAATCTTCAAAACCCTTCTAAAATCTCATCTCCCAGAAACCTTATCTAACCAATCCTTCCTCTCCCCACCTTATCATTGCATTGTATTTTCCCAAGCATTTAGTACAGTGCTCTGCACATAGTAAGCGGTCAGTAAATGCGATGGAAAGAATGAATGAGCATTCCCTTCCTACTGCCTGATCTTGGCACTTAGTCCTACCCGCTTAACACTTCAATATTCACCCCTTCTACAGCATTTTCTACCTGTCCTTATACTCAGTTGCCTCCCCTACTTAAGATCTGTCTCTCCCACTAGACTGCAAGCTCACTGTGGGCAGGGATCGAATCTACTTTGTCTTATTCTTCCAAGAGCATAGTACAGCACTTTGCAGGACAGTCAGCACTCAATAAATACCAGTGCTTATCACGCAGCCAGAAATGTGAGGTATGTAAATGCTTTGGACCATATAAAAAATCCATGTAAAAACAACCTCAAATCAAAATTAAATCCAAATCAAAGCGAAACTACCTTCCCTTTTATATCCAGCACATCACGGCTCTTCCCGCCTTCAGAGAAGAAGCATAACCTAGTGGAAAAAGTAGGGGTTTGGGAGTCAGAGGACCTGAGTTCAAATCCCAGTTTCACCACCTGTCTGCTGTGTGACCTTGGGCAAGGCACTTGACTTCTCTCAGTTCCCTCATCTGCAAAATGGAGATTGAATAGGTATAGATTATAGAATAGATTCTCCCTCCTATTTCGACTGCGATCCTCATGTGGGACCTGATATATCTTGTATCTATCCCAGAGCTCAGTACAGTCCTTGGCACATAGAAAAGCCCTTAAATACCACAATTATTATCATCATTATTCAAAGGCCTTCTGAGACCAGATCTCCCCCAGGAGACCTTTAACTTCTAATACCTCCAATATGCACATTGGCAACTTGGTGCCACGTAAGTGCTTAAATACTTACACCCCCCCTTTCTTTCTTCCCTCCCTGTTTGTTCCCTCTTTCCCTTCCTTCTTTTTTCCTGTGATCCCAGTGAAAGTTCTCCTAGTCACATTAGTAAGCTACTTGTCACTTCTCTGGTCCACTAGGGTTCATTTAAATGAACAAAATCTCTCTTTTTTTTTCGCAGAAATAATTTTTCACCAATGTTGTTTCAAGGACACAGGAAATTCTTAAAAATACTATTACCGTTAAGAAAATTAATAAACGTTGGAAAGTTCTTAATTATTTTCTTCCTTATTTTTGCTGGTGCAGCTACTATAGGTGATATTATTTGATGTGGCAATTCTTCCCGAAGGTATATTTTTGAGCACGTCTACATTTCTGCAGAGTTCATGGCTTCCCAATAGCATATTTATCCTTTAAGGCATATTTTACCTTTGCTGCTACCTAGAGGTGAAGCAGTCAGTGGAGGTCACTTTAACAAAAGCCCACCTGTACCAAGATTTAAAAGAAAAATCCATCTAGGTTTACAGTTATCACGAATGGCGAGCATCGATCAGCCTGCATTAAATCAATCAATCAATCTGCATTAAAAGCAATCCTCCTCTCTCAAAACAATTGCTAAAGGCCCAGCCGTGGAAGAAAAATACCTTGGGAAGTGTCAATAGAATTTTAAATAGGAACCCAATAGATCAGCAATACAGCTGTGATTTATAATATCAAATAACCATCCACTGATGGGAAGAGATCAACAGAGTATTTTCTGAGTACTGGAACTAATGAACCAGTTCCATTCAGAGTCACCAGTTCCTTCAGAGTCTGTTTACAGCTGAGAATAATAATGTTGGTATTTGTTAAGCGCTTACTATGTGCAGAACACTGTTCTAAGCGCTGGGGTAGATACAGGGTAATCAGGTCGTCCCACGTGAGGCTCACAGTTAATCCCCATTTTCCAGATGAGGTAACTGAGGCACAGAGAAGTGAAGCGACTCGCCCACAGTCACACAGTTGACAAGCGGCAGAGCCGGGAGTCGAACCCATGACCACTGACTCCGAAGCCCAGGTTCTTTCCACTGAGCCACGCTGGGCCTACTGGAAAGGGCACAGGCTTGGGAGTCAGGAGGACCTGGGTTCTAATCCCCTTTCCACCACTTGTCTGCTGTCTGACCTTGGACAAGTCACTTCTCTGGGCCTCGGTTCCCTCGCCTGCAAAAATGGGATTCAGTACCTGTTCTCCCTCCTACAGCAACTTTGAGTCCCACGTGGGACCTGATCATTTAAATCTACCCCAGGGTTTAGTACAGTGCTTGATACATAGTGTTTAGTAATATTGCTACCTGAGTGGTACTTGGCTTCCTTCATTGCTCTCTAGCCTCTAAAATATCAGTGCCAGATAAAGATATATGAAATACGTCCAGGCTTTCATGAAACACTGCGAGAGAAGCAGTGAAAGAGCATGGGCTTGGGAGTCAGAGGTCGTGAATCTAATCAGCTGTGTGACTGTGGGCAAGTCACTTAACTTCTCTGTGCCTCAGTTACCTCATCTGTAAATTGAGGATTAAGACTGTGAGCCCCACTTGGGACAACTTGATTCCCCTGTGTCTACCTCAGTGCTTAGAACAGTGCTCTGCACATAGTAAGCGCTTAACTGATACCAACATTATTATTATTATTATTACTGTTAATCCCAATCCGCCACTTGTCAGCTGTGTGACTTTGGGCAAGTCACTTAACTTCTCTGTACCTCAGTTACCTCATCTGGAAAATGGGGATTGAGACTGTGAGCCCCACATGGGGCAGGGACAGTTTCCAACCCGATTTGCCTGTATCGATTCACTCATTCACTCAATCATATTTATTGAGAGCTTATCATGTGCAGAGCATTGTCCTCGGCACTTGGGAGAGTACAACGTAAGAGTAAGCAGACACATTCCTTGCTCACAATGAGCTTATAGTCTAGACAGACGTGAATATAAATAAATTGCAGATACAATAAATCCAGCTCAGCGCTTAGTACAATGCCTGGCACGTAGAAAGTGTTTAACAAATACTATTATTAGTATTTTATTATTATTATTATGGGGGGAGGAGAAGGAAGCTGCAGTAAAAAGAGTTAACGGATCCCTACCATCAATTTTCAAGGGAGACTGATTCGGAAGAGGAGAGAGCAGATAGAGTTCTTCTAGAAATACGGCTGTCAAATGGAGAAGGCCCAGCAGCATCAAGGGTAAGTAAGAAATACTTTTCAGTGACCTCGGTAAACTGAAGAAAACAAGTGAAGAAACAAATGAAATGAAGTTAAAACGCGTGTCGGGAGAACATGGGCTTATGGTGAAAATACAAGAGAAATCACACCACATTCACTTCTTGCCACTGGTCTCTTCACATCCGGGAGGCCAGAGCCCTCCCCATCTTCCAAGGTCCATGTGAAGCTGCATCCCCTCCAGGAGGCCTTCCCTGATTATTCCCCCAACTGCTTGGGAGTCAGACGTCATGGGTTCGAATCCCGGCTCCGCCGCTTGGCAGCCGCGTGACCGTGGGCGAGTCCCTTCACTTCTCTGTGCCTCGGTTCCCTCATCTGTCCAATGGGGATTAACTGTGAGCCTCCCGTGGGACAACCTGATGACCCTGTATCTCCCCCAGAGCTCAGAACAGTGTTCTGCACATAGTAAGCGCTTAACAAATACCAACGTTATTATTACTGCCATTTCAATACTCGCTATGCGTTTGAGTCCTCTTTGTCTCGGCATTTGGGAGATCACCCCATTTCCCGCCCGACAGTATCCCTTATGTCCATATCTTTACGTCCATACGCTCTCCCCTACCTGGAACTTATTTTAGTGTCGATCTCTTTGCTAGACTGTAACTTCCGTGAGAGCAAGGAATCACGTTTACTAACTCTATAATTCTCAGTAACAGTACTCAGCACCCAAGCACTCGGTAATAGTGTTCTGTACAAAGTACTCAATAAACACCACCGACTGAAAATGGGGAATGGCCGGGCTATAAGTGAGTCGAGAAAGAAGAGCTAAACATGGCGAGACTGAGCTGGAAAATAAAGGCCAAATTCTGACATGTATAAAAGACAGAAATAAGAGGAGAGTCTGTAGATTTTACCAGTTTACAGAGAAATATCTTCAGTTCTGATTCATCATCTTAAGAGGATGGAGAAGATTCAAAGATGATAAGGGCTAGAAATTTTTTGTGTGTGTGGTATTTGTTCATTCAATCATATTTATTGAGTGCTTACTGTGTGCAGAACACTCTACTAAGCGCTTATGTGCCGGGCACTATACTAAGCGCTGGGATAGATAAAAGCTAATCAGGTTGGACGCTGTCCATGTCCCACGTGGGGCTCACACTCTTCATCCTCATTTTATAGTTGAGGCACAGAGAAGTTAAGCAGCGTGCCCAACGTTACACGGCGGACAAGCGGCGGATTAGACCCAGGTCACGCATTCATTCAGTGGTATTTATTGAGCGCTTACCGTACGCAGAGCACTACACTAAGCACTTGGGAGAGTAAAATGTAACAATAAACAGACACATCCCCTGCCCACAATGAGCTTACAGTCTAAAGGGAGGCATTCTGATTCCCAGGCCCGTGACGGATTCGCTACGCCACGATGCTTCTCAAATTCATTCATTTATTCAATAGTATTTATTGAGCGCTTACTATGTGCAGATCACCGTACTGAGCGCTTGGAATGTATAAATCGGTAACAGATAGAGACAGTCCCTGCCCTTTGACGGGCGCACGGTCTAGTCGGGGGAGACGGACGGACGAGAACGATGGCAGTAAATAGAATCGAGGGGATGAACGTCTCATTAAAACAACAGCAGACAAGACCGAATCTCAAATGAGACCGAAGAGAGGGATTTAGCTTTCGGAAGATGATTTATTCAATGTTAACTATTTTGCAAAGTTTATAAAGCGGGAGTTGGTAGCCAGCCACTCATCGCCTCTGTTGAGAACGGCTGAGGTGTTTGATCTATATCAACCACCCTGATATTTGAGTGTCTATGCTGTGCAGAGCACTCTACTAGGTGCTTGAGAGAGTACGACAAAGAAAGTTCACCCATTCGCTGCCCTCAAGGACCTTCAATCTAGAGAGAATAAAAAGTATTTAACTGGGTGCTTATTGGGGGCAGTGTACTGGATTAAGAGCCCGGGCCTGGGAGTCAGAAGTCATGGGTTCGAATCCCGGCTCTGCCACTTGTCAGCTGTGTGACTGTGGGCAAGTCACTAAACTTCTCTGTGCCTGTTACCTCATCTGTAAAACGGGGATTAACTGTGAGCCTCACGTGGGACAACCCGATCACCCTGTATCTACCCCAGCTCTTAGAACGGTGCTCTGCACATAGTAAGCGCGTAACAAATAGCAACAAATACCGACATTATTACTAAGTGCTTGGGGGAAGCCAACTACAGCTGTCATCCACCAGCAGTGAGTATTTGAAAGGGAGCTTCTTGGCACAATGGATAGAGCACTGGCCTGGGAGTCAGAAAGTCATGGGTTCTAATCCGGGCTCTGCCATTTGTCTGCTGTGTGACCCTGGGCAAGTCATTTCACTTCTCTGGGCCTCAGTTACCCCATCTGAAAAATGAGGATTGAGACTGTGAGCCTCACCTGGGACAGGGGACTGTGTCTAACCTGATTTGCTTGAATCCACCCCAGTGCTTAGTACAGTGTCTGACACATAGGAAGTGCTTAATTTATACCATTATTATTCCTATTATTAATTATGATAATTGCGGTATTTGTGAGGTGCTTACTCTGTGTCAAGCGCTGGGGGTGATAGAGTATTCGTTCTTTCAGTGACATTTATTGAGCGTTTATGGTGTGCAAAGCACCGTGCTAAGTACTAGGGAGAGTACAATATAACAATAAAGAGACACATTCCCTGCCTACAGTGAGTTTACAGTCTACAGTGCCATCAGAACGGACAAGGTTCCTATCCCACACGGGGCTCACAATCTAAGGAGAACGGAGCTCCCGTATTAAATCCTCATTCTACAGATGAGGAAACTGAGGCAGCGAGCATTTAAGTGACTTAACCACAGTCACACAGCAGGCAACTGGCAGAGACAAGATGAGAACTCAGGTCCTGGATTTTTTCCCACTCCCAGCCAAGGGGAGATTCTTTATCAGTCTGAAGGCTTAATGAAATCAACCTGCTTTTCCTCCGTCAAAGCTCCTTAAGGATACTTGAGGAATTTTTTAAAAAATAGTCTGTTTTCACCACGCTCGTCCGTGTATTCAAGTGCTTAGTGTCGTGCTCTGCACGCAGTCAGCACTCAATAAATACCATTATGGATTCATCCGGGCCTGGTTTTGTTACGACCCTCTTATTCAGAGGAGGACTGCTCCAAAATATGAGAGCTCTGTGATGATTCCAAAAAGAAAAAATAATACGCCACACTGATATAATAATCTATGGTATCATCCCATCCCTACAGAAGGCTCGCCACTTCTGTAGTAGTGTCTGAAATATGCAATGCTCAGGTTCAAGCAATTTTGTTTCTGGCTTGTTTTTCTCCTATTTCCTTTCCTCTTTCTCCCTCTTCATCTTGTAATAGCTGGAAGGTACCGTAGAAGAAACTATGGAGTATCTGGAGAAGAAAACAAATATCATACTAATGTACTAAATTGTGACTTTTCAAATCCTTCACCATCTTATTTTGTCAGAAAAGCACCCAGACCTACACACACCTGCGTATATTGTACCATTTTAAAGACACGCTCATCTTTCTCTCAAATAACACTTACGACTTATTATCTTTCATACACTTCAATACCTTGCACACATCATCCTGCATGTTCATTCAAAACCCTGAATAACTCTCTGAAGCTTATGCATGCTTAAAGGCTTCATCTCCAACACATAATGCAGAATTTCAAGTAGATAAACATCACTCTTCCCCGACCAGCCTTTTAGATCAACTTGAACCGGGAAGGTGGAATCTCCTATAGAAAAGCATCTTTTCTAACATCTAACATCTTCTCATCTTTTGTTCTACTACTCTATTAAAGATCAGACACCTGTCACGCAGAATTGCACGGGGCCTTCTCCGGATAGCGTCTGCGTTCTATTTTCCACAGATCCTCGAAGAACGGTAAGGCCGCTGAGAAATTACATCAGATTTGAAAGAAAGCGAGAAAAGTCTTATGAATCATTTTCTGGAACTGTAATATGCCTGACAGGTGAAATGCAGTAAATCGGCCGATGCCAAAATTAACTGCGAGACGGACGATAAGAAAGCAGATAAAGCTCACGGTGAAAAGTAATTGTTTCCTTCGGTGGCTGGCCCCTTGTTATGATATGGGTTCGAATTCAGGCTCCGCCACTTATCTGCTTGGGCAAGTCACTTTGCTTCTCTGGGCCTCAGTTACCTCGTCTGTAAAATGGGGATTGAGACCGGGGGGTTTCATTTGAGTCAGGGATTGTGTCCAACTCAATTTGCTTGTTTCCACTGCAGCGGTAAGTACAATACCTGGCACAGAGTAAGCACCTGACAAACGCCACAGTTATTCTTATTATTACCCTAGGTGATTTGCGCTTGGGGATTATTCCCGTAGCGATCGTACTGGCTCTAATGCTGCGGCCTCGGGAGTCTGCCCTTTATGCAACCGTGAGAATCGGCCTCACTGTGCCAAATGATACCTGTTCTAGTCCAAGTCTAGTCTAGACCTCGAGTCTAGACGCAAAATAAAAATGTCACCACTCTGCAACGGAAACATTCATCATATGCTTATCTACATTGATTCGCCAGGGCAAAAAAAATGACCTAGGCTAAGAGGCTTTCATGAGTAGGCCCCCATTTCTTCCTCATCCACCTCACAGCACTTATGAACGTATCCTTACACTCTGCCATTTCCTCTATCTTTAATTTATTTTAATATCTTTCTTCCCAGCTAGACCGTAAGCTCCTTATGGGCAAGAGTCCTGTCTACCAATTCTTCCACATTGTACCTTTCCAAGTGCTTACAGTGCTCCGCGTGGCCTAGAGGCTAGAATATGGGCCTGGGAGTCAGAAGGACCTGAGTTAATGTTGGTATTTGTTAAGCGCTTTCTATGTGCAGAGCACTGTTCTAAGCACTGGGGTAGACACAGGGGAATCAGGTTGTCCCACGTGGGCTCACAGTCTTAATCCCCATTTTACAGATGAGGGAACTGAGGCACAGAGAAGTGAAGTGACTTGCCCACAGTCACACAGCTGACAAGTGGCAGAGCCGGGATTCGAACCCATGACCCGCTTCGCCACTTCATTCATTCATTCAGTAGTGTTTATTCAGTGCTTACTGTGTGCACAGCACTGTACTGAGCTTTTGGAAAGTACAATTCGGCAACCAGAGACAATCCCCTACCCACTTGTCTTCTGTTTGACTTTGGGCAAGTCACTTTGCTTCTCTGGGACTCGGTTTCCACATCTGTAAAATGGGGATTGAGACTGTGAGCTCTCTGCGGGACAGGGACTGTGTCCAACCCTATTCGCTATTTAGTACAGTGCCTGGCACATAGTAAGTGCTTAATGATACCAAAATCTTTAGTAAGCCCTCAATAAATGCCCTTGACTGAACTTTCTATGGGCCTATTAGTATTTCCCACCAAAGACAAACAGGATTTTTCATGCAGCTGAAGCCAAAAGATGAAGTTAGGTTTGTAGTCTGTGGATTCACTCATCTGCCTGGTTTCTTTCTTAATGCTAGTGGTACTTAATAATAGTAATAATAATGATAATTATGATATTTGTTAAGCAATTACTCTGTCCCAGGCACTGTATTAATCACTGTGGAAGATACATCCCAGCTCTGCCACTTGGCATCTGTGTGACTGTGGGCAAGTCACTTCACTTCTCTGTGCCTCAGTTACCTCATCTGTAAAATGGGGATTAACTGGGAGCCTCACTTGGGACAACCTGATTACCCTGTACCTACCCCAGCGCTTAGAATAGTGCTCTGCACATAGTAAGCGCTAAAGAAATACCAACATTATTAATATTATTCCAAGCTAATCAGGTTGGACACAGTCCCTGTCCCACATGGGGCTCACAGTCTTAATCCTCATTTTAAAGATGAGGGAACGGAGGCCCAGAGAAACGACTCGCCCAAGGTCACACACCAGATACGTGGCAGGGCCGGGATTAGAACTCAGGTCCTTCTGACTCCCAAGCCCATGCTCTATCCACTAAGCCGCGGTACAACACAATAGAGTTGGTAGAAAAAATCCCTACCCTCACTGGATGCAAATGTGAATATTCAAATCAATTTGCTCAGGGTGGGAAGGAGCAAGTAGTTAGGTGGGAGGATGAGACTCGGAGGAAAAATAAATCGGGGAAGACTTCTTGGAGGAGGTGAATTTTCAGGAGGGCTTTGAAGAAGCAGTGTGGCTTGGTGGACAGAGCCGGTGCCTGGAAGCCAGAAGAAGCTGGGTTCTAATTCCTGCTCGGCCACCTGTCGGCTGTATGACCTTTGGCAAGTCACTTCACTTCTCTTGGGCCTCAGTTACCTCATCTGTAAATCGGGGATAAGACTGTGAGGCCCACGTAGGACAGGGACCGAGTCCAACCTGATAACCTTGCATCTACCCCAGCTCTTAGAACAGTGCAAGAACAGCTCAGAACACAGAACTTAACGACTACCATTATTATTATTAATAAGATGGGGAGAGTTGTGACCTGGAAGATGGGAAACGGGAGGAAGATCCAGACAGGGGATGTCAGTGAACAAGGGGCAGAAGATCAAAGAGAGCAAATACCAAGTCCGTAGCAGAGAACTGTGCCGAAGTGACAGCCCACTCTCTAAAAATGTCGTACCAAATCAATAGAGTTATCCAGTACTTGCTTTACGGAGAAAACTGTACTAAGCACTTGGGACAGTTCAGAATTGGAAGACACATTCTCTGCCCCACAGGAAGCTTGCGGTCTAGAGGAAGAGAGAACGAAAAGTTTTGTTGTTTTGACTTGCCCTCTTTTCACACAATAGCAAGGCAAGATGAAAAGCTGTTTCCCCAAAGGGAGGTGTTCAAGAGGCACAGGAACAACTAGGGGCTCCACCTGTTGTAGCAAAGACTCTTATCATATTCATCTGCTGTTCCTTGGCCAGCTGCTCCTGTTTGGTTCCACTGGAAATACAACTTAACTCATTATGAGCCCACGCTGTATCTTTGCTTCCAACACGAGGGTGGAGATCTTCACCACATAAAATCATGAGAAGCAGCATGGCCTAATGGAGAGAGCAAGGACCTGGGAGTCAGGAGGACCTGGGTTCTAATCCCAGCTCTGCCCTACAGCTGCTGTGCGACCTCGGGCAAGGCACTTTACTTATCTGGGCCTCAGTTACCTTATCCGTAAATTGGGAATTAAGACGGCGAGCCCCATGTGGGACAGGGACTCTGTCCAACCCGATTTGCTTGTATCCACCCCTAACGTCCAGTTCAGTGCCTGGCACAAAGTAAGAGCTTAACAAATACCACAATTATTAATTCTTATTATTATAATATATCTAAACACAAAGACCCTCCCTTATTAAGCCCTCATTTCCCCTACTCCCTTTCCCTTCTTTAAGGCATTTAGATCTGTACCTTGAAGCATCTGATATTCACCCACAGCACTTATGTACATATCCGGAATTTATTTAAATATCTGCCTCTCCCTGTAGACTGAAAGCTCCTCGTAGGGAGGGAACTTGTTCACCAACTCTGTTGTACTGTGCCCTCCCCCCCCCCCAGCACTTATTGTACTCTCCCAAGGGCTTAGTATAGTGTTCTGCACATAATAAGCACTCAATAAATACCATCGATTGATGGTTTGATAGTTAGTGCTCTGTATTCATTCATTCAATAGTATTTATTGAGCGCTTACTATGTGCAGAGCACTGCGCTAGCGCTTGGAATGTACAAATCGGTAACAGATAGAGACGGTCCCTGCCCTTTGACGGGCTTACGGTCTAATCGTGACGGGCTTACAGTCTATTCAGTAAGTGCTCAGATTCCACGGATTAAGTGAAAGGCCTAAATTTCATATTTTATATAATTTCATTTCACATTTCATTTAAGTGCTAAGTACAGTGCTTTGCACACAGTAAGAGCTCAATAAATGATTGAATGAGTATAATTTTCACATCAAATTTCATATCATAGATTTCCCCTCCTACCTTACCTCCCTGATTTCCTACTCCAACCCAGCCTTCACACTTTGCTTTTTAACGCCAACCTACTCACTGTACCTTGATCTCATCTATTTTGCCCCTGACCACTCGCCTGCATCTTGCCTCTGGCCTGGAATGCCCTCCCTCCTCATATCTAACAGACAATTACTCTCCCCACTTTCAAAGCATATCTCCTCCGTGAGGTCTTCCCTGACTAAGCCCTCATTTAATAATGTTGGTATTTGTTAAGCACTTACTATGTGCAGAGCCCTGTTCTAAGCGCTGGGGTAGATACAGGGTGATCAGGTTGTCCCACGTGAGGCTCACAGTCTTCATCCCCATTTGACGGATGAGGGAACTGAGGCCCAGAGAAGTGAAGTGACTTGCCCACAGTCACACAGCTGCCAAGGGGCAGAGCCGGGAATCGAACCCATGACCTCTGACTCCCAAGCCCAGGCTCTTTCCACTGAGCCACGCTGCTTCTCACTTCCTCTTCTCCCACTCTCTTCTGCATCACCCTTGCACTTGAATTTGCACCTTTTATTCCCCCCTCTCTCAGCCCCACAGCACTATATGTACCCATAATTTATTTATTCATATTAATTTCTGTCTTCCCCTCTAGACTGTCAGCTTGTTGTGGGCAGAAAACAGGTCTACCAACTCTGTTATAATGTACTCTCCCAAGTACTTAGTACAGCGCTCCACACACAGTAAGCGCTCAAAACGTATAACTGATGGACATATGCGAATTTCAGGACAATTCATTTCAGTAGCAGTTTGGCTACGGGTAAAACCCAATCCAAGCTTTAGATTTTTTGAGCAAGTCTCATCCTCAGTTAGTTACTCAGGAAGAATGTTTCCTAAGAACTGATATTTCTAGAATTTTGATGGAATGAATGAGAGACTCTTGTGGGTAAAAGTGAACACCGAAGAAAATGTCTTTGCACCAACCGCCAACACAATAATGCAATAATAGTTTTATTTGTTAAGCATGTACCATATGCTAAGCACTGGTCTAAGCGCTTGTGAAGATAAAAGATTAAGAACAATCAATCACTTGTATTTATTGAGCATTCACTCTGTTCAGGACACTGTACTAAGCGCTTGGGAGATGATAACGATATATCTAACATATTACCTGCCCACACGAGCTTACAGTCTACAGGGGGAGGCAGGCATTAATATAAATAAATTACGGATGTTTATGTACGTGCTGTGGGGCTGGGTGGGGGGGGGTGTGAATAAAGGGAGCGAGTCAGGGTGACGCAGAAGGGAGTGAGAAAAGAGGAAAGGACGTCTTAGTCAGGGAAGGCCTCCTGGAGGAGATCTGTCTTCAATAAGACTTTGAAGGTGGGGAAGGTAGTTTTCCTTCGGATATGAAAAGGGAGGGCGTTCCTGGCCAAAAGCAGGTCATGGGCAAGAGGTTGGTGGTGAGATAAGAGGAGATCGAGGTACAGAGAGGAGGTTGGCAATAGAGGAGCAAAGCGTGCAGGCTGGGTTGTAGTAGGAGAGAAGTGAGGTGAGGTAGGATGGGGCAAGGGCACTGAGGTCTTTAAAGCCGATGGTCCCATTGAGGCTTACATTCGAAGCGGGAGGACAAACCTGTATTTGGTCCCCATTGTGCAGAGAAGGAAACTGAGTCACACAGAAATTAAGCCATTTGTTCAAGGTTACATAGAAAGAGAAGGAAACTGAGTCACACAGAAATTAAGCGATTTGTTCAAGGTTACACAGAAAACAAGATGTGGATCCAGGATTAGAACTCAAGTCCTCTGACTGCCAGGCCCATGCTCTTTCTACTAAATCACGTTACTTGCTGCCTGACTGTCCATTCTTACCAAAAACATATGCAACCGATGAAACTAATGAGATTTTTTTTATTCTGACAGTGAGAACCTGGAGGCAATAAGTAACTACATTTCTTTTGCTGAAAGAAAGCAATAATCTAAATATAAGACTTTATTTGGGCCTGAAGATTTTTCTTTTCAGAAAGCTCTGAAAGTACAAGTTGAGCGAAGAAGACTATAAAGAGCTTCAAGTTTGATTTGCATCTTAAGAACAAAGAAACTGAAATGTGACTATTGTCTTTATCTTCAGTGACTATATGCAGGATCCTTCTAAAATCTTTCCTTGTAATGAGACTTAATAACCGCCTTTGAGATATTAATGGAAATTGTCACAGACGACGAAGATATTATTGCAGCTAATGAACCAAGGGAAGGATGAAAGGAAAAAGGAATAATAACTGAAACTTGAACAAATAAAATCATTTAACTTGGTCCTAAAGTTTAACCCTAGAAGGATTATTAGTACCTAACAATTTCAGACTAGGAGAACACGCTGCTAGTTGGGGTTTTGAAGTCATAAAATCAATTGGTAGTATTTGAGAGACTATTGTATTTTCAGAGACAATTTGAGAGACTTTATAATTATTCAATAAATACAATAAATTTAATTATTATTATTGTTACCCTTTCTTCACCCCAACCGGAGCCCCACAAAATTCATGCCCATATCTAGATTATAAACTCCTTGACGGTCTACCAACTCTTTCTTATTGAACTCTCCCAAGTGCTTAGTACAGTGCTCTGCACCCAGCAAGTGCTCAGCGTGGCTTAATAGAAAGAGCACGGGCTTGGGAGTCAGAAGTCGTGGGTTCTAATCCTGGCCCCGCCACTTGTCAGCTGGGTGACTTTGGGTAAGTCACTTCACTTCTCTGGGCCTCAGTGACCTCATCTGTAAAACGGGGATTAAGACTGTGAGCCCCAAGTGGGGCCACCTGATTGCCCTGTATCTACCCCAGTGCTCAGAACAGCGCTTGGCACACGGGAAGCGCTTAACAAGTACCATTATCATTATTAATAAGCTATTGATTTGACAGATCAGAAGCTGTCATTTAACAGGATATGCAAATACGCCTTACGAAAGCAGAGAAGAAGGAGGGCTGTGGAATTTCAAGCAGTGGTGTAGCACCATCTAATCACAAGACTTACAACTGAACCTTCGACGGGAGAATTATGAGTTTGGTGAGCGAGCTATGCTTGCATCCAGAGTTTTCAGGGCAGAACGAGCAGTAAATAATGCCATCCCGAACCTCTCGAGAGTTGAAGAAGTATGCCGGATTTCTGCCAGAATAACATTTAGATGCCTAATTGAAGTAGGGGTTGTTAAAACGTCTCCTTTTATGGGCCTGAATAACGTGGAGCTAATGAACTGATTCTACTTTCGATTTGGGAAACCCGGGCTCTAACAAAGAATATTTGCCTTTGATTTCAAGGCGCGTTCCGGGCAAAACCGAGGGCCAGAGGATGGTCCGGGATCCTCCTGAACTGGTTCGTTAGCTGGTAGGTCTGGAATGTTGCATTCCATTTTCATCCACGTTTCTACACAAGAAGATAGAACAAAAATGGATTCCAATGCTTTCTCTTCTTTTTTTCCTGACTTTCAGACAGGTTGCAGAGCATTCCCTACATTTTTAGACAGTTAATGCTTATCCCGTGCTTAAGCAGAAATGCTTATTTTTTTTCTTCAACTGTGGATATTACAAACAGAGATTAGTAGCTCCTCACTTCAGAGCTGTCAGTGTTAAAGTGACATAAGCTATTAACATTCTATTGTAAGTGGTCAGAAGCTTCCTTTGGCATTCTTGTCAAAGGCCACTAAAACCTCCAGTTTGTGCTGTTTTCACTAAGATAATCCATTCCTGACTCCTTTTGATTGGTTAGTGACATTCAATCTGTCACATTTACTAATGATCCTACGCAACTACTGAATCTCTTCCACTTAAAAAAAAATAAAATAAAATAAGCTGAGTCCAGTTATGCCTTTGTTGGTGATTCTCGGCCTTTCGGGAACACTTTTATTTCGTGAAAGATGTGTGCACTCATTTATTTTGACCACTTTAGATTTTTTTTTTTTTTATGTTTGTCTTCCCCGTTAGAGTGTCCGGTCCTTGTGGGCTGGGAATGCGTCACCCCTTTGCAGCACGGCTCAGTGGAAAGAGGCCGGGCTTGGGAGGCAGAGGTCATTCATTCATTCAATAGTATTTATTGAGCACTTACTATGGGCAGAGCACTGTACTAAGCGCTTGGAATGTACAAATCGGTAACAGATAGAGACAATCCCTGCCCTTTGATGGGCTTACAGTCTAATCGGGGGAGACAGACAGACAAGGACAATGGCAATAAATAGAATCGAGGGGAAGAACATCTCATTAAAACGATAGCAAATAGAGTTCGAATCCCGGCTCTGCCACTTAATAATAATAATAATGTTGGTATTTGTTAAGCGCTTACTATGTGCAGAGCACTGTTCTAAGCGCTGGGGGAGACACGGGGGAATCAGGTTGTCCCACATGGGGCTCACGGTCTTAATCCCCATTTCTTGGCAGCTGTGTGACTGTGGGCAAGTCACTTCACTTCTCTGGGCCTCAGTTACCTCATCTGTAAAATGGGGATGAAGACCGTGAGTCTCATATGGGACAACCTGATTACCCTGTATCTACCCCAGCGCTTAGAACAGTGCTCTGCACATAGTAAGCGCTTAACAAATACCAACATTATTACTTACCCAGTACTTAGCACAGAACACTTAGCACAGTAGATAAATATTACTACTACAACTACTGCAGAAAAGACCGTCTAAAAGTGGGATTATCCCACTCATGTTGGACTCTCCTCATCACCCGGCCTCCCAAATTGAGCATACGGACTTCTTGGGAAACACAAAAGAAAAAATAGTCCACGAGACTGATTTTAGTAGCCGTGGTTCTCTTATAATACATCATACGTTGATTTGCACTAATTCTTTAAGCTGGAGGTTGTCGGTCAGGGGCTTGTGAAAGCCTGGGGGTAATTCTAAGGACCTTAGTGAGTGCAATTGAGAGAAATAGTAGGTACTCTAGGATGGAATTTTTTTTTAATGGTATTTCATTCATTTATCCATTCAATCTATTTATTGAGCACTTACTGTGTGCAAATTTGTTAATAATAATAATAATAATTTTGGTATTTAAGCGCTTACTATGTGCCAGGCACTGTACTAAGAGCTGGGGTACATACAACATGATCTGGTTGGACACACTCCTAATTCCCATTTTACAGATGAGGTAACTGAGGCACAGAGAAGTGAAGTGACTTGCCCAAGGTCACACAGCTGACAAGTGGCAGATCCGGGATTAGACTGTAAGCCCGTCAAAGGGCAGGGACTGTCATTATCTGTTACCGATTTGTACATTCCAAGCACTTAGTACAGTGCTCTGCATATAGTAAGCGCTCAATAAATACTATTGAATGAATGAATCTCAGATAGAGAAGCAGTGTGGCCTAGTGGCAAGAGCACGGGTTTGGGAGTCAGAGGTCATGGGTCCTAATTCCGGCTCCTCCATTTGTCAGCTGTGTGACTGTGAGCAGGTCACTTAACTTCTCTGGGCCTCTCAGTGACCTCATCTGTTAAATGGGGATGAAGACTGTGAGTCCCTCGTGGGGCAACCTGATAACCTTGTATTTATCCCAGTGCTTAGAACAGTGCTCGGCCCATAGAAAGTGCTTAACGAATACCATCATTATTATAATTATGTGGACACTATGTGTTCAACACTCTGAGTGGTGGAATAGATGCATCAAATAATAGCTATAATAATAATTGTAGTATTTGTTGCTTAGTTTATGCCAAATCACTGTACTAAACACTGGGGTAGATATGAGGTCCTCGGGTGGGACGCAGTCCCTGTCCCACATGGGGCTCACAGTCCAAGTAGGAGGGAGAACAGGAATTGAATCCCCATTTTACAGATAAGGAAGTTGAGGCATTGAGTAATTAAATGATTTGCCTAAAGGGATTAGACCTGTACTCTTTCCCCTAAACTGCACTGTGAAGAGGGGAAGGGTATTGATGAGGTTATTTCAGGTGAAAATGGTTGAAAATGATCTGAAGTTCTTGTTTAATTCTAGGTCATGTTAGCAGTCAGGTAACAGAATCTTTCTGCCTCATTGGTCACATCTGCAGAGACAATAATTACCTGAATGGACCAGGATTCATTAGGGGAAGCAGCGTGGCCTAGTGGATAGAGCATGGTCTTGGAATCAGAAGATCATGGGTTCTAATCCCAGCTCTGCCAATTGTCTATGTGACCTTGGGAAAGTCCCTTTGCTTCTCTGTGCCTCAGTTACCTCATCTGTAAAATGGGGAGTGAGACTGTGAGCCCCACGTGGGAAAGGGGCTGTGTCCAACCCCAGTTGGTTATATCCACCCTAGTGCTTAGTACTGTGCCTGGCACATAAGTGCTTAACCAACACCATGATTCTTATTATCATTATTTTTAGGTCAATTTGGAGGTCTCTGAGATTTTCTGAGATGAGGCTGAGATTTTCTTCAGTGAGATGCAAAATTCTTTTGGGAAGCAGCGTGGACTAATGGATGGAGCATGGGCTTGGGAGTCAAAAAAGACCTGGGTTCTAATTCCGCCTCTGCCACTTGTCTGCTGTGTGACCTCGGCCAAGTCACTTCACTTCTCTGTGCTTCAGTTTCCTCATCTGTAAAATGGGGATTAAGATTGTGAGCCCCATATGGGATAGGGACGCTGTCCAACCTGATTAGCTTGTATCTACTCCAGCACTTAGTACAGTGCCTGGCACAGAGTAAGCGCTTAACAAATACCATTTAAAAACAAACATTAAAAAAAATACCAACTTAACTTGGCTGAGGGCAGTAGTAACTTTAATGATCGTCAAGAGGCCTGTGGCCACAACCTGCTTGTGACATCTAAAGCTCTCTCTACCATCTCCAGCCTTCTGAAAATCCTCTTCACAGAGGGTTTTTAACACAGTTGTCAAATAATGTCACTATTTTTAACTACCTCATTAAACTGCCTTTTAAAAAGCAGTGTCTCCTTGTGCCTGGACTATTTTCTTGGTTCTAGAGAATACAGCCTTTTAAAAGGCTTTTACAAAATGTTGTTAAAACAATAGCAACTCCATTTAATGGTCTCTAAGAAAAAGATCTTTACCATCAAGCCACACTATCCAGGGAAGATCCTAATTTTAAAGAAGAGACTAAAATATGTTGTTAAAATTAAGGAGAAGAGCGTCACCTAAACGATTTTTGCACCCTACTTTCCTCCATTCCCTGCTCTCTCCGGTCTGAGATGCTACTTTAGTGGATTTCGAGAGGCTATGCTAACTTCAAACGGTGATCGCTCGATTGCTGCGAAGTAATTTCTTAGGTTAATGGGATATGACCTAGGTCTAACTCTGACCTCTTGCCAGCTTCTACAGAAGACAAGGGAAGTGGCCAAATTTATCCCTAACAATATAATGGATGGCGGTATAATCTATTTTATGCTCTTAGAATCCTCTGTATCTGATAACTCCTCTCTCATTTTCTTCTGTAGTTTTTTTTTTGTTTCATCGTCAACCACTCTTCCTGGAAGCAGTGTAACCTAAAAAGAACAAGCATGAGTTTGGGAGTCTAATCCCAGCTCTACCGATTGCCTGCCTCAATGTTCTCAGCTTTAAAAAGGGGGATTCAATACCTGTGTCCCTCCTCCTAGAATGGGAGAGCCCATCTTCTAGATTGTGAGCCCGTCGTTGGATAGGGATTTTCTCTACCTGTTGCCAAATTGTACTTTCCAAGTGCTTAGTACAGTGCTCTGCACACAGTAAGCGCTCAATAAATATGACTGAATGAATAAATGAGTATGGGACAGGGACTCTCCGACCTGATGATCTTGTATCTAGTCCAGTGCTTAGTATAGAGCTTGACACATGGTAAGCACACAATAAGCGCTCAATAAATACAAATGACTGACTAATTTAAATGCCATGATGATTCATTCATTCAGTAGTATTTATTGAGCTCTTACTATGTGTACTAAGCGCTTGGAATATACAAATCGGTAACAGATAGAGACAGTCCCTGCCCTTTGACGGGCTTACGGTCTAATCAGGGGAGACGGACAGACAAAAACAATAGCAATAAATAGGATCAAGGGGGTGAACATCTCATTAAAACAATAGCAAATAAATAGAATCAAGGCGATGATGATGATAATGATACTTTCGTCACATCCCTTGCCTCCACACTCCTGGACACCCCCTTTCTTCTCTCAAACTTTCTTTCTCTTCACATCCTGAAAACCACTAATCTCCCTTTCTTCAAACCTCTTCTGAAATCATAGCTCCCTCAGGAAGCCTTCCCTGATTAATCTTTCATCTCCCCCATCCCGTTTGCCCCCTTTACTGCAACTTCAGCATTTCCAAATCACCTAAGCACTTGGGTATTCATCATCCCCTCCCTTCCGCAACACTTATACAATTATTTATTGAGCACTTACTGTGTGCGGGACACTGTACTAAGCGCTTGGGAGGTACAATATGACAATAAAGAGACACATTCCCTTGCCCACAAGGAATTTACAGTCTAGAGGAGGCAGAGAAAACAATGATACCAGTGATTGATTTATTCACGGGCCCTCCCTCTGCAAGGAATATGAACTTGACTTTGAACCCCGTTTAGCACTTTGATACTCACCCCAGCCCCATAATACTTATATAAATGTTTTTATACTTTACAGTTTCCCCTATCCCATTATTTTACTTTAATATCTGTCTTGCCCTGTAGACAACAAGTTCCTTGTGGGGAGGGAATGTGTCTACCAACTCGGTTGCTCTGCACACAGAAAGCACCCAGTGAATACCATTGAATGATGGAGTAATACTGTCTCTTATATGCTTGGACACTGAGTCCATGAAAATCAATGATAGACCCTTTTTTATGGTATATGTTAGGGGTATACTATGTGCCAGGCACTGTACTAAACTCTGGGGTAGAGACAAGCTATTCAGGTTGGATACAGACCATGTCCCAAGTGGGGCTCAGTCTTAATCCCCATTTTACAGAAGAGGTAAACAAGGCACTGAGAAGTGACCTGCTCAAGGTCACACAGCGGCCAAGCGTAGCGGGCAGAATTAGAACCCAGGTCTTTCTGACCATTTCCCTGCCCACAGGAGCTCGTAATGTAGAGGGCTGCAGACACTAGTGATGAAGGAGAGAAAGTTAGGTTGCCAAAAGTTAAAACAGAAAAGGGGATGGAGAAAGAAATACATCCCTTTATAGCTACCATCAGTGGAAAAAGATAAAAACCACCAGATCTAGGGAGGAAAAAAAATGGTATTTATTGAATGCTAGTTGTGTGCAGAGCACAAGTAGGTAGATACAATCTCTGCCCTCAAGTACTTTACCATCTAATGGAAACTGGGTAGATGAAATAGATCTCCTGCAATGGTGGAAGCAAGAGGAATAACATAAAATTCTGAAGGAAATATCATTAACTAGAATTACAAGGCCGTTTGAAAACCCAATTGAAATCAGTTTAAAGTATTTATCGTAAACGTTATTGCTGTAATATAAAAGTATGTTAAATACAGTTAGCATTTTTAATTGGTTCCATGAAAATGGAGTGTAAATGCTAAATGAACTATAGCTTGCCAGTGGAAATCATGAAAAGTGCATTAGTGTGCCAAACATCAACAAATTTGACTCAAGTAGTATGAATATATTAGAAAGCAGTGTTAAAACTCACAATATAGTTACAAGATCAAACAGCAATATAAATTTGTACGATTATTATTATTTTGATATTTGTCAAGCACTTACTATGTGTCAAGTACCGTTCTAACCGGTGGGGGAGAGAGAGAATTTAATCAGGTTGGACACAGTCCTATCCTACATGGGGCTAAAAGTCTAAGTAGGAGTGGCAACATATTTCACCCCCATTTTACAGTTGAGAAAACTAAGGCACAGGGAAGTTAAGTGACTTGTCCAAAGTCACACGGCAACCAATTGGCAGAGCCGGGATTAGAAGCCGGGTCCCCTGACTCCCAGGCCCATGCTTCTTCCCCTAAGCCATGCCACTTCTCATAATACAATAGGACTTTGAATTTGATACTTTTTATATGTACATTTGTAAATAATTTGTAAAGTATTTACTTTCACATCCTAGTCAGTGAAATTCTCCCTAAGTATGATGTACTGTATTTAAATTCTTAGAGAGCAGAAGTGTAAAATATGCTCCCTGCCCACAAAGAGCTTATTTTCTAATAGGGGAGACAGAAATGGTCTGCCCCAGTGGCATCAAAATAAATGAGGTTGAACCCAAATGCCGAGATTGGCATAAATAAAACAATACATTAATTTGGGAGGCAATTGAGGATTTGATAAAATTGGAGATGTTGAGAAGCAGCATGGCTCAGCGGAAAGAGCCCAAACTTGGGAGTCAGAGGTCATGGGTTCTAATCCCGGATCCTCCACTTGTCAGCTGTGTGACTTTGGGCAAGTCACTTCACTTCTCTGTGCCTCAGTTACCTCATCTGTAAAATGAGGAGACTGTGAGCTCCATGTGGGACAATCTGCTCACCTTGTATCCCCCCAGGGCTTAGAACAATGCTTTGCACAAAGGAAGTGCTTAAGAAATGCTATTATTATTATCATCATTAATTGTTAGAAGGGTTTTGAAGGTGTGTGGGGTCAAGGCCTGTAAAACTCTAAGGGACAGCAAGTTCCAAGTCCAGAGAACAATGAGGGCAACGGGTCAGAGCATTAGATAAGGCACACCTTGTTAAAATACCCAGAGTGAAAAATAATATCACTCCAAACAAGGCATTCAAAAGTAATAAAAGAGATGTGGAATCTAGCCAGAACCCAAAGGAGCACTCTGCCTGAGTTCTTTAAAGAACTGTAAAACTCCAGTTAACCACACCTGCCAACAATTGATAACCTAATCCGAGAATCAATCAGAAAGAATGCAAGAAAGTCAACTCACACCAAGATTTGAAACCACAAAACGTACACCGGGAAAATTCCAAAATAAATCATGAATTTCCTCTTCCCTGGTCCTTGTACCCCTCAGCTTAATGAAGAGAGCAAGGCTTACCTAGGCGAATCCAGCTCTGAAGTGACTCCTCACTTAACAGGTGGCAGGAGGAAAAGAGAGAGGCTGATTTCTTCCTCACCTACATCCTGCTCTGGTGCAGAGAGATCAGCGCTCATGTCCCTTGGCTTTCTGGGAAATGTAGTTTCTCCTTTTTCTCCCCCACCATTCCCTGGCCTACAACTTCTTTCCTATGATCCGATCTGGATCTTAAAACACAAATGCCAATATAGAGGTGAGGAGGATGCAGCTAGGAAGTGGATTTAGAAGGAGTGAAGACTGTGATCAAAGTGCAGCCAGTTAGTAAGACTGAAGCCAAGTGTAGGGAAGTTTTACTTGATGCACAAGTAGATGGGTAATTAAAGAACTGTCATTATCTAATGCTAAACTGAATGGTCATTATTATTATTATTATTACTACCAATAATAATACTACTTGTGGAATTTTTTAAGTGCTCACTATATCAGGCCCTGTAATGATAATAATAATAATAATTACGGTATTGATTAAGTACTTACTAAGCATCATGCACTGTTTCAAGCTCTAGGGTAGATAACAAGACAATCAGGTTGGGCACAATCCCATTCATTCATTCATTCATTCATTCAATAGTATTTATTGAGCGCTTACTATGTGCAGAGCACTGTACTAAGCGCTTGGAATGTACAAATCGGTAACAGATAGAGACGGTCCCTGCCCTTTGACGGGCTTACGGTCTAATCGGGGGAGACGGACAGACAAGAATAGCAATAATTAGAATCAAGGGGATGAACATCTCATTAAAACAATAGCAAATAAATAGAATCAAGGTGATGTACATCTCATTAACAAAATCAATAGGGTAATGAAAATATATACAGTTGAGCGGACCAGTACAGTGCTGAGGGGACGGGAAGGTAGAGGGGGAGGAGCAGAGGGAAAGGGGGAAAGTCCCTTTCCCACATGGGGCTCACAGTCTTAATATCCATTTTACAGATGAGGTTACTGAAGGACAAAGAGGTTAAATGACTTGCCCAAGGTCACACGGCGGACAAATGGCAGAGCAAGAATTGGAACCCAGTTCCTTCTGACTCTCAGGCCCATTGAGAACCTTGAGAAGGGGGGTGTTTAGGCCAAAGTAAATTTTGCAGCCTTATCTTGAAATGAGAGAGAGTTGAAAGATAAACCGGCATGAAAGCTTAGTAGTATTATTGTGAAAGAGCCCTAAAAGGAGAGTGTTTTTAAGGGGGAAGGAATTGAAATACCTACTTTTAAGAGGGAGCTCATGTTGATGAGTCAGACGATTCTAGGACAGAAAGAGGGCATTAGATAGCAGCGGCAGCAGCAGCAGAATTGACCGTATCCAACCCCGAAAGCTTGTCTGTAGCCCAGTGCTAAGTACAGAGTCCGACACACAGGAAGAGCTTTACAAATACCACTAAAAAAAAATAAACTGAGCTTGATCCAGGTTCACCTGTAAATAGTTAATCATAAATTAGTTCGTTGTACTTTAAACATTCATTCTAAAAATTGCTTTTTTCCAGCCTACACCTCCAGGTTTTAACTATGAGAAGCCAAAGATTTCTAAAGTACCTCAAGTCGTACGGATTCAACTTTCTCCCAGATTTCCCATAGGAACTTTATTTAGGAATGTTAAGAAACGGTACTCGATGAAAGATTTGAATTTTAGCTACATTTTTCATGTGGTCTATGGAGGACTTTCTTTCAAACATCTACCACCAACTCTGATCCACAAAGCACAAGAATATAGCATCCTTTCAAAGTTATTGCTCTTGCTCACACCGGTTTCCAAAATGCATGTAACTGGTCTTAAATGGGCAAAATTGTTGGTTCCCTTGTGTCTCTGATCACCACTGGAACTACAAACCAGTGGGTAGTTACCCATTTATATGCATTTATAATAATAATGATGGGATTTGTTAAGCACTTACTATGTCCCAGGCACTCTTAATGATAATTATGGTCTTTGTTAAGCGTTTACTATGTGCAGAGCACTGTTCTAAGCACCGGGGTAGAGACAAGGTAATCAGATTGTCCCACGTGGGGCTCACATTTTTTTTTTTTAAATCCCCATTTTGACAGATGAGGTAAGTGAGGCACAGAGAAGTTAAATGACTTGTCCAAGGTCTCACACAGCACTCTTCTAAGCACTGGGGTAGATGCAAGGTAATAGGGTTGGATGCAGTCCCTGCCCCACATAAGGCTCTCAGTCTTAATCCCCATTTTATAGAGGAGGGAACTGAGGCCTAGAGAAGTGAAGTGACTTGCCCAAGTTCACGCAGCAGATAAGGGGCGGAGCCGGGATTAGAACCCACATCCTTCTGACTCCTAGGCCCGTGAACTACCCACTAGGCCGTGCTGCTTCTCATTTATATGCCAACTAAGGGAGTCATCATTCTCATCATTAATAGCAGTATTTATTAAACAGGACTCCATTTTAGGAACTGGGTTAAAATACTTTAGACCCTAAAGATGCAGTCCTTGCCCTTCAAAAGCTTACAGTCTAACAGGTGAGAAAGTGGATCTACTTTCTAAAGAGGCAGTGGGTTAAAAAGGATATAAATAGTGAGAACAAAGGAAGACACAATAAAATGGGAAAAAAAGAGACACATGTGAGTGTTTCACTGGCCAAGGGGTAGTGAGGGAGCTGTAGCATGGAAGCAAACTGTCAGCTGGGGTAGGGGACTATCATTAGGTTTATGGGTGACCTTGGGTGAGTCACTTACCTTTTCTATGCCTCAGTTTACTCATCAGTAAAATGGGAATTAATAATAATAATAATAATGTTGGTATTTGTTAAGCGCTTACTATGTGCAGAGCACTGTTCTACGTGCTGGGGGAGATACAGGGTAGTCCGGTTGTCCCACGTGAGGCTCACAGTCTTAATCCCCATTTTACAGATGAAGTCCCTGAGGCACAGAGAGGTTAAATGACTTGCCCACAGTCACACAGCTGACAAGTGGCAGAACCGGGATTCGAACCCATGACTTCTGACTCCCAAGCCCAGGCTCTTTCCACTGAGCCACACTGCTTCTCTAAGTACCCATTTGCCCTCCCCCTTAGTCTGTGAGCTCCATGTGGGGAGGGACTGATTATCTTTCACTAGCCCAGTGCATAGTACTGAATAAACACCTAACAAATGCCATTATTATTATTTTTATTAATGGCCTAATACACACTAATGTATAGAAATACGATTTTTTATGATTTGCCTGCCGGGAGGCATTCTTTGGCCTTACATACTTGCGAGGCCGTATAATCACATATAAACTATTAAGCAGGTTGGTTACTAGCTTCCTCCACCCATTCTTATTATTAGTCCTGGGTGGTCTAGATAAGGCGGCCCCAATTGGTCTTTCATTGCTCCATTGACAGTTAAATAATGAGAAGCTAATCCTCGCCGCTTTATACTCACAAAACAACTGAACGCAAGACACAAGATGATCAAAACGCCTAGACTTGTTCAAACTGGTTTACGTAAACTAAAATATTCACATTCCTTAAAAAATCGGGACTTTTAATCTTGGACTGTTCTTTTCTTGATTTCCATCTACTCGCCTTTTGTACCTTGACCCTGTTTCCCTTTTTCCTTCAAACTAGACAAAGCAAGAAGAGTAAATCACCGGTTGTTTGGATGGAGTGTGTACTCCAAAATGTATTCTTTCCTCTGGCAGGATTTATTATTTGGATGGGACCGGATAGTTTCTTAACCTCAGTCTTTCCCTCAGTAATTCTCTCTGTTCATTGGGAATTCCAACGATAATGGCGCTGGTAGACATTTTCCTGGGGAATCTGAGACGGGATGGTCGCAGTTGGTAAAGTACGGGGCAGAGGAGACATGGATCTAGAAGACAGAAGTCTAGGAAACACAAGACCTGAGTACCAGCCCAGCTCTGCCATTAACTGGGTAGATTCTACCACTCCTAAACGTGGTATCTGTTAAGCACTTACTGGGTGCCGAGCACTGTACTAAGCGCTGGGATGGATACAAACAAATCGGGCTGGACACGTTCCCTGTCCCATGTGGGGCTCACAGTCTCGACCCCCATTTTACAGATGAGGTCAGTGAGGCACGGAGAAGTGAAGTGACTTGCCCAAGGCCACACAGCAGACAAGTGGCAGAGCCGGGATTAGAACCCATGACCTTCTGACTCCCAGACCCTTCATCTGCTAGGACAAAGCAGGTTGGACACAATCCATGTCTCCCGTGGGGCTCACAGTCTTCATGCCCATTTTACAGATGAGGTCAGGTTAGAACCCATGACCGCCTGACTCCCAGGCCCTTGCTCTATCCACTACATCATGCTGCTTCTCTTCTATTAGTACCTCCACTAAGAGCCCGGGCTTAGGAGTCAGCGGTTGTGGGTTCTAATCCCGGCTCCGCCACTTGTCAGTTGTGTGACCTTAACTTCTCGGTGTCTCCGTTACCTCACCTGTAAAATGGGGATTAAGACTGTGGGCCCCACGTGGGACGACCTGATTACCCTGTATCTACCCCGACGCCTAGAACGGTGCTCGGCACATAGTAAGCGCTTTACAAATACCAAAATTAAATTAATCAATTACTTGTATTGTCTTATGCTGTTGAGTCTTCTCCGACCCCTGGCGCCGCCATGGACGCGTCTCTCCCAGAACGCCCCACCTCCATCAGCAGTCGTTCTGGTAGTGGTTCTGGTAGTGCTTTGCACAAAGTAAGTGTTAAGTCAAAACCATTAATTGCTTATTATGGGCCAGGTGGCAAGACTAGTGTAGATACATTACAGTCCCCTTTCCTCCTTCTACCTTGCCTCTCTGTGCTCCTACTATAATCCAGCCACACACTTCGCTCCTCTAATGCCAACCTACTCACTGTACCTTGATTTCGTCTATCTCACCCCCGACCTCTCACCCACGTCCCACCTCTGGTCCGACAGACCGCCACATTCCCCCCCATTCAAAGCCTTATTGAAGGCACATCTCCTCCAAGAGGTCTTCCCCGATTAAGTCCTCCTTTCCTCTTCTGTCACTCCCTTCTGTGTCACTTTTTCACTTGGATTTGCTCCCTTTATTCAACTCTCCCTCAGCCCCACACCATTTATATACGTATCTGTAATTTATTTATTTCTATTAATGTCTGTCTCCCCCTCTAGACTGTAATCTCTTTGTGGGCAGGGAATATGTCTGTTTATTGTTATAGTGTACTCTCCCAAGCGCTTAGTACAGTACTCTGCACACAGTAAGTGCTCAATAAATGATTGATTCATTGATTGACGTAACGCCGTTAGGTCTGAGAAAGAAAATGAGCTATAAACGACGGGTCCTCGCCATCCAATCCAAGCTGATGCCCTCCTTTCGACGTGAGCCGGCACCTCTAAAATGCTCGTTTCCTTTGTGGAAACTGGCCAGATTTCTTTCAGGAAGATTCTGGGCCACCGTTAATCTGTTCGACTAGTGGAAATCCCAGGGTGTTTCATGAATTCCCAGGATTTAACAGTCTACAAATATTTTGGGCCGACAGGAGTATTTTGTGGACCATCTCAAGTGTTGATTGCTGATAAGATTGATTCTGTGAGGTTGAATTTCTAACACAGGATCCCATACAAACCAGTCTCTAGATACTTAGGCTTGGTATTTCTTTCAATTAATAAAAATATAAAGTATTATTAGCCCGATCACATAAATCAAGATAAGAACTCATATCGCTGGGGTTACGACACACTCAATCTTACTTGTGAGTATTTGTTTTAAGTGAAAAAGCTGTTTTTTATTCCTAAAAAATGTTTTCGATGACTGATTAAAACAGAATTAGGACCCAGGATTTCCTTTTCACAGTATTTGTATGTAATTTATAAAGGCTTATTTGAACCTGAGGGGTTTTTACAAAGCTTTCAGTGAGTCTGGATATGCATGCTTTACAATTCATACACAAAATGCTGCTGCATGAAATATTTATAAGGAAAACTTTAAATTATGCACCAAACAACCAGACTACTCTCGTTGTCACACTTTTCATCTGGTAAATATCCCAGCAGGCAGAGTCGATTCATTCATGTCTCACAAAGAATTTACCAGTGTATTTCAATTATTTATTTCATAGGACAAACCTGCTTTTTTTCTCATTTTTTTCCCCCTGGTTTCTGTCTTTACCTTCCTTTCTGTATCACATAACCGTGGTTTTTAATGCAGCAGAGCTTTTGATTTGTGGATTCATACAGATTTCAGAGAAAATTACTATTTTCTTTTTCTTGGTAAGGCATTTCCATCCTGAAAGTGGTGTTCAGTGAAAAGGAAATCATGAAGTGTTTAAATACTTTTTAAAAATTTTTTTCCAATATCATGAGTTACAATAAGTAGCCCACTGAGAAAAAATGAGAGTCGGATCGTCTATGCCAGAGGTAGGTTTCCCTAAAATGATCTGTAATTTATTTATCTGTATTAATGTCCGTCTCCCCCTCTACACCGTAAGTTCATAAGGGCAGTGAATGTATCTTGTTTATTGTTACACTGTACTTGCCCAAGCACTTAGTACAGTGATCTGCCCACACTAAGAGCTCAATAAATACGATTGAAAGAATGAATGAATGAATGACAACAGGAATGCCAAGTGATTTAATGAAATGATGCATGATTTGTCTTGCTTTTTTTAAAACTCTGAATATTCATTGCTTAAAATAATCAATAGTATTTGAGCTCTGACCCTGTGCAGATCACTGAACTGAGCTTTTGGGAAGAGTACATTAGATTTAGTAGGCCTTATCCCTGCCTTCAAGGAATTTACAATCCACCTACAAATCTCTGATTTATCAGCCTGGTGTTCTCTCTCCACTTTCCATTTTTTTTTTTAATGGTATTTGTTAAGCGCTTTCTGTGTTCCAGGCTCTGTTTTAAGTAATCAAGGTAATCAGGTTGGACCCGGTCCCTTTCTCGCACAGGGCTCACAGTCTTAATCCCCATTTTACAGATGAGGTAACTGAGGCACAGAGAAGTGAAGTGACTTGCCCAGGGTCACACAGCAGACAAGTGGCGGAGCCAGGATTAAAACCCAGGTCCTTCTGACTCCCAGGCTCGTGTTCTATCCAAATAGGCCACGTTGCTTCTCAGGAATCCGCTCGATCCTGCCTATCACACACGGAAGCCTGGAAGTTGCTCTGATCAGCAATCTTCACCACTGACATCCCCTTACGTCGGCTTGTTTCGTTTCTCCACTACAGTGAAGTGTGGACTGGGCCGTTGAGGGAGAGGAGTTTGCTAAAATTTAATAGACACCAGCACACACTGAGTCTGAAAATTCTACGTAACTTGCGGCATGACCGTTTTTATACTATTTAAAAAATCTCTGGGCCCCATAGCTCTGTTAATTCATAGGGATAGCATGCAGCAATCAATCGATCAATAGTATCGATTGTATTCTCTCTCTGTAGTGCACTGAATTCTATTTAATGAGGTTTTGAAGGTGGAGAGAGTGTTCATTTGTTGGATATGAAGAGGGAGGGCATTCCAGGCCAGAGGCAGGTTGTGGGTGAGGGGTCAGTGGTGAGATAGTTGACATCGAGGTGCAGTGAGTAGGTTGGGATTAGAGGAGTGAGGTGTGAGGGCTGGGTTGGAGTAAGAGAGCAGTGAGATGAGGTAGGTAGGATGGGGAGGGTGATTGAGTGCCAACGATGAGGAATATCCGTTTAATGCGGTGGTCGATGGGCAAACGCTGGAGCTCTTGAGTAGGGGGGAAACCCGGACCCAACGATTTTATAGAAAAATGATCCAGGCAGCGGAGTGAAATATGGACTGGAGTGGGGAGAGGCAGGAGGCTGGGAGGTCAGCAAGGAGATCGATGCTGTAAATCAAGGCAGGATCAGTGCTCGAATTGACGTGGTAATAATGATAATGATAAGGTTGGTATTTGTTAAGCACTTACTATGTGCAGAGCACTGTTGTAAGCACGGGGGGAGAGACGGGGCGATCAGGTTGTCCCGCGTGAGACTCACAGTCTTAATCCCCATTGGACAGATGAGGTAACTGGGGCACAGAGAAGTGAAGTGACTTGCCCACGGTCACACAGCTGACAGGTGGCCGAGCCGGGATCTGAACCCATGAACTCTGACTCCCAAGCCCGGGCTCTTTCCACTGAGCCACGAAGTCCACCACCCCACTAGGACAGAGAAAAGCAGGCTGAGCCAAAAGCCACCTCCACACAACCTCGGGAAGACTGTGGCAGCTGCCGCTGTAGCGGATTCATTCATTTATTCCTTCCGCCGAATGTGTTGAGTGCTTACCGTGCGCAAAGCAGCGTACGGAGCGGTTGGTAGGATACAGTCCAACAGTAAACAGATACATTCTCTGCCCACAAAGAGCCCACAGTCTAGAGATGCTGTGGCTGTGTTTGCAACTCCGAGCTGTGAAGAGCCTGATATTCCGCTCCCCTAAGCCACAGTACCCGGCAGATCCTCGAGTTCTGTCTCTATGTTGCTTTAGTACTTCTTTTCACCTCTGTTTATGTATGTGTTACCCATGACCTCTCTCCCGTTTTTTTAGATTGTCAGTCTCCTGGGGGACGGGGGCCATAACAATCATAATAATGTTGGTATCTGTTAAGCGCTTACTATGTGCAGAGCACTGTTCTAAGTGCTGGGGTAGATAGAGCATAATCAGGTTGTCCCGCGTGGGGCTCACGGTCTTCATCCCCATTTTACAGATGAGGTCACTGAGGCCCAGAGAAGTGAAGTGACTCGCCCACGGTCACAGTGCTGACGAGTGGCGGAGCCAGGATTCGAACCCATGACCACGTTGATTCCCATCTGGGTTTCCTTTCCTGGCATTTCGTACAGTGCTCTGCACATCGTAATAATAATGATTGTGATATTATTGCCTTGATTCTATTTAGTCGCCACTGTTTTTACGAGACGTTCTTCCCCTCGACTCTATCTATCGCCATCGTTCTCGTCCGTCCGTCTCCCCCGATCAGACCGTGAGCCCGTCGAACGGCGGGGACCGTCTCTATCTGTTGCCGACTTGTTCGTTCCAAGCGCTTAGTGCGGTGCTCTGCACCTAGTAAGCGCTCAATAAATACTATTGAATGAATGAATGAATGATATTTGATAAGCACTTACTATGTGTCAAGCACTGTTCTGAGCACTGCGGTAGATACAGGGTGATCAGGTTGTCCCACGTGGGGCTCACAGTCTTCATCCCCATTTTCCAGATGAGACAACTGAGGCCCAGAGAAGTGAAGTGACTTGCCCCAAGTCACACAGCAGAGAAGTGGTGGAGCCGGGATTAGAACCCACGTCAGATCCGACTTCCAAGCCCGGGCTCTGTCCACTATGCCATGCTGCCTCTCTAAGTAGGTAAGTAAGTGTTTGATAGATACCATTACTAGGGAGAGGAAAAAAAAAACCACCTGAATTTTTGTTACTTCCAGGGAGTTTTCTGGGGTTAAGTGGTGTGTCATTCACTCCCCCTTCCTCCCCCAAACCTTCGACGGGATTATCAATCAATCAGTGGTATCGATTGCTTTGGAGAAGCAGAGTGACCTGGTGGATAGAGCCCTGGGCACGGGAGTCAGAAGGACCTGGGTTCTAATCCTGGCTCCGCCACCGTGTAACCCTGCCTCAGTTTGCCCGTTCGGTCGTATTTATTGAGCGCTTACTGTGCGCAGAACACTGGACTAAGTGCTTGGGAAGTACAATTCAGCAACAAATAGAGACAATCCCTCCCCACAACAGGTTCGCTGTCTAGAAGAGGGGAGACAGACAGCAAAACAAGTAAACAGGCATCAGTAGCATCATAATAAATAAATAGACTTGTAAGTCACTTCACTTCTCTGCGCCTCAGTCCCCTCATCGGTAAAATGGAGATTAAGACTGTGAGCCCCACGTGGGACAGGGACTGTGTCCAACCTAATTCGCTTGTATCCCGCTCAGTGCTTAGTACAGTGCCTGGCGCACAGTAAGCGCTTAACAAATAACTCAATTTATTTGATTTATTTTTATTTATTGAATGCTTACTAGGTGCAGAGCACTGTTCTAAGCGCTTGGGAGAGTACAAGGGAATTAGCAGACACGTTTCCTGTCCGTAACGAGCTTACAGTCTAGAGAATTGGACCGTGATCTCCGTGACTAGTGTTAGCATCGAAGAACTGACTGGCTGTCACCCGAAGTTCTCAACTGCTGGTTCGGTGTAATAACTCTTAGGTTTTATGATTCAGTTGGTGGTATTCATTCATTCAATAGTATTTATTGAGCGCTTACTAGGTGCAGAACACAGTACTAAGCGCCTGGAACGGACAAATCGGCAACAGATAGAGACAGGCCCTGCCCGTTCACGGGCTTACAGTCTAATCGGGGGAGACGGACAGACAAGAACGACAGCAATAGCAATATTCTCATACTGTTCCTCGGTAGAAGTCCCAAATCACCCCAGAAAGTGGTGATATGTGAACGTCTGAAGACCCAAGTAAACCCTAACAAGGTCAGATCCTTATCCAGGGTTTGTGTAACTTATATAAAACATCTCCGCCTAATTACCTTTAAAGGTCAGCAGCAAGTATTTGAAGTTCAGCTAGGAAGATGTGAGGATATTTCTGTACGCTTTGTCAGCAAGGCTGACCTCCTATGATTTCTTTTGCAAACAGTTATTTGTTTTAAATTATCACCTGGGATTTCTTCTTTATTTTATCCATGACCACATCCACTGGGGATCTTCGCCTGCCAAATAATAATAATGTTTGTATTTGTTAAGCGCTTACTATGTGCAGAGCACTGTTCTAAGCGCTGGGGTAGACACAGGGGAATCAGGTTGTCCCACGTGAGGCTCACAGTCTTAATCCCCATTTGACAGATGAGGTAACTGAGGCCCAGAGAAGTGAAGTGACTTGCCACAGTCACAGAGCTGCCAAGGGGCAGAGCTGGGATTCGAACCCATGACCTCTGACTCCCAAGCCCGGGCTCTTTCCACTGAGCCACGCTGCTTCCAAATGTACACCGAAGGGAGAGCAAGAAATGCCGGTATTTCGTGAGATATGTTTTGCCACTGGTCTGGTTTTGCAAAGGACTTCTAATTGTTGCCGCGATTACAAGTGGTAGTCGGTCTTCTCCCCTCTCGGGATGGCAACTGGAGAGTTTCCAAGTCCTCTTCCAGTCTCGGCTATGGGAGGGGGAGTCAAGCAGAGGCCTGTCCAGTCCATTCCTAGCCTGGGCAGTGCCTAGCGAGCGGAAGGCCGTCGGCTACAAATTAAAACTCACCTGTGCTGGGCAGCGGTGGCTTGGGAGAGAGAAGCCGGTGGAGACTCAAGCTTACTGTTCTGAAGAAGGCAATGGTAAATTATTTCTGGATTTTGACCAAGAAAGGTCTACGGGTTCACGATCAGAACGATTGCAGATGGAGGTGGGCCGTCCTGGCATAGATTCATTCATTCAGTAGTATGTATTGAGCGCTTACTAGGTGCAGAGCACTGTACTAAGCCCTTGGAACGGACAAATCGGCAACAGATAGAGACAGTCCCTGCCCACTGACGGGCTCACGGTCTAATCGGGGGAGATTAGAAAGATAGAGATAGATATACCCATGGAGCGGCTATGGGTCAGAGACGACTCGATAGCATAAGACGAAACAAGTCAGTTTTTGGAATAACCATAAAATAATAAGGTATCTGTTAAGCATTATTTATTCATTCAATTGTGATTATTGAGCGCTCACTGGGTGCAGAACACTGCCCTAAGTACTTGGGAGAGTACACTATAACAATACACAGATACATTCCCTGTCCACAACGAGCGTATGGTCTAGAGGGGAAGACAGACATCAATATAAATAAGTAAGCTCTTATTATGGACCAAGTACTATGCTAAGCACCATGCTTGAAAAATGTCAGCATGTCTATGGATTTCAAAATATTTTCCAAGACTATGAAGCAAAAAAATCTCTTTTCTACTCACAGTGACTCTCCAGAAGTTTGAATAAGATGTGCTCGTTGTGGTATGGGCTTTCAGGTTTTAAAAGAATATATTATCAGGGCTACTGACATTTGAATAAAAAGTAGGTTGATTTTTTTAGGATTTCTATTTTCATTTTTCAGTGTCAAAAACAGATATTAAGATTTCCTGGAAAGTGTCACTTTGACTTTATTATTCCTTTCCGTCATCTGCAAATGGCTAAAATCACAGCCAACATTTGGCATGCACAAGTCAAAGTTAATCAATTGATGGTATTTGTTGAGCACCTACCGCATGCAGAGTACTTACTAAGTGCTTGTCAGTGCACACTGCAACAGAGAAACAGTGCTAGTGAGCAGAGTGGCCAAGTAGATAGAACACAGGCCTCGGAGTCAGAGGACCTGGGTCCTACTCCTGGCTTGGTCGCTTTCTGCTGTGTGACCTTGGGCAGGTCATTTAACTTCTCTGTGCCTCACTTACCTCATCTGTAAAATGGGGATCAAATTTATGAGCCCCATGTGGGACTTGGACTGTGACCAAATTGATTATCTTGTATCTACCCCAGTGCTTAGTATAATGCCTGGCACATGGTAAGCACTTAGCATTTACATTTTAAAAACACGAAAACCCTAAAAATCGGAGTGGATAGACACATTCCCTGCCCACATTGAGCTAACTAGATCTGGCTTAATTTTAGGGTATCAGCTTCCAACTTCAATTCAAAATTTAAGAATATTCTGGCTTCGAGGTGAATGCCCTGTTGAATTGAGAGGAATGAAAATTACACACTGAGAGAGAAGCAAATTGACCTCAGGTCCAATTCTCTAGGAAAACTCCAGATTTTTCACAGAGAGATGGTAAAGGCTATCTCCCCCATCCCTCTCCTCCACCCCAAAATGAGGACGCATTTAAAAATGTCCAAACCTTCCAGATACCCATTCCTAAATGGATGCTGATTTTGTAGACAAAGTTAGAATATCGATAATTCACACACACACAGGTGCTAAAGTGCTCTGTACATAGTAAGAGCTTAGTAAACACAATTGACTGACATCGACTGACTGACTAAATTGACTGAAGTTGACTGTGGCTAAATAGAAGGGATTTGTAAATCATCCTAATCATAAGGAAAACTTCATTTTAAAAAATTACACCGGGGTTTTACCACTCTTTTATATTGTACTCTCCCAAGCTCTTAGTACAGTGCTCTGCTCACAGTAAGCACTCAATAAATGGGATTGGTCGATCGACTGACTACTGAATTAAACAAAAATGGATTGGTGAGGAGAAATCAGGTTAAATCAAATTTTAAAACGCCATACCCTGTGTACGTTTGGTTTCTTCAGTCAATCGATACTATTTATTAAGGGCTTACTCCATGCAGTGTTCTGTATTAAGAACCTGGAAAAGAATGATAGATATCCATCCTTACAAAATTAGAAGGGGAAACAGACATTCAAATAATTTGCCGTTAGGAGAAAAGAAAGATGGATAGATGAAGAAATGCAAGTTTAAATAGTAGTAGAGTGTGTAAATCGGTATATTATGATGATGATGATGACGATAAGCTAATCAGGTTGGACCCAATCCCTATTCGCATAGGCCTCCCTGTCTAAGCAGGAGGAAGCAGGCTTTAATCTCCATTTTGCGGATGAGAAACAGCGTGGAGAAGCAACGTGGCTTAGCTAAAGAAACCGGGCTCGAGCGGCAGAGGACGTGGGTTCTAAATCCGGCTCCACCGCTCGTCTGCGGGGTGACCTTGGGCAAGTCACTTAACTTCTCTGGGCCTCAGTTACCGCATCTGTAAAATGGAGATTAAGACTGTGAGCCCAGCCTGGGACAACCTGATTACCTGGGATCTGCCCCACTGCTTAGAGTGGTGCTTGGCATATAGTAAGCGCTTAACAAATGCCATTATTATTATTATTGTTACAGAAAATTGAGGCATAGAGAAGTGAAGTGACTTGTCCAAGGTCACACAGAAGGCAAGTGGCAGAGTCAGGATTAGAACCCGGGGGACTCTGACTCCCAGGCCCGTGCTCTCTCCAGGAGGCCATGCGGCTTCCACCTGTACTTTTGTGCTGAGATGGGATAAGGGCGATGAGGTGATAGTTGTTGGGGTTACGACTTGGAAAAAGTGATTCATTTGGTGACCACCCTCAAATTTAGAGATATTCATTCATTCATATTTAGTGTGCATTTATTGAGTGCAAAGCACTGTACTAAGCGCTTGGGAGATGACACGGGAAGCAGCGCGTCTCAGTGGAAAGAGCCTGGGCTTCGGAGTCAGAGGTCATGGGTTCGATTCCCGGCTCTGCCACTCGTCAGCTGAGTGACTGTGGGCGAGTCACTTCACTTCTCTGGGCCTCAGTTCCTTCATCTGTAAAATGGGGATTAACTGTGAGCCTCATGTGGGACAACCTGATTACCCTGTATCTACCCCAGCGCTTAGAACAGTGCTCTGCACATAGGAAGCGCTTAACAAATACCAACATGAACATGAACATATCAGTAGGAAACCCCCACGATTAATAATAACAACAATAACGATGGCATCTGTTAAGCACTTACTATATGTAAAGGACTGTTCTAAGCGCTGGGTTAGATACAAGGTAATCAGGGTGTCCCGCGTAGGACTCACAGGCTTCATCCCCATTTTACAGAAGCGGGAAGTGAGGCCCAGAGAAGTTAAGTGACTTGCCCCAAGTCACTCAGCTGACAAGCGGCAGAAGCGGGATAAGAAAACATCTCCATGTTTTTACATTTCCTGATGTGCTCTATTTAATTTTCTAACCCTTGGAGCATTTTATTGCTCTTGGAAGTACCTTCTCCAAGTTTTATACCTCAAATAAAAACTAGAAAACTAATCCCCAAAAGGCACTGCGGAACTTCAGCCTGGTACCCTAAAAAAGATTCTCATTGGAAAATTTCATTTTTGTCTGAAAGGGACTTGGCTAAATTTAATTGGACATTATTTTAACGCAGCCTGTACTTTATTATTCATTCAATCACATTTATTGAGTGCTTACTGTGTGCAAAGCACTGTACTAAGCTCTTGGGAGTCTACAATATAGCAATGAACAGACACATTCACTTTATTAGCGTCTATGGTTTTTTTTTTTCCCCCATTTTCTCAGTTCTTTCACGTCACCAATCATACCTCTGGAGGAGAACCAAACAGAAACGGGACACTGCTTGATAAAATAATTTATCTGGGGCTAAGTTCCTGAATGAGACTGAAATATCCCCATCAATTTCTGGAAAGAGAAGGATTTCTGGATGCAGCTATGCTCCGGCTTACCAGCGCACTGATAGCTTCAGGCTATAAAAGATTGTGTATTTTTTACAGCCCACAGTGTGAACATTACGAGGTGGGTTACAGCTTTGTTTAGAATTCACAACATGCAGTCAAGTAAACCGATGAATACCCCACCAAGATCATCTCTTCTTGCCGCCTTGAAGGGGCTCTATTTTCTTTCCAAACCTAACATGGAAATGGGTATTTCAATCTGCAACCGATTAAAATTGCTTTTGGAAAGGGCTCTGCAATATTTTTAGGAACCTTGTTATGAGGGAAACTCTTTTTGCGGTGCGGGAGTGTCATTTCTGTTTATGCCCTTTAGAAAACATTATAGCATATCACATCCAAATGGACAATATATTCTCCATATCAATCCATGGTATAATAATAATGTTGGTATTCGGTAAGCGCTTACTCTGTGCAGAGCACTGTTCTAAGCGCTGGGGGAGATACAGGGTCATCAGGTTGTCCCACGTGGGGCTCACAGTCTTAATCCCTATTTTACAGATGAGGGAACTGAGGCACAGAGAAGTGAAGTGACTCGCCCACAGTCACACAGCTGACAAGTGGCAAGTCGGGACACGAACCCATGACCTCTGACTCCCAAGCCCGGGCTCGTCCCACTGAGCCACGCTGCTTCTCTAAAATAAATGGTATTTATTGAGCGCTCACTGTGTACAATAGAGTAATAGCTATAGTCTAGTGGGGAAGAAAGATGGATAACAACGTGGAGTTCTTCACTAAACTTTTAATTTCGAGGTCGGAAGCTGCACGGGTTAGTGGGAAGAGCACGCTGAAATGCCGTGTAGCTCTGGGCAAATCACCTAACTGTTCGGTGCCCAGTTTATCATCTGTAAAATGAGCAAATAAGGCTTTAGGCAAGCCGCTTAACGTCCCCGTGCCTCAGTTACCTCATCTGTAAAATGGGGATTCAAACTGTGAGCCCCACATGAGACAACCTGATTACCTTGTATCTAGCCCAGTGCTTAGAACAGCGCGCGGCACATAGTAAGCGCTTAACAAATACCTTAATAATAATAATAATGATGATCATGGTATTTGTTAAGCGCTTACTATGTGCCAGACACTGTACTAAGCACTGGGGCAGATACAAGCAAACGGGGTTGGACACAGTCCCTGCCGCAAATGAGGCTCACAGTCTTAATCCCTATTTTACCGATGAGGCCCAGAGAAGTGAAGTGACTCGCCTAAGGTCACACAACAGACAAGTGGCGGAGCTGGGATTGAAACCCATGACCTTCTGACTCCCAGGCCCATGCTCTAACCACTACGCCATGCTGCTTCATAAGAACTGTATTTGTTAAATGCTTACTCTGTGCAAAGCACAGTGCTAAGTTCTGGGGTAGGTTCAAAATAATCATCTTGGACACAATCACTGTACCACATGAGGCTCACAGCCAAAGTTGGAGGGAGGACCGGTATCGAATTGCCATTTTACGGATAAGAAAAGTGGGGCCCAGAGAAGCGTAGTGACTTGCTCAAGGTCGCCCAGCAGACAAGTGGCGAAGGTAGGATTAGAACCCAGGTCCTCTGATTCCCCAGCCCTGGCTCTTTCCATTAGGCCACGCTGCTTCCCAACCACCTAGTATTCCTTCATTCATTCAGTCAGTCATATTTATTGAGTGCTTTCCGTGTGCAAAGCACTGTACTAAGTGCTTGGGAGAGTACAGTATAACAATAAAGAAGCAGCGTGGCTCAGAGAAGCAGCGTGGCTCAGTGGAAAGAGCACGGGCTTTGGAGGCAGAGGTCATGAGTTCGAATCCCGGCTCGGCCACCTGTCAGCTGTGTGACTGTGGGCAAGTCACTTCACTTCTCTGTGCCTCAGTTACCTCATCTGTACAATGGGGATGAAGACCGTGAGCCCCACGTGGGTCATCCTGATTCCCCTGTGTCTACCCCAGCGCTTAGAACAGTGCTCGGCACCTAGTAAGCGCTTAACCAATACCAACATTATTTATTATTAATAAAGAAGACACGTTCCCTACCCACAAGGAGTTTACAATCTAGACAGTGTGCTGCCCTCAGTGAGCACGCAATAAAAATCTTCACTACTATCACTTACTAACTAATCAGAGAAGCAGCGTGGCTCAGTGGAAAGAGCCCGGGCTTGGGAGTCGGGGGTCAGGGGTTCGAATCTTGGCTCTGCCACTTGTCAGCTGGGTGACCGTGGGCAAGTCACTTCACTTCTCTGGGCCTCGGTTACCTCATCTGTAAAATGGGGGATGAAGACTGTGAGCCTCACGTGGGACAACCTGATCACCCTGAATCTCCCCCAGCGCTTAGAACGGAAGCACATAGTAAGCGCTTAACCAATTCCAACATTATTATTATTAATTATTTCTTTTTTGTGCGATTGTCCTCCCCAACTCCTCTCTTTAAGATTGGCAGTTTCTTGCCGACCAGGTCCTGTACATGATTTAACAGCCTGTGTCAGTCCATGCTTAGTGTGCTGATGATACAAAGGAAAGACTCACCAGATGCCAAACATGCTTATTAATAATAGCGAGCTGCCAGTAACTCTAGCCATTGAACACAGAGGATGACGGCCAGAGCTCTGATGAAAACTTCATTTTACGATTTCAGAGAGGAATCCCAGAGTCACTTTTGGGGGGCTGGGAAAGACTCAAAGGGGACAGAAAGAAGAAGCAGCTCTACTAAGTCGTGACCATGCTCAGAAAATGCCCCAGTCTCTAGAAGGGAGCCCTCGTGCCAACCATGACCCGCCCTCTGGCTTCCTCTGCTCTCAGACCCGTGGGGAAAGTTATCGAAGAAGAGCCTGTGGCAGGATGGAGGGAGACACTCCAATATGAAATTTCACTCGCTAAAAAAATAACTCGGCAAAACTCTATTTTAATTCTTATTTTTACCACCTAGGAAATGGGAGGAATCAAATACAGTTATTCTAAAAATGGAATCCTATATGAAATTTGTTTTGTATGTATTAAAAAAAACTCGTGAAAAGTCTTTCCTTTCTTTTCCTCAACTATACTACCCCTCCCCTGGTTTGTTTTTTTTTTAAATGGTATCTTACTATGTGCCAGGCACTGTTTTAAGCCCTGGGGCAGGTACACTGTGATCAGGTTGTACACAGCCCCTGTCCCTCATAGGGAGATCAGTCTTAATCCCCGTTTTACAGATAACTGAGAAGTTAAGTGACTGGCCCAAGGTCACTCAGCAGACAAGAGGTGGGGCCAAGACTGAAACAAAAGTTTTCTGACTCCCAAGCCCATTCTCTTTCCACTAGACCACACTGCTTCTCAACTGATTATTGGATTCATGAGAGCTGTGCTGTGAAAAAGCAATATTGTCTGAAGGCAAAACTATCTTTTGGTTCCATCATCATGAAATCCCATTGACCCAGTTCTTCTCCAGTGTAGACTGTTTTACCTTTTGGTGCTTCCTAATTCGTTACCAGACTCCCAGATACCTTGCTGAGCTCTGATTAGCTGCTTCTCATTCAATCATTCATTTAATCATACTTATTGAGCACTTACTATGTGAAGAGCACTGTACTAAGCGCTTGGGAGAGTACAACAATGAAAAATCCCATTCCTTGACCACAACGAGCTTACAGTCTGGAGTGGGGGAGAGACACATCAATACAGATAAATAAATGCTTGATGAGAGTATCCCCAGTAGATATATATATGTATTTTATGGTGCTGGTTAAACATTTACTATATGTGTCAAGCACTGTTGGGGTAATAATCATCATCATCATAATGATGATGGTCTAGAGTGGGGGAGAGACGCATCAATACAAATAAATAAATGCTTGATGAGAGTATCCCCAATATATACATATAAAAAGCACCATAAAATACATATCTATATCTATATGTATTTTATGGTGCTTTTTAAACATTTATTATGTGTCAAGCACTGTTGGGGTAATAATCATCATCATAATAACGATGATGGTATTTGTTAAGGCCTCAATTTATTCAGGCACTGTACTAAGAGCTGGGATGGCTGTCAGCAAATCGAGGTGGACACAGTCCCTGTCCCATGTGGAGCTCACAGTCTCAATCCCCATTTTACAGATGAGGTAACTGAGGCACAGAGAAGTGAAGTGACTTGGCTGGTCACACAGCAAACAAGTAATGGAATCAGGATTAGAACCCATGACCTTCTGACTCCAGGCCCGTGCTCTATCCACCACTCCATGCTGGTTGGACATAGTACCTGTCCCACGTGGAGCTCACAGTCTTAATCGCCATTGTACAGACGAGGTCATCGAGGCACAGGGAAGTTAAGTGATTTGCCCAAAGTCATAGAGCAGACAAGTGGTGGAGCTGGGATTAGAACCCAGGCCCTTCTGACTTCCAGGCTTGTACTCTATCCACTAAGCCACACTGTTTCTCTGCTGTCTGCTAAGGGAGAGAGCCCTAGGGTTGAGAGAGGACAGAAAAAGTGTTGGACTCCTACAGCAAGAATATCATTATTATTACTAGTAATAATCATAATAGTAATAATTACTAGTAATAATAATAATAATCCTTAAAGGCTCATTACAGTCCCACTATACTGTAAGGTCCTCCAGGGTAGGAAGTGGATCTATCAACTGTATTGTACCCTCCCGAGGGCTCAGTACAGTGTCTCCACACAGTAAGTGCTCAATAAATACTATTGATTAATTGATTGATTACTACCTACCTGTCAGGCACTGTCTTAAGTACAGGGTTAGGTACATTTGAAGCAGATTGGTTACATTCCCTATCCCACAGTCTAAGAGGAATAGTAATAATAATATTTATTAAGTACCTTCTGAGTAAAAAACACTGGACTAAGCACTGGGAGAGAATGCACAGTGGGAAATCTGACATCATCGCTGTCCCTGAGGCAGCTCACAATCTAAGATGGAGAGCTGATGTTTCACTCCCATTTTAAGATGAGGAGTTAAGTGACTTGCCCTAGGTCAACACCCCAAGCCAGCGGCAGAACTAAGATTAGAACCCAGGCCCCCTAATCCTTAGGCCTGGGTTTCTTCTGGCCAAACCGCATAGGAGGTCAGAAGTCAGAGAGAAGTCGACGTCCGGAGGTCTGGAGGTAATAGGACGAAGGCAGGAGGAGGTGTGAGACTGAAAAGAGGGAGAGAGATCAGGGCTGGCGATGAAACTTTGGGTATCATCTGCACAGAGGTGGTAATTGAAGTCGCAGAAGTGTATGAGTTTTCCAAGGAAGTGGGTGAAGATGGAGAATAGAAGGGGACCCAGAACTGAACCTTGCGGGACCTCCAGAGAAAGGGGGTGGGAGGCAGAGGAGGAATCCGCAAAAGAGACTGAGAATGAGCGGCCAGAGAAATAAGAGAAGAACCAGGAGAGGACCGAGTCGGTGAATCCAAGGTTGGATCACGTTTCCGGGAGAACGGGGTGGTCAACGGCTTCGAAGGCAGCCGAGCGGTCAAGGAGGATTAGGATGGAGTAGAGGCCGTTGGATTTGGCAAGAAGGAGATCACCGGTGACCTTTGAGAGGGCGGTTTCTGTGGAGCGAAGGGGATGTCTTTCCAAGAGAGATGCAGCATAGAAGCAGCATGGCCTAATGGATAGAGCACGGGCCAGGGAGTCAGAAGGACTTGGATTCTAATCCCAGTTCTGCCGCTTATCTGCCGTGTGACCTCGGGTGAGTCACTTCATTTCTCTGTAAAACGGGGAGGAAGATTGTGAGCCCTATGTGGGACAGGAACTAAATCCAACCCGATTATCCTGTATCTACCCCAGCGCTTAGAACATTGCCTGGCACACAGTCAGTGATTTACAACTATTATTACTAAGAAACAAACCAGTTGGGTGACACCGCTCAAGTCAGCTTCTAGCATGACTTGAATATGTAGCAAAACACAATTCAACTCCAGTAACTTTTATCTGATCTTTCCCTACAGTCAGAATTGACGCCGTTTTCCAGGAATCGCCGAAGGGAGAGATTTTAAAGGTACAGAAGATCTTACCGTCATCTTCTCAACCTATTCCTCAAAGGGCCGCCAATCACTCGGTGGTATTTATCGAGAGTTCGCCACGTGCAGAGGGGTGTACTCGGCGCTTGGGAGAGTACAATCCAACAGAATTAGCAGTCGCTTCCCCTGTCCATAATGAGCTTACACTTTTAGAGAGCACTGTCTACCAGTCTGCTGAGAATCCTGAGACTTCCCAGCTATTTAAACTCCTCCCACGAAACCGTTTCACTGAAGCAATCTTTTTCTCTCCAAAGGAATCCAGAGGCTGCCCTCGCCGTATGAAACACCTGTCATGGTGCCTTGGCTTTTGCCCACCTGCTTTCTGTTTCTCCTCCTCCCTTTCCGCATCTTTTCCACCTAACAAGACGGTCCAAAGTGTGCACCATTTAAATGTCACCAGGTCTGTGAGACCCGAAGCGCTTTGCCAGTTAACATCAAACGGGATCACCCGAGGTTCTGTGGCTCTTCCAAATCCCTGCTGTGCAGAAAGCTGAGAAGAGGGCCAAGGTAGCTTTAGACTGGGAGTTTGAATGAGGACACTTTGTCTGTGAATGGAAACTCTACATTCTTTGTTATTTTAACAGGCTGTGTCTGTTCTCCTTGAAAGGAATCGTATGAGGGAAGATTGGATTAAGTAGTTTTTATTTTATTTCGATGCCCTTGTGCACTTTGACAAAGATCAGCTTACTTAGCCATGTAATAAACTCTTGTTTTACAATAATACTAGTGTATATTATATCACTAGAGGAAACTGCAAAATACAGAATTAGAGGAGGGGAAACAAAACATTTGTTTCTCTGGTGAATGAAGCGTATATTATTACCCGTTCACTGTGCCAGATATAACTTGAACCTCGCCAGCTATTCAAAGGAATACCCAGCTACTGGTTAATCTGCTCTTGGCAGGAATAAAAAAAAAGTTTTGCACCTACTCATTTTACTTTCTAACATCGCGGCCACTTTCAGCCTTAAAGTACGCTAGGTTTGCATTTCTTATATCTCGCGCCTTTTGCAAAATCCCTCCATTTTTTACTCTGATGTTCAGTCATAGCCGTAGCACTTCCCAAGCTCCGTGCTTTGGCTGAAGACGTTCTGACTTTCATTCACAGAAGCCAAGATTTATTTCACTCACAAAAGTCTTTCCTCTCCGAAGCGTACCAGCTTCCGACCACGGTCACTCACGGTACAAAATGCTCACAAGTTCCAGAACCGGATAGGATGATAGGGGAAGCGGCGTGGCTCAGTGGAAAGAGCCTGGGCTTCGGAGTCAGAGGTCACGGGTTCGACTCCCGGCTCGGCCACCTGTCACCTGTGTGACCGTGGGCAAGTCACCTCACTTCTCTGTGCCTCGGTCACCTCGTCTGTAAAATGGGGATTAACTGGGAGCCTCACGTGGGACAACCTGATTCCCCTGTATCTACCCCAGCGCTTAGAACAGTGCTCTGCACCTAGTAAGCGCTTAACAAATACCAACGTTACTATTATCCAGAAGCCAACTTTCTCAGGTTATCTTAGTTCACGAAGGATGGAAGAGAATCATGCCACTAGATCCCTGATTATCTGATTCCCAGAAGACCCACAGGGTTAACCTGTAAACTCCCAAAATAAAGCCAATCAGCAAGTAATCATTTTTCTTTTTTCTCAACTTGTTCTCCTGTGGCATGTTAGACCCATCTTTTTATTTTAATGTAATTTCCTAAGTGCTTACTATGTGCCAGGCACTGTGCAATGCACTGGGGTGGATACAACCGATGCAGTTAGGATGCAATCCATGTCCCACATGGGGCTCACAGTCTCGGTCCCCATTTTACAAAGCACCTGAGAAGATACCAGCTAATTAGGCTACGTCTCACACGGGCTCACAATCTTAATCCCCATTTTACAGATGAGATAACTGAGGCCCACAGACATGAAGTGACTCGCCCAAGGTCGCACATCAGACGATCGGCAGAGCTGGGATGAGAACCCAGGTTCTGTGATTACCAGGCCTGGGATTTAGCCATTAGGCTACAGGACCCCAGCTCACTTATGGATATATCTGTAATTTAAAATGATTATTATAATAATGACGGTATTTGTTAAGTGCTTACTATGTGCCATTGAGTGTACTAAGCACTAGGGTTGATACAGCATCATCGGGTCTCACATGGGGCTCGCACTGCAAATTGGCAGGAGAACAAGTATCGAGTCCCCATTTTACGGATGAGGGAACTGGGTCCCAGAGAAGTTAAGTGACTCACCTAAGGTCACACAGAAGGCAAGTGGCAGAAGTGGGATTAGAACCCAGGTCCTCTAACACCCATTTATCGTAATGACGGTGTCTCTGGACTGGTAAATTCCTTCTGGGCAGGGGACGTGCGTTCTAATTCTATTACGTTTGTAGAAGCAGCGAGGCTTAGTGGAAAGAGCCCGGGCTTGGGAGTCAGAGGTTCTGGGTTCTAATCCTGACTCGGCCACTTGTCAGCTGTGCGACTTTGGGCAAGTCACTTCACTTCCCTATGTCTCACTAACCTCATCTATAAAATGGAGAGTGAGACTGTGAGCCCCGGGGGACAGGGACTGTGTCCAACCCAATTTGCTTGTATCCACCCGGTACACAGCAAGCACTTAATAAGTACCATAACTGTTATTAGTCGTAGTAGGGACTACGTCCCTCTAAGGACTCAATTATCCAGAATCCCATGGGAAACTGGACCCTGCTTGAGGAATTGGTCTAATAGAAGCCTTGGAAGAGCACAGCCTATCGTTCATTCATCCAGATCTTTTAAAATCCCAAAATGATGGCTTCTAGGTTCAATCTTATTTTCCCCCCACTCCCTCAATCCCTTGCTCTCTTTAACCTTCTTTCCTTCCCTCTTTCTTTTCCCCTTCTTTCTTACTCTCTCACCCATCCTCACCTTCCTCCCTTCCCCTTCTCATCCTCTACACTAGCTTTCCTTTCTCCCTCCCTCTTTCCCTCTCTTCTTCTCAAGTCCCTTCCTTTTTTACTCTCTCTCCTTTCCTCCTCCCCTTCCACTAGGGTAGGATTTGCTCTCTCCACGTGACTGCCTTGTGCCTAACTAGGTCCATGTGCTCAGGCTAAAGAAAATTTGTTTTATTATTGTAACTTCAGAGCAACTGGGGAGCCGTTAGGAGTCGGTAATTTAGCTGAGCAGGGTGGGCAGTAGCAGTGTGGCTTTTCACTAATGGGCTATTAATTGCCCCATGGAGATTAGGACCCGGGAGGGATTTCAACCCTCCCTGCAGGAAGCCCGTTACTGTTGCTTAAATGATAGAAACTTATATTTGGCTTACGTCCTTCATCTCCATTATCAGTTGATCAATCAGTGGTATTTATTGAGCGCCTACTGTATGCAGAGCACTATGCTAAGCGCTTGGGAGAGTACAGTAGAGTTGGTAGACATGAACCTCCCCTCATGGAGCTTTCTAGAAGGGTCTAGAGGGGCTGATCTATAAGAAAAGAGCCACTGAGCTGCAGACATTAACTGTAACACTGCATTTAGTACTCGAAATATTGCAAAGCCTAGATTTTCGGAACAAAATTATCTTTCTTTGGGATATAAGTCCCGGAAATATGGAAAGGAGTAAATATTTTACACAAAAAATAGGGGACGGTTTATTACTTATGCACCTTCAAGTCCTCTCCCAACTGCATAGCTCAGCAGCACGGTGTAGTGGCTAGAGCCTGGGAGTCGGAGGACCTGGATTCTAATCCCGGCTCTGCCACTTGTCTGCTGTGCGACCTCGGACAAGTCACTCAACTTCTCTGTGCCTCGGTTACCTCAGCTGTAAAATGGGGATGAAGACTGTGAGCCTCACATGGGACAACCCGATTACCTTGTACCTGCCCCAACATTTAGAACAGTGCTTGGCACCTAGTAAGCACTTAGAAAAACGCCATCATTATTATTACAGGCGGCGGAGCTGGGATTAGAACCCAGGTCCTTCTGACTCCCTGGCCCGTGCCCTATTCACTAGGGAATACTGCTTCTCAATACTTATTCTTATGCTTCTCATACTCTAACAGGGGAGAAGGGTCTAAGATAAGTCTAAGGAACTAAATCTTGGAAGCCCCTTCACCGGACTCTGGATATAATCCCAGTGACCTAGAGGAGGGTTTGCCCCGGGAACATCTGGATAGTTCGCTAGGACAGAGAGATCAGACCAAAATGGCAGAACTATCGAATATAGAGAAGCGTCGAAGTAATATTGTTTAATAATGATGTTGGTATTTGTTAAGCGCTTACTATGTGCAGAGCGCTGTTCTAAGCGCTGGGGGAGACACGGGGGAATCAGGTTGTCCCACGTGGGGCTCCCGGTCTTCATCCCCATTTTACAGATGAGGGAACTGAGGCACAGAGAAGCGAAGTGACTTGCCCACGATCACACGGCCAGAAGGCTGGGGAGTCAGAGGTCATGAGTTCTAATCCCGACTCTGCCGCTTATCGGCTGTGTGACCTCGGACGGGTCCCTTCACTTCTCTGTGCCTCAGTTACCTCATCTGGAAAATGGCAATTAGGACTGTGAGCCCCACGTAGGATAACCCGATTACCTCGGATCCACCCCACTGCTTAGAACAGCGCTTGACACATAGTAAGTGTTTAACAAACGCCATTATCATTATCATTAGGAAACCTGGCAGTTTTAGCAACCTGCGTCTCGGCACAGTGTTGGGCGGACGGCCAAGTGATAACGTGGCACGATCACCTTCAGTCACCAGTGGCAGAGAACAAAAGGAAACTAGCTTATTGTGGGATACACTTGAGCTGAAAATCTGCGATAAGATGCTGCTCTGGTCCCAGAGAAGAGGGGGATCAATCAGGCAGCGTGGCCTATTGGCAAGAACACGGGCCTGGGAGTCAGAAGGACCTGGGTTCTAATCCCGGCTCTGCTGTGTGACCCTGGGCAAGTCACTTCACTTCTCTGGGCCTTGGTTATCTCATCTGGAAAATGGGGATTAAGACCGTGAGCCCCAAGTGGGACAGGGACTGGGTGCAACTTGATGAGCTTGTATCTACAACAGCTCTTAGAACAGTGCTTGACACATAATGAGCACTTAACTAAGACCATCATTATTATTATATCTCGTAATATCCCGGCTACATTACTGTGTCAGCCTTCTCTCCGATCTCCCTTCCTCCTGTGTCGCCCCGCTCCAGTCCATTCTTCGCTCCGCCGCCCGGCTCACCTTCCTGCAGAAAGGCTCCGGGCCCGTCACTCCCCTTCTTAAAAACCTCCAGTGGTTGCCTATCGACCTCCGCACGAAACGAAAACTTCTCACTCTAGGCTTCGAGGCCGTCCGTCCCCTCGCCCCCTCCTACCTCTCCTCCCTGCTCTCTTTCCACCGCCCACCCCGCACGCTCCGCTCCTCCGCCGCCCGCCTCCTCGCCGTCCCCGTTCTCGCCCGGCCCGCCGTCGACCCCTGGGCCACGTCCTCCCGCGCTCCTGGCATGCCCTCCCTCCTCACCTCCGACAATCTCATTCTCTTCCCCTCTTCAAAACCCTACTTACAGCTCACCTCCTCCGAGAGGCCTTCCCACACTGAGCTCCCCTTTTCCCTCTGCTCCCTCACCGCCCCCCTTCACCTCTCCGCAGCTAAACCCTCTTCTCCCCCTCTCCCTTCCCCTCCCCTCGGCACGGTACTCGTCCGCTCGACTGTCTATATCTTCATCACCCTATTTATTTTGTTAATGAGATGTACATCACCCTGATTCTATTTATTTGCCATTGTTTTTATGAGATGATGTTCTTCCCCTCGATTCTATTTATCGCCATCGTTCTCGTCCGTCCGTCTCCCCCGATTAGACCGTGCGCCCGTCAATGGGCAGGGATTGTCTCTATCTGTTACCGATCTGCCCATTCCACGCGCTTAGTCCAGTGCTCCGCACATAGTAAGCGCTCAATAAATACTATTGAATGAATGAATGAACGATCATCTTGTATCTGCCCAGTGCCCGGCACGTAGTAAGCACTTAACAAATACCACAATTGTAATAATTAATAAGAATAATAATGGTATTCATTGAGCATTTACCGTGGGCACAACACTGCACTGTGCGCTTAGGAGAACACAGTACGACAGATTTGAGAGACTTGTTCCCTGACCAACAAGAGCTTAAAGTCCAGAGGGGAAGACGGACATTAAAATTGATTAGGGTTAGGGGAAATAGGAGAGCGAAAGCATCTTTACATAAATGTTGTGGGGCTCGGGTATCAGAGGGCTTTAAAGGTACCAAGCCAAGTTCATAGTTGATATAGCAGGGAGCATGGACTGAAGGAAATACAAGGCAGAGCCTGGGAAAGTCTCCTGGGAAGTAAAGAAAGCAAACACATCCATTATGAAGAAGCCAGAAAAAAAGGTCAGAACCAGCATTTCTGCCTCTCATTCATTCATTCAACAGTATTTATTGAGCGCTCACTATGTGCAGAGCACCGGACTAAGCGCTTGGAATGGACAAGTCGGCAACAGATAGAGACGGTCCCTGCCGTCTGACGGGCTCACGGTCTGATCGGGGGAGACGGGCGGACGAGAACGATGGCGATAAATAGAGTCGAAGGGAAGAACATGCCTGTGAACTATCCAGAGGAAATAAAACAGAGTCTGCAGTTTCCAGTGGAACCACATAGAAATGACCTAGAACAGCCCACATTTGGGTTCTAATCCCGCTCCATCTCTTGTCTGCTGTGTGACCTAGGGCAGGTCATGCGTTCGACTCCCAGCTCTGCCACTTGTCAGCTGTGTGACTGTGGGCAGGCGGAAACCACGCCTTAGAGATTGAGCTCCAAATAATAATAATTATGGTATTTGTTAAGCGCTTACTATGTGCAGAACACTGTTCTAAGCGCTGGGGTGAATACAGGGTAAGCAGGTTGTCCCACGTGAGGCTCACAGTTAATCCCCATTTTTACAGATGAGGGAACTGAGGCACAGACAAGTGAATCGACTTGCCCAAGTTCACCCAGCAGGCATTTGGCAGAGCAAAGACGCCGACTGTCCGTACCGGCGTAACGTTAATCACGATACTTGTTAAGTGCTCATGATGTGCCGAGCACCGTTCTAAGGCCTGGGTGGATACAAGTTAGGTTGAACACAGTCCCCGCCCCACACGGGGCTCACACTCTTAATCCCCGTTTGACAGATGAGGTGAACTGAGTCCCAGAGAAGTGAAGCGACTTGCCCGAGGTCACACAGCCGACACGCGGCCGGGCCGGGATTAGAACTCACGACCTCCCGAGCGCCAGGCCCGTGGTCCATCCACTTAGCCGCCGTGTACCGTTTTGTGGTTTACCGATGGGAGCTGTCGAGAAACTGGGAAAACTCTGGCAGTGGTTCAGTTTGCATCTTTCCGAGGCGTGTGATGTGAAACGACGTTTTCTGATCTTTCGACTTTCGCCCCCGGGTTGAGGTTCTGTTCATTTTCAAATGAGAGCTGCTGGCCCGAGACCTCTGAAGACTTGGTTTCCCTGGAATGTTTGAATTTAGGAGGCCTGAAGATTAAGGTCTGAGGGAGCCCTCCCCACCCCCACCCCCGGCCATCCCCGCCACAGTTTCTCTTTGGGGGGGCGGGCTGCCTTCCTGGTCTCCTGCTCCTTGAGCCACTCCCCACATCTTCTTCCCCTTCCCCGTTCAGGTGTAGAATTCTTTCTTTTTTTTATTTTTTAAGTGGTATTCCTTCAGCGTTCACTCGGTTCCAGGAATTATACTGGGCAGAGTAGTAGATACGAGCCACCACGGCGTCGCTAAAATCCTCCCTTTCCTTCCACCCAAACTGCTACGGCACCGGCCCAGACGCATAATGATAATATCAGTAACAGTAATAACGGCATCTGTAAAGTGCTCACCGTGTGCCGGGCACTGTCCCAAGCGGTTACAAGGAAATCGAGTTAGACACAATCCCGGTTCCGTACGGCGGGGGGTCTTATCCTGTCCCTCCTTGCCTACCGCGTCCGCCTCCCCTCTGACCTCCCAAGCCTCCCGTCTCTCCCCGGGTCGAAACATCCCTCGCTCCGCTGCCCGGATCATTCTCCTACAGAAACGTTCGGTCCGTGTTCCCCCCCCCGTCCTCGAGAACTTGCGGTGGTGGCCCATCCACCTCTGCATCGAGCAGAAACTCCTCCCCGTTGGCTTTAAAGGACTCCATCTCCTTGCCTCCTCTTACCTCCCCTTACTACTAATAATAATGTTGGTATTTGTTAAGCGCTTACTAGGTGCCGAGCACTGTTCTAAGCGCTGGGGGAGATACAGGGGAATCAGATTGTCCCACGTGGGGCTCACACGCTTTTAATCCCCATTTTCCAGATGAGGGAACTGAGGCCCGGAGAAGTGAAGTGACTCGCCCACAGTCACACAGCTGACGAGTGGCAGAGCCGGGAGTCGAACTCATGACCTCTGACTCCGAAGCCCGGGCTCTTTCCACTGAGCCGCGCTGCTTCTCATGCCGTGAGTATGCCAAGAGGCCGTGAGATTGGGCAGAACTCTTGATTTTAGTCCCGAGAAATTATATTATGAAGATTACCCGGGGCGGTACGATAAAGCGGCATTCACTGTGGCATTATCGATCCATTTTCGGGTTTCTGCTTGGGCACGCACGGCGTACCTTGCAGGCACCGACGGCCTAACTTTGCCTAAACCCATTTTTAACTGGGAAAATATATGAACTTTCCGAGTTGTTTTCAATGCTACTATTTTTTTTTTCATTTACCTTTGAGTTCCTTGCTGGGGCTGGAAACGGGAAACAGTAAAAACAAAATATTTCTAACCTTGTAAAAGCCAGGAAGCCCTGGAAATTATCCCCAGAAGTCTGATGGTGGACCGCCGCCAGGCAAAAATGCTACGAGCAAATTTCAGTTAAGATCTTCATCTGTCTGGCTTTGACGTGGACAGATATTTTGAGGGACTGACCCGTTGGAATAATAATAATCATACTAATGACAATAATAATAATGATCGTGATGCTTGTTAAGTGCTTAACCCTGAACCAGGCACTGTACTGAGAGCTGGGGTGGATACAAACAAATCGGGTTGGACCCAGACCCTGTCCCACGTGGGGCTCACGGTCTCAATCCCCATTTAACAGATGAGGTAACTGAGGCCCAGAGAAGTGAAATGAATTGCCTAAGGTCACACAGCAGACAAGTGGCAGAGCCGGGATTAGAACCCATGATCTTCTGACCCTCCAGGCCCATGCTCTATCCACTACACCGTGGCTCAGTGGAAAGAGCCCGGGCTTGGGAGGCAGAGGTCATGGGCTCGAATCCCGGCTCGGCCACTCGTCAGCCGTGGGACTGTGGGCGAGTCGCTTCACTTCTCTGGGCCTCAGTTCCCTCATCTGGAAAATGGGGATTAAGACTGAGCCTCACGTGGGACAGACCCATTCCCCTGTATCTGCCCCAGCGCTTAGAACAGTGCCCTGCACATAGTAAGCGCTTAACAGATACCGATATCATTATTACTATTAGTGGCAAGAGCCCGGGTTTAGGAGTCAGAGGACGTAGGTTCTAACCCCGGCTCCGCCACTTGTCTGCTGTGTAACCTTGGGAAAGTCACTCTGCTTCTCTGGGCCTCAGTTACCTCATCTGGAAAATGGGGATGAAGACTGTGAGTCCCACGTTGGACTACCCGATTGCCCCCCCTTCTAGACTGTGAGCCCTTTGTGGGCCGGGATTGTTTCTCTTAATTGCCGTATTGTACTTTCCAAGCGCTCAGTACAGTGCTCCGCCCACAGATACATCTGAATGAATGAATGAATGAATGAATGAATTCCCAAGTAACTAACTTAGCACTTAGAACAGTGCTTGGCACGCAATAAGTCGCTTTTCTTTGGGCCTCAGTGACCTCATCCGTAACATGGGGATTGGGACTGTAAATCCCACATGGGACAGAGACTGTGTCCAACTCGATCTGCTTGTATCCACCCCAGCGCTTAGTACAGTGCTTGGCACCTAAGTAAGCACTTAACAAATACCATCTTTGAGAAGCAGCTTAGCTTAGTGGCAGGAGCCCAGGCGTGGGAGACGGAAGTCATGGGTTCTAATCCGGACTCCCACGTGTCAGCCGTGTGACTTTGGGCAAGTCACTTAACTCCTCCCCATTCCCGTGGCTCAGTGGAAAGAGCCCGGGCTTCGGAGTCAGAGGCCACGGGTTCGACCCCCGGCTCTGCCCCCCGTCCGCTGTGTGACCGCGAGCAAGTCACTTGACTTCTCTGGGCCTCAGTTACCTCATCTGTAAAACGGGGACGAAGACCGTAAGCCTCACGTGGGACAACCCGATGACCCTGTATCATCGGTCTAGTAAGCGCTTAACAAATACCAACGTTCTCTGTGCCTCAGTCATCCCATCTGTCAAATGAAGAGTGAGACTTGTGAGCCCCACGAGGGACCACCTGATTACACTGTTTCACCCCAGCGCCTGGAACAGTGCTCCGTACACGGTAGGCGCTCAGTAAATACAGTTAAATGAACGGATGCACTTCTTCGTCTTCCATTCACAGCAGATCCAATCACTCTCTAGCAGAAACGTGTCCATTCCGATTCCGGAAACTTTTCGATAAACCACAGCACTAGAGGGACGCCACAGTTTCACTGTTCTCATTGGCAGATTCAACACCTCTTTCATGCCTCTGGGGATGTAGGATTTCTTTTCTTCATTTATCTGCCCAACGTCGCCTAGGCGTTAACATTCATAACGGTAACGACTGTGGTATTTGTTAAACACCTTCTATGTCCCGGGCAGTCCCTGTCCCACGCGGGGCTCGCGGTCTCGACCCTCATGTTACAGGTGACATGTTACACGTTACAACCCTCGTGTTACAGAGAAGCGGCGTGGCTCAGCGGAAAGAGCCCGGGCTTGGGAGTCAGAGGTCACGGGTTCGAATCCCGGCTCTGCCCCTCGTCAGCTGGGTGACTGTGGGCGAGTCATTTCACTTCTCTGTGCCTCAGTTCCCTCATCTGGAGAACGGGGATTAAGCGGGAGCCTCACGCGGGACGACCCGACGACCCTGTATCTACCCCAGCGCTTAGAACGGTGCTCGGCACATAGCGAGCGCTTAACAAATATCGACATTATTGTTATCAGATGAGGTGGCTGAGGCGCGAAGGAGTAAAGTGACTTGCTCAGGGTCCCTCGAAAGACACGTGACGGAGCCGGGATCAGAACCCACGACTTCTGACTCCCAGGTCCTTGCTCTGTTGACTACGTCATGCCGCCTCTCGTGGCTCATCTCAATCCGTGATTCTTCTGAATCAGCCCACACGTTCAATCCGTCACCAGATGCCCGTCGCTTCCACCTCACCGCATCCCTAAAATTCACCCCTTCCTCCCCATCCCAACTGCTACAATGCTGATCCCACCCCTTATTCTATCATGCTTTGGCTACTGCGTTCGGTCGAGAAGCAGCGTGGCTCAGTGGAAAGGGCCCGGGCTAAGGAGTCGGAGGTCATGGGTTCGAATCCCGGCTCTGCCACCTGTCCGCTGTGTGACTCTGGGCAAGTCACTTCACTCCTCTGTGCCTCGGTTACCACATCTGGAAAATGGGGATCGAGACTGTGAGCCTCACGTGGGACGACCTGATTCCCCTGTATCTACCCCAGCGCTTAGAACGGTGCTCTGCACGTAGGAAGTGCTTAACAGATACCAACATTATCACTGCATGCACCGCCACGTCTCCCATCTCTCCCCTCTCCAGTCCAAACTTCCCTCTGCCGCCGGGGTGATTTTTCTAAAAAAGGTTTTTGGTCCATGTTTCCCCACTCCTCAAGAACCTCCAGTGGTTGCCCCTCCACCTTCACATCAAACAGAAACTCCTCCTCAGTGGCTTTAAGCAGCGTGGCTCAGTGGAAAAAGCCCGAGCTCGGGAGTCAGAGGTCATGGGTTCGAATTCCGCATCGGCCACTTGGCAGCTGTGTGACTGTGGACAAGTCACTGCACTTCTCTGTGCCTCAGTTCCCTCATCTGCAAAATGGGGATGAAGACTGTGAGCCTCACGCGGGACAACCTGATTCCCCTGTATCTTCCCCAGCGCTTAGAACAGTGCTCTGCACACAGTAAGTGCTTAACGGGTACCAACGTTCTTATTATTATTTAAATCACCTTGCATCCTCCTAGCTTGCTGATTTCCTAGTACGACCCAGGACATTTGTTTCCCTCCTCTAACGCCGACCTACTCACTGTACCTCGATCTCATTTCTCTTGCCGCATTTTCTCTGCCCATATCCTGCCCTGTGAGCTCACTGTGGGCAGGAACGTGTCTGTCGTTATATTGTACTTTCCCAAAAGCTCATTACAGTGCTTTGCACGCAGTAAGCTCTCAACAAATACAATTGAATGAATTTATTTATTTTTTTATTTCAGTAGCATTTATTGAGCGCTTACTATGTGCAGAGCACTGTACTAAGCGCTTGGAATGGACAAGTCGGCAACAGATAGAGACGGTCCCTGCCCTTTGACGGGCTCACGGTCTAATCGGGGGAATGAATGAATGAACTTCCTCCCCCTCCATACTCGACAGACCAACTCTCCCCAGCTTCAAGTTTTATTAAAATCACACCTCCTCCAAGAGGCCTTCCCTGACTAAGCCCACACTTTCCCCAATCCCTCTCCCTTCTGCAGCACCCTCAGTGGCTCAGTGGAAAAGAGCCCGGGCTTCGGAGTCAGAGGTCATGAGTTCGACTCCCGGCTCTGCCCCTTGTCAGCTGTGGGACCGTGGGCGAGTCGCTTCACTTCTCTGGGCCTCAGTTCCCTCATCTGGAAAATGGGGATGAAGACTGTGAGCCTCACGTGGGATGACCTGATGACCCTGTATCTCCCCCAGCGCTTAGAACAGTGCTCGGCACATAATAAGCGCTTAACAGATACCAACGGTATTATTATTACTACCCTTTAATCACTTGATATTCACCCCACCTTCAGCCCCAAAGGACTCACGTACCTTTTCATAATTGATTTTAATGGCCGTCTTCCCTTCTAGACTGTAAGTTCCTTGTGGGCAGGGACGCACCTATCAACTCCGTCGCATTATACTCTCCCAAGCTTTTAGCACGGTGCTCTGCACGCAGTAAGGACCCAGTAAATACGTTTGACCGATTGGTCGACGCTTTGTGGAAATGGTGGTGAAGGACCTATTTGTGTTCAAGAGTATAAAGCGTCTTCCCCTCGAAATACTATCCAGTAGGCAACGAGACGCTAGGCGAAGAATGAGCAGCAGAACTTTTCATTTTTCATGAAATCCAAGGAGCGAAACTTTTATTCATTCCTCGCGCTGCTCTCTATTTTCTTCCCGTAGGCTTCAGGTACAGAGTCCTCTGCCCAGCTGCTTGGCAAGACCTTTGTGGAGGCGTTGACTCGGACACCGTAAGGTCTGCCAATTGGCTATTAAACAGGAGGGAAAACTTTATTCGCTAATCTCGTTTTTTTTCTTTTATTGCCGGTCGGTTTGGGCTCCCAGCTCAGCGGTGCGCATTTCCCAGACTTGAGGCAGAAAATAAAATTATTTCAACAGTTTGTTTTCGGCAGCAAAGGAAAAAACAAGCTCTCCTTTCTTCTCTGCGTCAATGAACGCAGCCGTCCCACTCCATCCCCGTCCCGTGAATCCGGCACCGGGTAACACGCCCGACTTTGTTGCCGTAGCATTTTGGGCAGAGCCAGGCCTGGCGGGAGTTTTCTTTGGTTTGAGCTCTGTCTTCCTCCGAACCTGAGGCAATTAGCTGACATCCTGTTCTGTCTCTTCCATCCTGCTTTTTACCTGTCGTTCCATTATATTCGCTCCCTGACTGGGACTAGAGTTCTCCCAAATGAGAAGAGTGTATTGGAGAAGCAGCGTGGCCTAGTGGAAAAATAATAATATTAATAATAACGATGATATTTGTTAAGCGCTTACTTAGTGTCAAGCACTGTTCTAAGTAATAAAAATAACGTTGGCATTTGTTCAGCGCTTACTGGGTGCGGAGCACTGTTCTAAGCGCTGGGTTAGGTACAGGGGAATGAGGTTGTCCCACATGAGGCTCACAGTCTTCATCCCCATTTTACAGATGAGGTCACTGAGGCCCAGAGAAGTGAAGTGACTCGCCCAAAGTCACACAGCTGACAAGTGGCAGAGCCGGCATTCGAACCCATGACCTCTGACTCCCAAGCCCGGGCTCTCTCCACTGCGCCACGCTGCTTCTCCGCACTGTTCTAAGTACCGGGGTAGATGCAAGGTAATCAGGTTGTCCCCCATGGGGCTCACAGTCCTATTCCCCATCTTATAGATGCGGTAACTGAGGTACAGAGAAGTGAAGTGACCTGCCCAAGGCCACACAGCAGGCAGGTGGCAGATCTGGGGTTAGAACCCACGTCCTCTGACTCCCAAGCTCGTGCTCTTTCCCCTAAGCCACGCTGCTTCTCAGAAAACGGCTTCTCGCTTCTCAAAGAACACGGGTCTCAGAGTCACAAGATCCGGGTTCTAATCCTGCCTCGGCCACGAGTCTGCTGCCTGACCCTTGGGCAAGTCACTTCATTTCTTTGCGCTTCGGTTACCTCATCTGTAAAGTGAGGCTTAGGCCTGTGAGTCCTGTGTGGGACAACCTGATCACAGAGAGTAGGCCGAGAGCCGGTGGGCCCCTCGACCCCTCCTAACCTAGCCAGACCCTTGAAGAGGAGAGAGGAGTGATGAAAGTGAGAAGTGGAAAACGAGGTGCTAACAGGGACAAGCACTTCCTACTCCTACTTCAGCACTCATTCATTCGGTCAGTCGTATTTACTGAGCGCTTCCTGTGCGCAGAGCACTGTATTAAGCACTTGGACAGTACAATTCGGCAACAGAGACAATCCCTACCCAACAACGGGCTCACGGTCTGAATCCCGTACGCCACTGTAATGTTACTTGTGGTATTTGTTAAGCTCTTTCTATGTGCCAAGCACTGTAGTAAACGCTGAGGTGGACAGAGAAGCCGTGTGGCTCAGTGGAAAGGTTCGACTCCCGGCTCTGCCACTTGTCAGCTGTGGGACTGTGGGCGAGTCACTTCACTTCTCTGGGCCTCAGTTCCGTCACCTGTAAGACGGGGATGAAGACTGGGAGCCTCACGTGGGACAACCCCATTCCCCTGTATCTAACCCAGCGCTTAGAACAGTGCTCTGCACATAGTAAGCGCTTAACCAACATACCAACATTATTCTAAAAGAAAATCAGGTTAGACACCGTTCCTGTCTCTCATGGGGTTCACAGCCTTAATCTCCATTTTACAGATGAGGGAACTGAGGCACCAAGAAGTTAAGCGACTTGCTCGAGGTCACCCAGCAGAAATGGGGTGGAGCCGGGATTAGAACCCATGACCTTGTAACTCCCAGGCCCGGGCTCTATCCCACTACATCACTGTGCTCTCCCTAGTGCTAAGTACAGTGTTCAGGATAAAGGAGCCTCTCAGTGAGTATTGTCGAGAGCGATTTGTCGACTGGGGCATGTCTCTTTCCCAACTCCTATCTCCCTCAATATTTCATAGCTATCCTGCTATCCTCCTCCCTTCTTTCCCAGACACTGCCATGTCCAGTGTGAAAAACTGTTTGGAAAATATTGAATTTAAAGCCAAAATAAACTCCTGAAGCATGGGGCTGGGAGACTGTGAGCCCGTCGTTGGGTAGGGATGGTCTCTCTCTGTTGCCGAATCGTACTTTCCAAGCACTTAGTACGGCGCTCTGCGCACAGTAAGCGCTCAATAAATATGGTTGAATGAATAAATTCTAATCCCTCCTTCACCATTTGTCTGCTGTGTGACCTCGGGCAAATCACTTCACTTCTCTGGGCCTCAGTTCCCTCATCTGGAAAATAGGGTTTAAGACTATGAGCCCCATGCGGGACAGCGACTGTGGCCAGCCCGATTTTCTTGTGTCCACCCCGGCGCATAGAACAGTGTCTGGCACAGAGTAAGCTCTTACGAGATGCCACATTTATTACTATCGCTATTGTTATTCCCTTTTCCGTCATTCCCACTAGACTGTAAGCTCCTTGTAGGTAGAGAACAATTTACCAACTCTCTTCTATTGGACTCTCCCAAGCATTTAGTACAGTACTCTGCCTACAGTAAGTGATCAATAAATATCCCTGATGGACAGATTGATCCTACTTGGGATACTAATCCCCGTTTTACAGATAAGCAGACTGAGGCCCTGAGGAGTAAAATGGCTTCTCTGCCGTCACAAGGCAGGCGTAGCAGAGCTGAGATTAGAACTCAGGTCCCCTGACTGCAGGCCGTGTGATCATTTGGCCGGACCGCTCTGGGATTTTTTTAAAAAGTCCTTTTCCTTTTCCTCATGCCCTTTTCCCACCATTTCTGGACTTTTCACTGCTTAACAGTTTAGGCTCATTGTTTGTGCTCCTTGCTGGTCCCCTTGTGAAATATTCATTCATTCATTCATTCATTCAGTGGTACCATTATTGCCAAGGAAGAGCGATTAATTGAGAAGCAGCATGGCCTAGTGGTAAGACTGGTTTGGGAGTCAAAGGATGTGGGTTCTAATCTCGGTTTAGCCACTTGCTGGCCGTGTGACCTTGGGCAAGGCACTTAATTTCTCTCTTATCTCATCTGTACGGCGGGGATTAAGATTATGAGCCCCATGTGGGATAGAGACTGTGTCCAACCTGATTACCTGGTATCTACCCCAGTGCTTAGAACAGTGCTCGACACACAGTAAGCACTTAACAAATGCCGTCATTATTATTAATGATTATTATCATGCTGTCACCTGTCTCATGTTCCTTAGGGTCTCCCTGCTCTCTACCGAACACATTAGGTTTGGGACACCTGAGCAGGGGTAGGTAGGACAACAGAGAAGGAAATGATTAGAATGATAATAGAAGCATAGAAGCAGCATGGCTTAGTGGAAAGAGCACGGGCTCGAGAGTCAGAAGGTCCTGGGTTCTAATCCCAGCCTCGCCACCCTGTCTGCTGTGTGACCTTGGGCAAGTCACTTTGCTTCTTTGTGCCTCATTTACCTCATCTGTGAAATGGGGATTAAAAGTGTGAGCCCCACGTGGGACAACTAGATTACCCTGTATCTACCCCAGCACTTAAAACAGTGCTTGGCACAGAGAAAGCGCTTCACAAATACCATCATTATTATTATTAATTATTAAGTAAGAAATCATCACATTAACAGCATCTATGGCGAAAGGTAAACAGTCCTGGAGAAACAGAAAGACAGTCTATGAAGACTTAGCTAAATTATATATCATGTGAAGTATGTTCTTCCAAGGTTCAAAAGGGCTCAGGGCTGAGGTTTGGGGTGGTTCCGTTGACTAGTTCTTGGAAGCGAATGAGGGCTATGAATAGAGGCAGACCCTTAAGGACAAAGATTTTGTAAAACCTAGGGGCTAACAAATTTGAAACTGATGTCACACTCTTTAGATCCTACTAATGGCCGTTTCTGGGACAGTGCTTCCCAGCCAACCCTCCTACTATCTGTCTTCTTCATCAGTGTATAAAGAATGAGTCACCTGATAGCTTTCCAGAGATCTTGCCTTTATCTACGATGTGCCGAGTTGCAGGTGTTTCTTACGAAAAACTCGTGGGTGAAATCTAATATTAAGCCAGAAAAAAACAAAAAACCACAAAACAAAAAAACAAACAAAGAAACCCTTCTAAGATTAGGCCTCATTTGAAATTTGCGGTCTCAGAATTTATAGCCTGTTCTGATGGTTCCTGAAATACTTTTTTCCTTTTAAACATTCCATCTCTTGGTATTGGATTACATTTCTCTGGGTCACTTTTGGCATCTGACTGAAATTCAGGGACTTCCATTTAACTCAGTTTTCCTTCCCTCCATGCCTCATATTCAGTATGTTTTGAAACTTTACAGTACCTTCCATCTACTTTCCACCCCACGCTTCCACTCAGAATTCTTTCTTTTTTGATGATATTTCCTAAAGGCTTACTGTATGGCAAGCGCTGTTGAAGCGCTGGGGCAGATATAATGTAATCAGGTTGGACACAGTCCATATCCCACATGGGGCTCACAGTCTTAATTCCCAATGTACAGATGAGGTGACTGAGGCCCAGAGAAGCAAAGTGACTTGCCCACGGTCACCCAGCAGACAGATGGCAGAGTTGGGATTAGAACTCAAGTCCCCTGATACCTGGGGTCGTGATCCATTCATTTGTTCAGTCATATTTACTGAGCGCTTACTGTGTACACTCACTGTACTAAGCGCTTGGAAAGTACAATTCGGCAACAGGTAGAGACCCTTGATTCTATCTATTGCTATTGTTTCTGTCTGTCTCCCCCGGTTAGACTGTAAACCCGTCAGTGGGCAGGGACTGTCTCTATCTGTTGCCGATCTGTCCATTCCAAGCGCTTAGTACAGTGCTCTGCACATAGTAAGCGCTCAATAAATACTATTGAATGAATGAATGAATGAATAGACACGATCCCTGCCCAACAACAGGCTCACAGTCTAGAAGGGGGAGACAGACAACAAAACAAAACAAGTAGACAGGCATCAATAGCAGCAAAATAAATAGAATTATAGATATTTAGAATTCTAGATCTACACATATGAATAAAATAAATAGAATAATAAATATATACAAATATACACAAGGGCTGTGGGGCAGAGAAGGGGATAGAGCAGAGGGAGGGAGGGGGGGCGATGGGTCCAAATGCTCCTCAGGCCTGATTTCTGCCCTGATTTTTTTTCCTTGTTCCACCCGCGGGTCCTTGTTTCTCCTTCAATCTTCACCTCTTCACCCCCTCCGTCCCCACTGGCAAAATCTTCAAGCCCCTTGGATCGCGGTGAGGGACACAGGCTGAGTCTCACTTCCTGAAACACCAGTCCTGTTCCACACCGCTGAGCCTACTGAGAGGAGTTCACTTTGAGGTCAGTGAGAGTTTGGAATTTGAAGGTGATTGTGACTTTTTAGATGACATGAGAATTTGGCCATTAAAATCAATCTGAGAAAAAAGCCTCAGAAGAGATTTCAAAGAAATGGATCAGGATATCGGCCATGACTCTCAGATGAGGATTTGGGTTACGATGTATGAATTAGAAATGCGTGCACTTTTTTTTGTAATACATGGCTTTTCCAAAACTAATAGAAAGCCTGTGGGAATTATGTAAGAAAATAACTCCAGGCAAGCCTCTGACAGATTTTGTAAACCGACCAATCGGTTTTTGGACGTTAAATTGTGGGGCTCTATCAAAAGGAAGAATGTTTTTTATGAATGAATTGGTCAATCCTAGGAACTATTTCATCTTTACACAATATACATGTACGAGTACCTGTGTGACGTTCATTTGCCTGCATAAATATATCACAATTTAAATGTAATAAACAAGCAGGTAACATGAAAATAATATATCAGCGATTGAGTGATGCCTAGATTCTCAAAAGGTGAATTTTCTCTTATGTTTCTAAGGACAGAATTAAAAGTGAATTAATAGGGTCACCGAGGGGGTTAAGAATTAGAAAAATGTGCCATCGGAGAGAAAAGAGATGAAGCAGAATCGCTCTGCCAAATAGAATCCATTTTTTTCATCTCCAATCCTACCAGCCAATGAGAAAACTCCAAGGTCCGAAACATCATTTTGTCTTGACTTTAGACTTTTGAGGAAATATTTGTGAAATGTCAAGAAGATTTTATCCAGCCAGCAAATATCGTAAAGTAGCCACTCTAAAAGATGAATAATTTTAGCTAGAGTGTCAAAAGCTGGTAGTAATGTGAAGGAAAACAGTTCAAGGTTGTGTTTACGTTGGCCAATTTTATGCAACTGTCTAGCCTGCAATTGTAAAAGATATGGAATTCAGCCCTGATGGATTAACTGTATTCCTCTAACAGGGCAAAAATTATACGCTCAAAACATTATGGAAAATTAGTGTGAGACACACCCCAGGATGAGAAAAGTAGTTATAACGTATTCCACATAAAAATGAACATACTTTAGAACTGATTTAATTCATTTCATAAAAGACTGTGCTTAAGAAATATCCAGGACAAACAAATATTAAAGATATAAGGTAAAAGAGAAATGGGAAGGATTCAAATATTTGGGTTAATCTGAGGAGGATAACAGCATGGAAAAGTGTTGAAAGCAGGGTTATGCAATTAATTTTCAGAGAATTGTATCCACTCTACAAGCATACATCAATCAATAAATCATATTTATCAAGTGTTACTATGTGCAGAGCACTGTCCTAAGATCTTGGGAGACTAATTATTATGGTATTTGTTAAGCACTTACTAAGTGCCAGGCACTGTACTAAACACTGGGGTTGATACAAGCTGAGTCGGACATCCCCAGTCCCATGTGGGGCTCACAGTCTCCATCTCCATTTTATAGATGAGGTAACTGAGGCCCAGAGAAGTGAAGTGACTTGCCCAAAGTCACACAGCAGACAAGTGGCAGAGTCAGGATTAGAACCCATGACCTTCTGACTCCCAGGCCCATGCTCTATCCACTATGCCACGCTGCTTCCAATACAACAGAATTAGCAGACACGTTCCCTGCCCATAACAAGTTTACGTGATGTACAGACTAAGCATTCAGTAGCGGAAGTTCATCAAGGTTTGAGTATTTTTATTTATCATTTATTTATTTGAGCGCTTAGTGCCTGACACCTAGTTAATGCTCAACAAATGCCATAAAAAATATTTTTTTTCAGACACAGAGTTAAATGTTCTTGCTATATTTAGCCCCTTTGGGAAAGGATTGCCAAGGATATATTTGCAAACGAAACACTGAAAATCCAAACCAAAATACTCTTGTACTTCCAAATGGGAGAGTAGAGCTCAACATCAATATTCGTCTTTTACTCTGGTTCCTAAGCGGGCTTTTACCCACTGAATCGATAGCAGTGTTCTCATCATCTCAGTTGAGAGACGAGATGGCAATGGCAAGAGCACAGGCACGGGAGCCAGGTCGTGGGTTCTAATACTGGCTCTGCCCCTTGTCTGCCGTGTGACCTTGGGCAAGTCGCTTCACTTCTCTGTGCCTCAGTTCCCTCATCTCTAAAATGGGGATTAAGACTGTGAGCCCCAGCATGGGTCAACGTGATTACCTTGTATCTACCCCAGAGCTTAGAACAGTGCTTGGCACATAGTAAGCGTTTAGCAAATACCGTATCATCATTATTATTGTTATTAACACTAAATAATCTCCCGGATCTATGGAAAATATTCAGAAAGTCCTATTTCTGATCAGAGGCTAGGATATAATACTCAATTCTTTTGAAGAGATTGTGTTAGTGTAATTGAAATCTTTTTTTTTTTTTTTTTGTATTTTATTCTTCACCTTCATGCCAGTTGATTAACTCCTCGATTTGCTTTTCTTTTCTGTGAATGCTTTTATCTGTTCAGAGGAGAGTAACATGTGCCATTGTCTTATTTATTAAATAGCAAAATGTCTACTCTGTTGGGCAGAATTTGCTGATTTGTAAACAGTTATGTGCCAATATATCTTAAAACTGCTACTTTCCATACTCCTGGGGGTTTGATTTATAAATATGGTGTTAATCTATTTACACTCTGCTCTCATGAGTGACCCGCACCATTAATGGTGCCACTTAGGATATCAAAGGCAATTATGAATGGATCTAGCGACATATCAGTCTATCGAATCCATTAGTATTGTCAGCATGATTGTCAGTATCGTTGTAATTATTGTCAGTATCAAGTATTGGCACCCTAGAATAAATATTTCTAAAACATAGCCGATTACAACCGAAACTCCTATTATTGAACAAAAATCCCTTATCATGGAATTCCAGCCTTCCTTTGAATTCCAGAAATATGGACTATCAATCCATCAATCGTACTTATTGAGCGATTACTTTGTGCAGAATACTGCACTAAGAGATTGGAAGAGTCCAGCATAACAGAGCTGGTAGACACATTCTTTGCCTAAAAGGAGTTTACAATCTAGAAGGGGAGGACATTAATAGGATAGGTTTAACAAATCAATGAATCTATTGAGCACTTACTTTGTGAAGAGGACTGTACTAAGCATGTGGGGTAGTACAAAAGATACAGCACATGATCCTGTCCTCGAGTAGCTTATATCTAAGCGCTCGTGAGAGTACAGTTACTCTAAGTAGACATGATCCCTCTGATTCATAAGTGCTGTGAGGCCGGGAACGGGTATCAAAGTGCCTAGACAGTGCAGATGGGAGGGCGGATAAGGTAGGGAGATAAAAGATCAGTCAGGGAAGGCTTCCTGAAGGAGTTGTGATTTTAGCAAGGCTGTGAAGATGGGCATATAATAATAATAATAATAGTATCTGTTAAGTGGTTGACAGCGTTCTAAGTCCTGGGGTAGATATAAGCTAATCAGGTTGAACACAGTTCCTGCATGGGTATCTCCACTTTAATGAGGAAATTGAGGCCCAGAGGAGTGAAGTGACCTCCCCAAGGTCACACAGCAGACAAGTGGCGGAGCCGGGATTAGAATCCAGGTACGTCTGACTCTCGGGCCTGTGCTCTATCCACTAGGCGTATGTTGGACGTGAAGTGGATGGGGCCCCCAGAAAGGAGAGAAGGTGTGAGCATGGGGTCGAAGATGTAAGAGGAGAGAATGAGCCACAGTGATTCGGTTGATATTAGAAGGGCGGGCTCTGTGGGCTATGTTCTAGTGGGAGGGAGGCAAGCAGACAGAGGGAGAGCCGAACGAATGCCCGAAAGCCGACAGTGAAGAGTTTCTGCTTAATACGGAGACGGACGGGCAACAGTTGGAGAGTTCTGAGGAGCGGGGAGCTGTGTCAAGAAGGGTTATTTAGAAAAATGATTCAGTTATTATTGTTTTTAGGGTACTTGTTAAGCATTTACTATGTGGCAAGGACCGTTCTGAGTGCAGGGGTAGCTTACAAGGTAGTCAGGTCGGACACAGTCCCTGTCCCACATGAGGCTCACAGTCTAATCCTCATTTTACAGATGAGGTAACTGAGGCCCAGAGAAGTGAAGTGACTTGCCCAAAGTCACACAGAAAATAAGAGGTGGAGCTGGTAGAGTGAAGCTTGGACTGGAGAGGGGAGAGGCTTGTTATCGGGGGGTCAGAAAGGAAGGTAATGTAATGTTGGAGGAGGGTTATGGCAAGCTATTGGACTCGGGTGGTAGCCGTCTGGATTGAGAGGAGAGGGCAGGTTGGCCATTTTCTGGCTGGGGCAGAAAATGATAAAGCATGGGCCCGGAAATCAGAAGGTCACGGATTCTAATCCCGGCTCCTCCACCTGTCTGCAGTGTGACCTTGGGCAAGTCACTTAGCTTCACTGTGCCTCATTTCCCTCATCTGTAAAATGGAGATTAAGACTGTGAGCCCCGTGTGGGACAGGGATTTTATCCAACTCAATTGTCTTCACTTCAATGCTTAGAACAGTGGCTGGCGCATAGTAAGCGTTTAACAAATACCATTACTGTTATTCTTTCCTGGTCACATCTTTATCTAGTTTTAAGCACCTTTCTGGCCCCTGTCCTCTTCTACCCAATACCCCTCCCACTGGATGGGCTAGCCTCACTCACAGGGAGGTGGGAAATGTCATTTATTGATTTATTAATTGATTGAGTAGTCAATTCCCTTCTCCCTCTAGGGAGTGCATGACTAAATGGAATACCTTATGTCTGTCATGACTAACTCAAATAGGCACTCCACTCCGGGTTAGTCATCTAAGAGAAAAATGCAGTTTTTTCATAGCAAAACACATTTAGACATTCCTTTGAAAAAATAGCAACAATTTTCTACTATGAATGTTAGCTCTACAATACGTGGGTGAGGACTTGAGCTTTGCTACTCATTTTTTAAATCTTTTATTCTGAAGCTCCCACTAGCCGAACACCAAAAGAGAATATTTTTTTCCGTGGTCAAAGAAATTCAAAGTTGAATCTCCACACAGTCCCCGAGTGTGTTTTTCCCAGTATTTTCGGGGCATTTTTAGAAAGAGCTATTCACTTGCTCTTCAAGATTTGGTTTCTCTGAAAGCCTGATACCCATCCCGTTGCTGGTCTTGTCTCAATAAGAACCATCAGACTGGATCCCTTTGTGGAGGGGGGAAAAAAAAGTTCTTTTCACAATACTTCTTACGCAAAATAGAGGTTGCTTGTAATCAGTCTTAAAGGCTGTCGCTATCACTTACCCAAATGCTGCAACAGGTGGTGTATGAGCCACTGAACAACTTGAACAACTTTCCTTCTCTTGCAAGCACAATCAAGTGGAATCTGCCTTCAGGCATGCTCCGATGCTCAAATGATTATTCTGTTGCCTCCCTAGACGCTGCCTTTTTGACGCTCTTAATGGTGGCCCACATAGATTATTGGTTTTTATTTGTGTA